>NW_022196905.1:182407644-182438592 GCF_008632895.1 Mastomys coucha | reverse complement strand
GAAAAGCATTCATCTCAGAGAAAGAGTAACTTATAAAGTCTTCTTCTTCAAACTTGATACAAGAGTTATAAACATCAAGCAAAACATTTAGTCTCACTCTGTTGTTCTCTTACAAGCACCTTCCCAATTTAATTGTCTACATTTCTTGTGGGTATATAAATACTTTTGAAATATTTAAGCTGTTCTGAAAACCATAGTATAGTGTAAAAACATGAAATAAACAATACTACTAATAGAGAGGCTGAGATAGGAGAAGCAAGATTTCAAGACCCTTATGTTGTACACAGCAAGACACTGTCACAAACAAGCTGAAAGTGTATATGAATTGTACAATATTGGACCTATTTCTCCAATTACCAAATTAGAGAGACCATTGGATGACAGTCAACAAATTTCTAATTCCTCATATTTTTGGATTTTAATAGATTAGGATATGTTGGTAATTTTAATTTTCATATTAAGATATTAAGAAAAAGTAATTGTTACTGTTGTTTTTGTTGTAAGAGGTGGAATTAGATTTGTGTGGATTTGTTGAAAGAACTTTCTTGCTTCTTCTAGGGTGTAGTTTTGCTCCTTACATTGGTGTTTCCCATGTATTATCCTTTGTAGAACTGGATTTGTAGAAAGATATTGTGCAAATTTTGTTTTGTCACGGAATATCTTGCTTTCTCCATCTATGGTAATTGAGAGTTTTGTTGGGTATAGTAGCCTGGGCTGGCATTTGTGTTCTTGTAGGGTCTGTATGACATCTGCCCAAGATCTTCTAGCTTTCATAGTCTCTGGTGAGAAGTCTGGTGAAATTCTGATAGGCCTGCCTTTATATGTTACTTGACCTTTCCCTTACTGCTTTAAAAATTCTTTCTTTGCTTAGTGCATTTGGTGTTTTATTATTATGTGATGGGAGGAATTTCTTTTCTGGTCCAGTCCATTTGGAGTTCTGTAGGCTTCTTGTATGTTCATGGGCATCTCTTTCTTTAGGTTAGGGAAATTTTCTTCTATAATTCTGTTGAAGATAATTACTGGCCCATTACATTGGGAGTCTTCACTCTCTTCTATGTCTATTATCCTTAGGTTTGGTCTTCTCATTGTGTACTGGATTTCCTGGATATTTTGGGTTAGGAGCTTTTTGCTTTTTACATTTTCTTTGACTGTTGTGTCAATGTTTTCTATGGTGTCTTCTGCCCCTGAGATTCTCTCTTCTATCTCTTGCATTCTATTGCTGATGCTGATGCTTGGATCTATGACTCCTGATTTCTTTCCTAGTTTTTGTATCTCCAAGGTTGTCTCTCTTTCTGATTTCTTTACTGTCTCTATTTCCATTTTTAAATTCTGGATGGTTTTACTCATTTCCTTCACCTGTTTGATTGTGTTTTCCTGTGGTTCTTTAAGAAATTTTTGTGTTTCCTCTTGAAGGGCTTCTAGCTGTTTACCTGTGTTCTCCTGTATTTCTTTGAGGGAGTTATTTATGTCTTTCTTAAAGTCCTGTATCATCATCATGAGAAGTGATTTTAGATCTGAATCTCACTTTTCCAGTGTGATGGTATGTCCAGGACTTGCTGTGGTGGGAGAATTGGATTCTGATAATGCCAAGTAACCTTGTTTTGTGTTGCTTATATTCTTATGTTTGCCTCCTGCCATCTTGTTATCTCTAGTGCTACCTGCCCTTGCTAAATCTGACTGGAGCCTGTCCTTCCTGTGATCTTGGATGTGTCAGAACTCCTCAGAGGCAAGCTGTCTCTGTGATCCTGTGATTCTGGGATCCTGTGATCCTGTGCTTGTTAGAGCACCTGGCTGAAACTTCCTTCGGGTGTTTTGGGACTGGCTGCAGAGTTTGTGCCCAAGGTCTGCTCTGGACACCAGCCCAGACAGACCGGAAGGAACCCGAGCCACTGGGCTGGCAGAGTTCCTGTGTGCCTGGTCCCTCTGCTCCCAGTTACTCCAGGTGTTGGGACAGATGTTGGGTCCTCCTTACCTCTGATCCTGGGTGTGTTAGAGCGCCTGAGAGTGGAGCTTCCTCTGGGTGTTGTGGGACTGGATGTGGAGCTTGTGCCCAAGGTCTGCTCAGTGCACTAGCTTGCCCGGACAGCTATATATTCTTAATATATAAGTACAATCTATCCATTCTCTATAATATTATTTGTATGCATGTTTCCATAGCTTTTGATTTGGTATTAAATTATCTACTGTGTGCTGTTCCCTAAGGAAGACTATTTCTCCTGCTTCGTTCAGCATTCTGCTGCTTTAATTGCCTTTAGTCCTTTGTGTAAGGTTATATCCTCATGAGCTTTTGCTATCTACTTCAGCATGTCTAGTGTTGACCTTGGACGTGTTGTTGTTTGGTGAAACTTCATAGGTACAGCTTTTGATATTCCTAAGGAGCTTAGTTTCACAACAAATTTCCTGAGCCTCTGGCCTTCACATTCCTTCTGTTCCCTCTTATAAAATGACCCCTAAGCCTTAGGTGTAGAAGTTGTTTGTCCACCAGAGGTAGAAGTCCTCATGGCCAAAGACACTGTGCACTTCAGAGCTCAGAGACCCCATGATCCGGAACTGACCTTAGTGCCTTCAACCTAAGGACAAGCTTGCATAGTACCAGTTGTCATAAAATGCTTCAAAAGAGGGAAGCAACCAACATTCTATGCAGCTGTGACTCTTACAAACCATCATGGCAAGCATGTCACAATAACTGTAAGACTGTAGTAGTGGCATGCTTACCTTAGTAGCCCACATCTCTCCAATTGGATTTAAGAAACACTCAATAAGTGGGAAATCATGCCTGGTTCTGGAAACTTAGCCAATACCTAAACCATGAATCTTGGACGAGAACTTATAATAACCCTTTCACTAAACCAGCATAATCTTGAACTCTGCTGTAAATGTTTGTCCTAATACCCACAGGTAAGTCTAGCTCTTACCCCTCATCAAGGAAACTTCTCTTTGCCACAGATGGGGACCGTGAAACACATACACACACACACACACACACACACACACACACACACACACACACCATAATACATACATATGAAACATACCACATACACACATAACAGAGGAGAAGTTTCATTTTCTATCTTAATTTTAAAAATGAGGAATTGAAGGTAATATCTATGTGTCTATTGGCAGAGATAGACAGACCTTCAAGATACACCTTATTATGTAAGTCTAAGAAAATCAAAATACCACCATTCACATTGGGGTAACTTAATTACCCCAAATTAATGACAAAGGGATTAATGTAAAAGATCGGCCTCACAAGCCCGAAAAGCTTCATTCTGAAATATCATCACTCTAAAAAATAAAACATAGGGAAGACCAGAACTGTGAATCATAATATTCACTCTTTGTGACCACATACACACACACACACACACACACACACACACACACACACACACACATGATGTGTGTGTGTACAATGGTTTCAGTTACAAAAAACTGTATAAAAAATAAATTCTTTGTCTGACCAATAAGATAAAGACTTGACACTTATTAGTGTATATTAGCCATAAAGTACAAAATAAACATGTTACAATCCACAGACCCAAAGAAGCTAAATAACACAAAGGATGCAAAAGAGGATGCTTTAATCTCACTGAGAAGGGGAAATAAAATAGATATCTAGACATTAGGAGTGGAGGGAGGGAGGGAGTTGGGTTGTCTGGGAGATGGGAAGCAGAACAGGAAAGATTAAGTATGGGGGGGGGGGGACAAAGGGAGAGCAAATGGGGAGGGAGAAATGGGATGGGAGCAGCATCTCTGGGATAAGATAGAAACCTAGGACAAGGATAACTCCCAGGAACCTATGAGACTCCTGGCAATAGGGGATATAGAACCTGAAATAGCCACCTCCTGCCACCAGGCAAGACTTCCCATGGAGTGATAGGGATATCAACCCAGCCACAAAACCTTTGACTTACAATTTTCCCTGCCTACAAGATTTGTAGGGATAAAAATGAAACAAAAATCAAGGGAATGGTCAACCAATGACTGGCCCAATGTGATACCCAAGTCAAGAGTGAGTCCACCCCTGACACTATTAATGATAGTCTCCTATGCTTGCAGACAGGACCTAGCATCACTGTCTTTTGGGATGAAACAACCAGCAGCTATTGGAAACAGATGCAGAGACCCACAGCCACACATTAAACGGAGTTTGAGTGATCTTGTGGAAGAGGGGGAGAAAGTATAAAAGGAACCAGAGGAGTTAAGGATGCCATAAGAAAACCTACAAAATCAACTACTCTAATCCTATAGGGGCTCATAAGGACTGAACCAACAGCCAAAGACATGCATGGGATGAACTGAGGATCCCTACACATATGTAACAGATGTGCAGCTTTATCCTCATGTGGGACCCCTAACATCTGGAGCAAGGGCTATCTCAGACTCTCTTGCCCACCTTTGGATCCATTTCTCCTAACTGTGTTACTTTTTCTAGTCTTAATATAGAAAAGATGTGCCTAGTCCGACAGCAACTTGGTATACCAAGGCAGGTTGATATCCATGGGAGGCCTCTCCTTCTCTGAAGAGAAAAGTAGGAGAAATGGGGAGGAGAGATGAGAGGGATGGACTAGGGGGGCAAGGAGAGGAAACTGCAATTAGGACATAAAATAAATAATTTTAAAACTTCAAAAATTAAAACTGTAAGAAAAATATATATGTATGTGCTTATGCATGCACTTATATGTAAGTAAATAAAATTTTGATAAATAGTGTGAAAAAAAGAGTTGACTACAAACATAAGGAATACTTGTACCTCTGGCACAGACATAAGGAATAATTGTACCTCTGGCAAGTTTTATTCTTCTGACATTAGAATACCCTCCAAAAGGCTAATTTGTTAATCAGATGCTCTTCTTTGGTTCAGTATTATTATTGAATTTAAATCACTTTCCAGTCCATGTCCCTCTTGTATACTATTTCCCTCCTGCAGCTATAGTCATTCTGTGAGACATTCTGATTGCATTCATTTTCTCCAACTGATGAGGACTTTCTAAGATGCTTAAACAAGAAGAAAATGGGAGCTTTTCAAAGAACAAAAAGTAGTCAAATTCAAATATTTGCTTTGGCCAAGAACTTTTTACCCACAACATCCTTCTAATCTTAAATGGAAAGCCAACTTTCTATCCTCAGTGTTTTTGATTCCCTTGTTTTCCCAGACCCAATTCCAGCCCTCCTCATCCCAGACACAGACACACACCCATGTATGCACATAGGAATACAGACTTAATAGATAGACAGTAAAAAGAAGGCAAAAAAAATGATGTGGTGGTTTGGATATACTTGGTCCATAGGAAATGGCACTATTAGAAAATGTAGCATTATTAGAGGAGTTGTGGTGTTGTTAGAGGAACTGTTACACTGTGGGGGTGGGCCTTGAGGTCTCTATGCTCAAACTCTGCCCAGTGTGGAAGAGACTCTCCTCCTAGCTGCCAGTAGGAGACAGTCTTCTCCTGGCTGCCTTCATATCAAGATGTAGAATTCTCAGCTCCTCCATCACCAAGTCTGCCTGCGCTGTGCATACTTCCCACCAAGAAGATAATGGACTAAACCTCCGAAACTGTAAGCCAGCCCTAATTAACTGTTTTCCTTTACAAGAGTTGCCTTGGTCATGATGTCTCTTCGCAGCAATGAAACCTTGACTGAGACAATAGATGTAAAGATTCGAAATGTGTCACCCCAACACAACCCGTGTCACTCTCAAGAAACGCTGGTGGCAAAGATGTTTGTGTCTCAAAGTCGAGGCTCATCACCACAGGCGAAACTGGGAAGAACTGCTTCAGCCAAAAAACACAAGGACACAGTGAGACAGCACAGTGAGCTTTGTGCTACACTGATCCCTCCCAGTACCAATTTGCTCTGTGCACAAAAACCTTCAGGAAAGAATAAAAATGAAAGGAAACTGTCTTAGGGTTTGACAATGTATTCTGTTCCTTGGCTCTTCTTTTACAATAAGTTCACAACCAAAATGGACTTTCTTTTCTTCTTTTTATCAAAATATCAGTATAATGAAAGAAAAGGGGGAGGGAAAGATAGACTCCTCTCAAAGCTCTCCGAAGGGCCCACAATGACTATTATGGTAAATT
Organism: Mastomys coucha; assembly: GCF_008632895.1. Taxonomy (NCBI): domain Eukaryota; kingdom Metazoa; phylum Chordata; class Mammalia; order Rodentia; family Muridae; genus Mastomys; species Mastomys coucha. Next base: position 182,432,503 of record NW_022196905.1, on the reverse strand, counting down.
GCTCTACAGAAAAGGGATATGCGTGGCTCAACATCTCAAGAACAAAGTCACTACAACTTTTCCTCAAGGGAAATCACAGGGGAGATATGAGTAGATCACAGAGCACAAATAACATCACAGCCTCTGAAAGGCTTTTGAGCATCAACGCATGTGACATGACAATACAATTGTTGAAAGTGTTGGGGGTCTAGTCTTGAATAAAGGAAGAAGAACAAGAAGAACCCTATAAACTGTAGTGTGAGGTGGCTGCATTTCCATCTATTGTGGTTAACTTCTCTCCATTTCCGCACAAATGTTCCTAGAATCCCATTGTGAAATCTCCCTGAAAGCTACTGTTCTCTACTTCCAATACGACATGGTCTTTGCCTCTTAGAAATGACCACATTACACATTTCCATATAATACATTTCAAAGGTCATGTGTTCAGATGGCTGTGAGCATGGCTTATAACAATGTACACTAATTGGGGCAGGGGATTTCTTGCCTGACTGACGCTGGGTGACAAGTAAAGGGAGCAAACATAATAGGTACTAGAATTCTTTCCTCATGGGCCAAAAAATGTCTCTGCCCTTGTAAGAATATTGATGTGGTAAAAATACCTAAAAGACCTCCTGACTCTCATGCACTCCCAGCGACTGCACAGGAACTTGCAGAGAACTTGAGTTTCATCCACCAATGAACAACTCGCTATACTATCCAAAACAATGCTGTTGATGAGAATCACAGAGGAATTCCTGATCAATGTGCAAAATAAAAGAGGCTTTATGGCTCAAAACAGAGATATCCTGGGGACCAATTCAAGGGAGAGTTTCTAACAAATAGGCCAGCAAATATAAATGCAAAAGAAAAAATCAGAATAAAACAGAGCAGAAACACACTTAACTCACATGGAGAGTGGGAAAGCTAAACAAAGACACAGTGAAAGAAAGCATCTTGGTGCTGGAATGATGACGATGATGACGATTATGAGGATGATGACGATGATGATGACGATGATGATGATGATGATGATGATGATGATGATGATGATGATGATGAACTGGGAGGGACTAGTAAACACCACTGAACACAATGGATGCTGGCACAGTTCATAGATGCAAGCATGAGAAGAGGTTTGAAAAGGAGACAACTTTACCTTTCAGCCTACAGTGAGTTTTCTAGCTTAAAAGTCTCACTGCCATGCCCAGTAATTCCTTTCAGCTGCCTATTTAGAATTCTACTTTTATGAGAAAGAGGCAAATGGAAAAAAAAATTCATTTAAAATCTATTTAAGAGATGTTGAGCTGGGGAGAGGGTTCAGATGGTAAAAGTTGCTGAAGAATGGTGAGAAATTGAGTTTGAATCCCCAGCACCCACATAAGTGGGTACGGTAACTCCTCAGGAATCCTGGTGCAAAGACAGATGAAACAGAGACTCCCCAGAGCATACTATCTGGCTAGAATAAATGAATGTCTAAGTTTCATGTTCAAGTGAGATATACTTCAACATACAGCAATCAAAAAGAGGCCTAATCTCAACCTGTGACTCACACAAACACATTTGTACACATACTGCAAAAACACATGCAAACTTGCACACATACATACACACACATACATATGCTAATAATAATTTTAAGGTGATTTTTAAGGGAACACCTTATGGCAGACTCAACTAAAATCCACATCTAAATCTAATAAATAATAATAATAATAATAATAATAATAATAAATGACAAACCTGAAACATCAAGAACAGCTTAGATTATCCTGTTACTAAAAAGGGAATGGTTTGAAATGTTGATCCAAAATAGTTGTAGTAAAAAAAGGGATGACAGTAGTGTTAATATGCAATCAGAAAAATAGGCCAAACCATGTATGTCCTTTACAGGCTCATGGGGATACAACTGGGAAACTTCAAGCCTAATCAAGAGCTTTATAGGTGCAGAGGACGAGACGCTCTCCAGATCTGTATTTAACACCATGTGGATGGATTCAGCCAATGTATATCTTTTATGTACCTTATGCCAAATGCATTCTATTCCTTATGTTCTTTTCCTATAGACAGACAAAAGGCACTAGCTGCTAGACTTTAGAAGATTCAACCAAAGTCTCACAAATGCCTATTGGGAAGGGACAGGGGGCATCAGAGATGAGAAGGAAAGGAACATATTGCCTGACAAAGGAAATTAAAAAAGATAGGTATCGCTAAGACAAAGTCATTCCAGAGAGACTGGAGGAGGAGAAAAATATCACACTAAGTCACATGACAGGGGGCTTTCTACTTTTCATCCTTGCCAGGAGTTCTCCTGAAGTCTTTCCTGTCCTGTTCACCCTCAAAGACAACTCCAGGTCAGGAGGACTAAGCCTGTGCCTTCCTCGCACATCTCTAAAATAGTTAGGAACCTCCCCTTTCTCCCTAGCTCCTTTTCTTAAAAATGAAATTAGTGTGCTTGTATTTGATTGTGTGTATCATGTGTATGATGTATTAGTGTGTGTGTGTGTGTGTGTGTGTGTGTGTGTGTGTGTGCATAGACACGTCAAAGTGCACATGTGGAGGTCAGAGAATAATCTCGACTTAGTTCTCACTTCCCACCCTGTTTAAATCAAGGCCTCTTTGCTGTTTGTTATATTGCATAAACCAAGTTAACTGGCTTAAGGCTTCAAAGGACTCTCCTGTCTCAAAGTCTCATCTCACCACAAGAATATCAAGATTCTAGGTGTACACAGCTTTACATGGAGACTCAAACTTTATACTTGTACAGTACACAATTCACAGGCATCTCCCCAGATCTCTCCCTCCTGTTTGAACAGTAATAGTTAGACTCCTGACTACAGTCACCAGTGAAAAAGTGTGGCATGGTCTCTCAGATTAATAATTTCTACATTCAATGTATGTAAGATATTAAAAGGAATAGTTTCTCAAATCTGTGATACTGCATCTTAAGTTACCATGGTGTCTTTCCTTGTTATTAACTATTTCTGACATTCTTTTCATCACTACTATAGTCTGTGCCAGCATACACATTCGTGATCATATCCAAAGCTAGTATTTCAGTCACACACCTCTGTGATTGGATCCAACTCTACTAAATTTAGCGAAATGTCCTGAAGTGAGTTGTTTAATGTCTTAATTCTTAAGCCATTTTTACATTTGATTTCAGCTCACACTGTTATAATTAGAATTAAATGAGATAATCAAAGGACCACAGTTTGCCTGTCACCTAATGTGTATGAGGCTCATAATAGTTAGTTCCTCATCTCTGTTCTCTTATTGCATGGGCTCTCCTGAACCATGCAACAGAAGCCAGGCAGGCATTTTTGTTCGTTTATCAGCAGCACATCTCCAGTGAAAGGCAAACTCCTGTGGTTAAGGATGCTTGGTCAGATAAGATGGGAGCTTGACCATTATACAAGAACATCTCCATGGTGGAAAAACAAGGCCACAGAAGAATCCCTTAACTGGTAAGAGATGCAGTGATGTGTGATGAATGTCAAAAGCAAAGGGGAAAGGTTCCGATTTTGCTATTGAGATATCCAGCCTTCAAGAAGGCCCAGGCTTCCTGGTAACTTAATTTGAAAGATAAAAATCATGACTGAAAAACCTTCCTGCATTGGAAGTGGAGAACATTTTCTACATGCTAGCAAGGTCTTCATGATAAAAGGCAGGTTTTCATAAATATGAGATCAGGAGAAACAATTATCAATCAAAGATAACCCCCTTGATACCTGTTTGAAGTGAAATTGGAGGTCAGCGTAGACCTGAAACAGAAGAAAGCTTGCATCATCCCTGCACGTTTAAGGAACTCGACACTAGACACTCTGTCTCCCAGAGCTTCAGCTGTACGTGATTTTGAAACACTAATGATTTAATGTCTGCCAGACAAAGAAAGAACAGGGTTGTCAAAAATCAAAGACAGATACAACTGTATCATCAGCATAAAAATGGGGGCTGACATCATAATGATAAAAAAGAAATCAGTCCAGAGCAAAAGTATGTAAACTAAAACCATGACCCAAAGGATAATCTCAGGGTGCGTTGGAAGAATCCAACTGGCAATTGTTGGAAACAGAGGAACATGTAACATCTGATTGCCAGAGAATTGGGAGTTCATGGAGCATTTCTCCCTCCTCCTGTGGTCATTTACTATGAAAATAATATGCAATATTCACCTGTTTATTCTCTAAATCAGAACTACATACAATTCCTCTGTAATGTAGCCAATAGGTGTATGTAAACCTAACCATATTACCAAGCCAGAGCCACCTGGACTGTTTGGGAGTTAAACAAATTCTCGCCCAGACTCATCATTCTTCCAATGTCATTTAAGACCAGGGCTCTGGATGCTCCAACCTGCATGCAGTAACTAGTCACTGGCATTTGTTATACAGGAGGCTGGGACACATTTTACTGAATAACAAATGTTTAACTTATTAGCTGCTGCTAGACTCTAAAAATCTTACTAAATAATTAATTGTTTTAGAGCCTAGTTGGGTTGTATTGAGGCTCATAATCACCAGAATGTATCCTCCAATGCATTTCTTCATCTAAGATCATATAGAAAGCTAATTAAAATGGAGATAAAGGTAATTTTTATTTTTTTAAAAAAAAATCTGGAAATAAAAGAAAATTAAAATATAATTCAACCAAACCTTTGTAATATGTACAGATAGATGCCCCTGGATGTGTTCAGCAAGTTGTATTTGAATACTTACTCATTTATATGCATATTTAACAATAGTGGTTAAAGAAGAAGAGTCCACGTGAATTTGGACAGAGCAGATGGGCACTTGAGAAGAGCATGATTATATATGATATAATTATATATTTTAATCAAATAAAAACTGTAATAAAGTATGTTTACAAATAAAGTTTAAAGGGAACAAAAGAAAAGAATGCATGGGAGGAAAAGATGGAAAGAGGGAAGAAGTAGGGAAGGTAAAAAAGCAAGAGAATGAGCATCATGCCAACCCTCACCTCTAAGGCCTAAAGGAAAACCTCAAGGGATGTGTGTGTGCATGTGCACAAATGTGCATGTGCACATGTGTGCATATGTGCGTGTATGTGTGTGTGTGTGTGTGTGTGTGTGTGTATGTGTGTGTGTGTGTGTGTGTGTCTGAAAATTGCACTAGGGATTAGTCAGAGCACTATCACTCGTTGCTCTAACAAACATCCCCCAACAGTGACTTAACACAACAAACGTTCATGCAAAGTCCTTGCTGCTCAGTTACCTACCTTGATTGTAGTGGCAACTCAGTGATCTATATGGTTCCATGCTATGACTGAGCATCTGAAAAAATAGAGATGTCTAGTTCTCCCAAGGTAAAATGACCAAAGCATTTTACATCAACACTGGAAATGACTGGTATCAATTCCACTTACATATGTTCATTCAGAATGACCATAACCTCTCGATCTATCGAGGTTATTATATATGTGTTATTTTGCACATACATACAGAGAACGAAGTCAACAAGCTAGACTGGCTGTGAATCACTATATAATCTATATGAGTAGGAAAAGAAAACCGTATCAGGGTGTCCACACCTTTCTTTTCTGTGGTGAGGATTAAATACTCAAGTCCATACTTGAGTATTCTAAGCAACCTCTTTACTGCTTTGCTACATCATCAACCCTCAAAAGCTGCATCAGAAACATAGGACTTCAGCAAAAAGAGGGAAGTTCTTCTAGGAATAGACACACATGATCAGGAGCTTTGTGATGTGTGTTGTATATACTTTAGGAAAAAGGGTTAAACTGATCCAGTGAATTCAGTTTCCCAGTAACCAAAAACTGTGAGTGATAATCAGATTAAACAGATTTTTATCATATTTTTATTAGCTATTTGATATCAGTAAAGACCTTTGACTTTTCCCTGAAAGTAATAAAATACTTTTGTTCCTATCCCCTGGCTAAAAAGAAAAAAAAGTGAAGTGTATTAAGATTACACATTATCCACTGAAGAGCAGCAAATGCTGGCAACAGGAAGCCAAGCAAACTACTTTTGCCAGAGCTGGATGCTGGGTGCAAGTTCAGTGCTTAGCCAAGTGTATGAGATTAGAAGTCTATCAAGCTTATGTATCTCAAATGATTCACCTAAGCTAAGGGAAGCAGAACATACTCACACGTAGGTAGCAGAGGTGCAGCTTGGTCTTCATGTGGGTCCCAAAGAACTGGAGCAGGGGCCATCCCAAAGCTCTTCCTGTACATGGCATATGTTCTTCTAGCTGGGATGCCTTGTCTGGCCTCAGTGGGAGAAGATGTGCCTAGCCTCAAGGAGACTTGATGTGCCAGGGTGGGGGATACCCAGAGGGACCCCACCCACTCAAAGGAGAAGGAGATAGGGCACGGATGAAGGATTGTGGGAGGGGTGACTAGGAGTGGAGCAGTGAGCACAATGTAAAGTGAATATGTTAATAATAATAATAATAATAATAATAATAATAATAATAATAATAATAATAATGTAAAAAAAACATAAGATGTCAAACATGGAAGTACAGAAAGGAAAACAGCAGTCATGGTGCAAAGCATAAGTTGATAATGTTTGGAGACAAAAAGGCATGACAGATTTTGTTTTGTTTTATTTTGTTTGTTTGTGTGGTTTTTTGTTTGTTTGTTTTGAAACAGAATCTTAACTATGTACCTCAGGCTGAACTCATAAGTATCCAGCCTCAGCCCTCTGAGTTTAGGAATTATAGGAATAAGCCACCACATACAGGTGGGGGGATAAATTAAGAATAGGGAAGAATCAAGATACGCTGAAAGTTTCTTAATCAAGAAAAAGATGTTGTTACTGAAAAAGACGATTTAGTGCATGATGAGAAGGACAAATTTTATTTTAGACAAATGTGCTTAAAACTGAAACTAAGAAGTCAGTAGCCTACTCAAAATCAGAGAAGGACCAACCAAATAAAATCCAGGCCAATTTGGAACCAGTTCTCCTGGGAACAGAAACAAAATCATAAAAATTGACCAAGTCACTTGACTGATGTATTTTCTTCTTTCCTGAACGGTCATAAAAATTTAAAATATCAACAACAACAACAAAAACCTTTATAATTGGAAAAACATAGTCACGATGCAGAATTACTTAAGGAGAAAACCCAACTCATGCCTAAGCTTTGCCTGAATCAGCAGACCCACGCTCCCGTATCCAGATCAATTGGAGGTAAGCCAATTTTCTGGACTTTCTAGAACCAAGGGTGGCTCAGCCCCCAAGGCTACCCACTTCTGCAGAGCAGTTTCCAATGCAGATGTACCCAGGTCTACTTGCATTTCTCAACTTTCTCTGGCTGTCAGCTTTATTTCTTACATGCCCCAGGGCTGACAGGAGTGTGATGAAGGGGAGTTCTGTAATCCCTGGGACAGTCACAAGAACAAAGCAGCACACCCCGGGATGGGCAAAAGTTCTCAAGTGTATATGCTTCCTAGAAATGGCAGGGTATGATAGAGCCTGGACTCATGGACAGAAGCACAGGGTTTCGAGTAAAAACATGTAAGTTAAATGTAACAAAAAGAAGCCTCGGAGGATTTTTGCAAGCTCTGGTTAAGAATCCAAATGCCAGAGACCTGAACAAAATAAAACTTTCACAGCTATTTGCGCCTCAGGCTTATTTCCTAATTCAGCACTGTAATGGGATCGAGTTAGTGAAAGCTTACAATGGAAACATAAAGTACAATGCAAATTGATCTCGCACGGTAGCTAGTTCATCTCCTAAGACATTTGCAAAAAAAAAAGTCTCTTTCCACTGACTCCAAGCATTGCTTATAGCAGTGCTTTGCTTCAACCTGGGAAAGGACTTGGTGAGTACAAAGCAACTGATAATCTTAGAGAACAAGCGACCAAGCCAAGCTGAAGGGAGGATTTCACATAGGGGCTGCTACAATACAGGTAATTCCTTGTCCCACGTTATAAACATGATGTAGAAAGGAACAGCTTGCCAGAGCAATGTATATATTCCAATGAGAGGTTCGCTCAGCCTCTCAGCATCCTTTGTGAGATGCATATGTCCTGGCACATGCTCAACAAAAGGTCTGTGCTGAAACGTGATTTAGTGGAATGGAATCATAGCACATTCTGAACTGGCCCAACCAGGAGCCATAAGGAATGTAAGGAGCACTATTCATGGTGGTCTAGAGTAGACCAGAATGACTATGTCCAAGTCACGCCAGATTAGACAAGGCAGAGTTACAGCCAAGGAAAGAAATCATATACCACCACCATGGCCAAAAACGGGGATCCTGCTGAACCACATTTAGTAAAATCCAGGACTGAGCAATAAATGGGAAATGACCCCAGACCAAGCATCTTACATGCAATGTAATGAACGCCCTGAGCATCAGCTGAGGGCACTGGGGATGGGAGAAGGGTTCATCATTGTCTTCACTTTCACTTGGCACAGTGGAATAAATATGAATCAGTCACTTTCACACCACTGAGACAAAACACCTGAGAAAGCAAATCTATTTTTGCTCACAGTTTCAGAGAGCTGTAGCAGAGAAACTCTATCTGTGTCAAGGAGAATGTGCAGCAAAGGCTCTTCATGATATGAAAAACCAGGAACAGGAAGCAGAAAGAACAGCAGGGACCAAGAGCCAGGTTACAGCCTTCAAAGGTCTTCCCCTAGTAGCCCACTTCCACCTCGTCTACACATCACCCCCTAAGGTTTCCAAAACCTGCCAAATAGCACCAATGAGCTGGGGAACAAGCATTCAAATCTTGAGCATATGGGCACATTTCAGAGTCAAATAATAACGGAGCTAGACTAGACAGGCGTGGGAAACATCTGTCTGCAGCCCCACTACCAAGCCCTTCCCCTTCGTATCACTTAGCCTTACTAACATGTCTCAAATCTCATCGAATCAGAGACATTGCTCTTTCAAGAAAATTATTCCAAGACAGTTATTAGTTAAGGGTTCCCCGCAATGTATTATATTTCCAATGTATTATATTAAACCAAGGCACACGGAATACTCAGTCAAAGAACACTTAAGGTATTTGAATCAAGGGTTTTCTATAAAGGTTCAGATAAATACATTAAGCTTCAGGGGTTAAAAGAAAAAAATCAAAATATTATTTCATAGTACTTGTGGAAGAGAAAGGGAGATATATCCATAGTTTCTCCTTCCTCTTCCTCCTCCTTCCTCTCCTTCCTTCTCCTCCACTTCTCCCTCCTTTTCTTGTTCTCTAACATGGTTTATGTAGCCCAAGCTGGCCCTGAACCACCTATATGGCCAAGGATGTCCTTGATTTTCTGATCTACCTTCCTCAGCCTCTCAAATGCTGGGATTACAGAGTATACTACTTCACTTGGTGTTATGGGGTCCTGGGAACTGAACTTAGCACCTCCTATATTCTAGGCAGGCATTCTACCTACCAACTGAGCAACTCCCTAGCCCTCACTGCATTTCTGGATATAGTTCAAATTATATACTTTTCCATACCAGCATCCAAATGAGGTGCACAGGATTCTTTAATGACACTTTGATTACTTGTGGCACTCTGACTCTCAGAATCAGAACAAATGCTTATTTGTGAGAATTTCCCTTAGCTTTGCTACCACACATAGACAAACAGAAGCTGAAGTCATGGGGACTGCAACCTGCCAGTTCCTGATTGACACCAACCTGCCTCGAATTAGAACATCAGAGATTCGAGAACATCTGAACAGTTGTGTGTCAGGACTCTAGGGCAATTCTGTCATCATTAGAGTTCCAGAATGATTCTTCTGCTTCATTTTATGTGATAACAATAAAATGCCCGCTCAGCCGTGCTTGTTTATTTTATGTGACAAATATTCGTTCCCAGAGAAGAGTACAAGAGGACCTTATCCAGTCGGTGAAAGACTTGATCACAACAAAGACTGATTTCCCACAACCAAGATAAAAATTCTACAAGCGGACAGCAGCCTCTGGATTTGAGTGACAGTGTGGGACCATTGCTGGTCCTCAGCCTGTTGACCTCCCCTTGTAGACTTTGACTTTGTAGCCTTCAAAAGGATGTGAGCTGGTTCTCAAAATTTATATATATATATGAACTGATAGACACAAAAGGAGAGGCCTTATGAGGGACTTCTCGGCAGCTTGGGTCTAAGAGAGGAGCAAAGTAGAAACTGAGAAAACAGTGGGAAGGAGTATCCTAGAAATGGAGTTTTGTCTCTTCACAGACCCAGATGATCAGCCAATGGTAGAAAGACCACACTAGATAAAGACGGACAGAGAACAGGAACATACCTCTAATGATGGTTCTGCGACCACCAGTATTTATCTCTCTCCCAATTACTATAATCAGATGTCTCCTAAAAGTGAACTGAAAGAGAAATGTCCCATTCTAGTTGACCTTAATGGGCCAGTTCATGGAGAAACGTTTTCCTCACACTGCACATCGAGTGCAAGCAGGGTCTTCATAATCCCTGGATTCAAGCCACCCTGTATAACTGTCTACACATGAATCAACAAAGTGAAATAGTGCCCAAATTCCAGCCACATTTCAGGGTAAGAGATCCAGCTCAGAGCAAATCTTATTAGATGTTTAAGGAATTATGACAAAGACCGATGATTTGCAATGAGCAGCTAACTTGGTGCCTGGCATACAGCAAATGTTCAATATATCCTACAGGATGGTAGTAAGGATCTTTATGCAACTTTGTGTCATTAGGGCCCAAGAAGTAACAGTTGAATAGATGGACAAAAGGATTCAAGATTTTATGCTTCTTAGTAGTATGAGTCCTGGTATTCATACTCCAATAAATTTGCTTAGTGTAAGCTTTCCTGGGCCAATTGTTGTACAGTATAATTACTGCTTCAAATTCCCATGTATCTTTGTCTTGATAAGTGAAATTTCATATGGAAGCAAGGAAGAAATAGGATCTTGTATCTGGGCATGTGGAATGGGGGTGAGCACATAAGAAAACGACACACACCATAAACTAGATGTGTACAGGAAGTGCTGTTAGATATTTCTTATATAGATCACAGGAAAGAGAGAAATCCCTGCTGATGTCTGGATTTCAGACACAGGATACATTTGGCACCCACCACCTCAACCACCACTTCCAGCAGCCAGAACAGAGAATGTACTGCTACAGAACCTCCTTCCTAAGAGGCCATAAAACTTCCCTGGAGGAGATAACCTTTGAGCCCCCATGATTCCAACTACAACTTTAGTGATCATGCCCAGAGAGCAGAGCTCTGTGGGTGGAACTAAATTCTCTCCATAATAATTGCAAGTAATATCTCATATACCAAAAAGGTTGAGTCATTTTCCCAAAGCTATAAAATCTGATATTTTATAAATTAAGACCTTTTTTTTCTGTTTCCAACAGTAATGTGCATTCCACTACCACAAATTGTCTGGCTTTGAACAAGTCATAATTTGAGGCGTATGAGAAAAAAAAAAAAGAGAGAAACTTCTGGCAAGGTTAGGTTTAGAGTTTTATAGCAAGTCAGATCTTGCTGCAGAAGATGCATGGGGCCCTGACCATTGCTTGGATGAAACAAGTAAGATTTGAAGCACTGAGTTCTGAAGAACATGGGAAGGATCATCCCACAGATAAGCAATGAGGAAGGACCGCACACAGGATCAGAAAGAGAAACAAAATAAAGGAGGAACGTAGCTAGTCAGTTAAAGAAAATTAAAAGACTCACAAGACAGAGCCAGTGTCTGACTCTTTGAACCCAACCCATGAAACTCACTGATACTTGGGAAGAGCATAGATAAACTCAAAAGAAAATGTGGCTCATAGCAGATAGGCGAGTAATGCGAATTTGGTCCCATGCTGTTTTTATGTGGTCACTACATTTGAGGGTCCCTTTAAGTCTTCATGATACCAGCTACTCCCAAGAGTTCTCACTGTTAGAGCCAAATTGGATCTTTCTGAAAACCAAGTTCCTTCGAGGCCTGACAGTACTTTTGACGAAGTATATCATCTTGGTTAGGGTTTTACTGCCGTGAACAGACACCATGACAAAGGCAACTCTCCTAAGGACATTTAACTGGGGCTGGCTTACAGGTTCAGAGGCTCAGTCCATTATCATCATGGTGGGGAGCATGGCAGCATCCAGGCAGGCATGGCGCAGGAGGAGTTGAAACATCTTGTTCTGAAGGTAAATAGAGAATTGCTATCCTCCTAAAGCTCACCCCCACAGACACCTAATGTCCTCTAACAAGGCCACATCTACTCCAAAAAGGCCACACTCCCTGGGCAAAGCACATTCAAATCACCATACCAAGAGACAATTTGCCTAGTCACTGTAAACTTTCAGTTATCACCAGGTAAGCATCTTTCAAATATTTCCTTTGCCTTTATTTCTTTAAGTGTCACTCTTAAAGTCAAGAAGTCAAAAGGTCATTTTAAGGAGTCATATTAAAAATATATATAGAAAAAAGGACCTGGGCTGGCGAGATGGCTCAGCGGGTAAGAGCACTGACTGCTCTTCCGAAAGTCCTGAGTTCGGATCCCAGCAACCACATGGTGGCTCACAACCATCCGTGATGAGATCTGACTCTCTCTTCTGGTGCTGTCTGAAGACAGCTACTATGTATTACACTGGAGCGAGCAGGGCCGGAGCAAGTGGGGCTGGAGCAAGCAGAGGTCCTGAGTTCAATTCCCAGCAGCCACATGATGACTCACGGCCATCTGTACAGCTACAGTGTACTCATACACATAAAATAAATGAATAAATCTTTTTTAAAAACAAAAGGACCTATATTCTTCCTAATTAATCTATATTAGAAGTGAGACCTAGTGGGTGACTACTTGTTTTGAAATCTCTAGCTTTGAGAGAAATCTCAGGTTTCCAGGCCCCAGGACATCCTTTCAGTAAGGAAGAAGTAACATGCAATGATGTCAGTGAGGCTATTCTCAGGTCAGGACCCAATGGAAAAGCATCCATTAAATGACGAATATCTCATATATCCCTCGTCAGTCATTCTTTGTCCCTTCTGTAAATATTGCGAATTTATCAAATGTTGTAGTCCTGTTCTTTTAGTTTGTCTGCCAATTTGCAATCTCAGCTTCATAGAAGGCTGGAAATCCATCTCAAATACTTCTAAAAACGTTAATAAGGAAAGCAAACCCCAAAACAAAATGCTTTTGATTTGCTGTCAAGTTTTATAGGACGCTGTGCTTCTGGATGTTGCATAAACATTAACATTTGTAAACTAAGAAAAGCCAGTGTTGAATTGGGTTGTTGTAAGCTTTTTTCCTTATCCTTTTTAGAAGATCTAATCATTGCATTTTATAGTCTTCTATTCCCTCTAGGTAAAGCTATCTGGCAGGGCTTTTCTGAAAGATGCTAACAATATGAAGAAATATTAAAAACAATCAGAGAAGAGCAGTGCTCTGAACTTAGCACAAAGTATACATCAACCCTCACAGGAAATCTCTGAAATAGCATTAAAAATTTCAGTCATTTCATTTTTTTTTCAGAGAACAAAACAGCATGCAGTTTTTTTTAAATCAACTACACTTTGTGGGGGGCAAACAGAGCATACAAAAGACTTCTTTTGTTCCTGATATGGATTCGCATTGTGCTCAGAAGGTCGTCCTTCCAACTGAATCATTACAGTTTGTCCAAACTTCCTGTAAGAAGCAACAGGGTCTCTGCTTAAGCCTCTTGTGAACAGATCTTCTGAGCCAAGGTCATGTTGGTTTCCCCCCAAGAATTAGAGTCCTGTGGATTCTATTCTTCTCCCCAGCCTCCTGTTCTTTCAGCAGGGCAGAGGCCTCCCAGAAGGAAACCAGATGCCAAGACTGTGGGAGACTCTTGAGCAGTGTAAGCCAAGCTGCAGGAGCTGGGAAGAGAATGCTTTGTACAGTCCAACCCACACCTCGTGATATCTTTAATGTCAAGAAGGATAGATGCACATTGTGAATGCAGAAAACCATCCAGGCTGAAAGAGGGAGCTGCAGACGGGGCTCTCTGCCAAGCATCTGAGAACACTCTTTTCTGTGGACAGACCATAGGTTTGCTCATTGTTCTGCCTCTTCTATTATTGACAACATGCCTCCAGTGGAATGCTTTATTCTGAGGGCTTCAGAAAGGCTCTGCTGTGGGCTCAAGAACAGACTCTGAGGTTATATTCCTAGTCCACCCCAAATTTAAACTCAGATACTCACGTCTCTCGGTATTAATTAAAGTATAGGATGAAGTCATATTGTGGCAGCATTAATTTTAAAATATATTTCTCCCAGAGCCCTGTCAATCTTTAAAATAAACTTTGTGGTTCAAAACATTAGGTCCTAGGATCTGAACACGTCTATCTGCATAACGTCTCATGTGATGTTAACTTCTTGCCATCATCGTCTACAAAGGAGCAAGCTTGAGAGCTATGGTTACAAGCTGACCCAAGCCTAGACTGCCGGGGCATTACAGCAAATTCTCTGTATTCCATTTTTCATAGGACAAGAAATAATCCCATGTCCCTTTTCCAGAATATTAGCAGTTCACATACATTATAATGTTTTTGTTTATATGAAAGAAAGGATAATGGCATCATTAAAGAAGCCACTGCTCTTAAACCTCTACCACACCAGGTGTGGAATTAAGAAGTCATACACTAAGGAGAGTGCCAATCAAGACCAATACAGTAGTAATCAGCTGTGTTAAGCAATATGACAATCCCCACAATTCATTTCTCCTTTGGATCCTATTTCCTATGTTTGTGCTCTTAGTGTTTTAAGACCTGGGTTTCATTTCAGCTATAGAAAACTAATAGGCATAGATACACTTATTTTTGAAACAACTGTTCATTACCATCCCTAAAAAATTTGAGCATAGTGTGCCACATAGGACCATGTGAGAAAAGCTACATTGTAGGGGTATAAGAAACAAGGAGGAGGTACAGGCAAGACCATTATTACTACAGTGAAATGGTTCTTAGGAACAAAACACAAATACTAGGTTTTGTGGTTGGGGAATTTGTAATATAACATTAGACTACTTCAAAACTAAAACTGGGCAATGATATAAACAGCTTCACTCATTGCTATGGCCCTGTGATTAACGGATGCTGATTCTTCAAGGTAAAACTCTATAAAGGGGGTGGGAATCCCTCACATTTGAAGTCAGTCTATTCATATAACCTGTGGGGAAGGAGTTAAAAGAAGAAATGGTGTGCTTTACCTTTTGGCAAAATAAAAATAATGCAAGAATGAATCACCACTCCATTACCCTTCCAGAGGTCACAAAAGGCATGATTTGAGACGATGTCTTCATAAACCTACATTCATGAGTGAGCACATGACCACGGTCTCCAGTGATCAATGTTTAATATAAGAGTGAGTAAGAAATGGGCTTTGTGGTAAGGCTCCAAAATACTGAGTTGATGATCCCAGAGCAAGATCTGGCCCCTCCGCCTGACTAGAATGACTATACAGGAACTGAGGGGTCAATCTCTCTAAAAGTAAGACTTTGGGCCTGTCCTCATTTCACATTCTCTGGCCCTCAGTAAGCCACATCTTATTTTTCAGTGGAATATAGCTGAGATAGCCTAAAAGGGTCTCTTATACATAACCAGAAAACTGGAAATATGTTTTTTATTCCTCCTGTTTATGGTCCTTACTGGTGGTAACTTTATGTATTTAGAAATACTGACTGTATGAAATTAGACTGTTTATGCTGAGCTGACAGCTAGGACGCTCCAGAGTCCCTGGGACAACATTTCCTGAGGTTCCAGTGTGTTCACTGCAAATATTAGGATTCCTTAGGCTCCACAATCATAGCAGCCAAGTCTTTACAACATATGTTCATAATCTAATATCATGGATTTTTTTTTTAGAGAATTTTTACCACTTTGCAAGGAAAATCCCAAAGTCAAATGTGGAGGGGCCTATGAAATTACATGGCACACGCTGTAGATGCAAAGAAGATTAAAGAACTGGGTTCATATTTGCAATCTATTATAGATAAAAAACAAATAAATAAAAGCACTTTTTCCTACATCTGCTGCCAGCTACTCAACATTTTCTAAAGATCATTAAGAACCTCCTCAGCCACTGAGACAGAAAACAGCCATAATAGAAAGATGGGTATCTGAAACTGCACTGGATTCTTCTCAGCCAGGAGGGAATAAAGGACCTGAAATAAAGGGTTTGAAATGCAAAGAGAAAACACGAAGCCAAGTTGTGTCCCAATCAAGGCTCCACTTTACTGAGAATAAACCAGGGTTTTTATAGTCACAGGAGAAACCGAAAACAAGTCTCTAGATTACACTACAAAGAAAGTTCAGGTGCCAAAGTCCCCAGGTTCAGAAGATCTTCAGGTGGCTGGCTAGGGTACTCAGGCCATAGGTGTGCTCAGGCACTTCTTCAAAGACAAACAGTCAACAGAGAGCATCTGTCTTAGCTCCCAGGTGTTAGCCCCTGTACTCCGCGCTTCTGCCCTGCCTGCCAGCAGCAATAACGACCAAACACCTGGACTTCTTCTCTCGACGGTTTACTCAGGAATATTCTTTTGTTACAGCTCTCCTAGGTACCCAGGTGTTACAGCTCTTTAAGGTACCTAGGTGTTACAGCTCTCCTAGGTTCTTAAGTGTCACAGCTCTCCTTGATGGCATGGCTCTTCTTCTTCTGCTTCCTCTTCTGCTTCTGCTTCTGCTTCTGCTTCTGCTTCTGCTTCTGCTTCTGCTTCTTCTTCTTTTGCTTCTTCTTCCTAGGTGCTGCAGGTCTGCTTGCTTCCGTGGAGTAGCTCCGACTGTCTGGAGACAGCTCCTTATATACCCGAGCCTGAGCCACCAAGTCCTCCAGGATTGGTTCCCTGTCAAACCCTCATTAGCATACACCTGCTAAGGAGGGATGCATGCGCAGTACACACCCACTCAGGAGGGCGCATGCGCAGTATACACCCACTCGGGAGGGGCGCATGCGCAGAATAGTCTGTTGCTACAGTGTATCAGGAACCAGCGCCATCTTGGATATGATCGTCTAAGCGGCCGCTGAAGATCGTATCCAAACGGCTGCCTACAAGCCCCCAGGCAGAGGCTGCCAGAAGTCCAATGACTGAAGTGAAGAGGGACAGTAACTTGGGCTATTACTCCCAGGGACAATGCTGGCCCTTTTTGTATGACAACATGTGAAGCTCATATACACTTCATGGGATTTCTGTACTTGACCCATTGTTAAGAATTTTCTGAAATGTGGCACTAATTACTATCTCTAATTCAGCACTGAAAGGAATGCTATTTGAAAACACGAACCCATTTACAGCCAACTCTATCTCACCTAATATTGTCTATGTAGAAGAATTTTAATCTAGCAACATGCCTGCACTAGCAAAAAATCATATCCAAAGATCTTCGATGTCTATGTGATCCAGTTGAAATTCAAACACACCACATACCTTTGGGATTAAAGGTGTATGCTAAGGGTGTGTCTGTATTCCAGCCAGAGGGATTAAAAGTGTATGTTGTGTCTGCATTTCAGCTGGATCGCACAGGCATGTTTGAAAGTGACATCCAACTGAGGGGCAGACAAATTGATAAACCAGAAAAAGATCTGACAGAATGAGTCAAAGATAGGATATGCCTAACTCTTATAAGGGAGAGCACAAGAAAGAGTCAATTTAAGAGAGCAGGAGAGAGAGAAAGAGAGAGGGAGAGAGAGAGAGCTTTAAATGGGACAGGTTTACAGAGACAAGTAGTGTGTGAAGACAGAATGAGCCAGAGAATGAGAAGGAGCCAGGAGATTAAAACAGATTGTCAGAGTTAGTTTGAGGCTGAGCAGAGCAATTGATCCAGAAGCCAAGAGAAGCCAATTTGAGTCAGCCATCTTGGAGAGAAGTTTGGATCAGAACAGCTAAATTGAACCAATCAGCCAGAGTTCAGAAACAACTATGAAGGGTGAGCTTGTTCAGCAGCAAGTCTCCAAGACAAATATTACATCTGGTGAGTAAAAGTTACATTTACAATCTGTGTAACAATACACAAAGCTGAACCTTTAGTGTTCTTGACATAGCAGAAAACTTGAGTAAATAAAGCAATTCTAAATAATATTATTTTATATATGAGAACATATAAATACTTTAAATGATTTATACAAGGCCTGAAAATTCACTTATAAAAGAACTAAGAAAATGTTTTAGACTCCTGATTTTTTGGTCAGAAAGCTTTTTTGCTCACTTCAGGTCCTTGATGAATCAGTTAGATAGATTAAAGAAACAGAGTCATCCTGAAGCTAGTATGTGCAGAGAAAAGCAAATGAACCATTCTAAGCATTTGTTTAGCTATTACACCAATGAATGATCAGTGAATACTGTTCTCCTTCCTTAGACGTCATGTCCTGGAGACCCTTGTGAACAACACAAGCTCAGTGCCTGTTCTGAATACACTGTGGGGAGGAAAATGAAGAATGACCTTGAGCCACATATTCACATATACAAATGCAAATATGCAACTTATGCAAGAAGAGAGAGGTCTCAGGAAAGGCTATGAAGACCCATAACAGAATCCCTAGACAACACTGACAGAAATAAGGAAGTTCTTGGGAATCAGTGTTTGAGACAAGATATAAAGTAGAGTTAGAGTTATTTAGATGAAGAGAAGAACCTATGCTTCAGGCAGAGGAGCAGTATTATTTTTTAGTTAAATAAACAGGAAAATCTTTTATTAAGAAAACAAAAGCATAAATAAATGTAAAATAAAAAATTTGTTTTATTTTATTTTTTATTTTATTTTTATTAGATGTTTTCTTTATTTACATGTCATACAATATCTCCTTTCCCAGGTCCCCCTCCAAAAAAATAAAATAAATTAAAATAAAATAAAGCAAAAATAAACCCCTGTTCCCATCCCCCTCCCTCTGCTCACCAACCTACCCTCTCCTGCTTACTGGCCCTGGCATTCCCCTACACTGGGGCATAGAACCTTCACAGGGCCAAGGGCCTTTCCTCCCATTGATGACTGACTTGGCCATCCTCTGCTACATATATGCTGCTGGAGCCATTAGTCCCACCATGTGTACTCTTTGGTTGGGGGTTTATTCCCTGGGAGCTCTGAGGGTACTGGGTAGTTCATACTGTTGTTCGTCCTAGGGGGCTGCAAGCCCTTCACCTCCTTGGGTCCTTTCTCTAGCTCCTTCATTGGGGACCCTATACTCAGTCCAATGGATGGCTGTGAGTCTCTACTTCTGTATTAGTTGGGTACTGTCAGAGCCTCTCAGGAGACAGCTGTATCAGGCTCCTGTCAGGCAGCACTTGCCTGCATCCACAATAGTGTCTGGATTTGATGATTGAATATGAGAAGGATTCCCAGGTAGAGCAGTCTCTGGATTGTCCTTCCTTCAGTCTCTGCTCCATAGTTTGTCTCTGCAACTCTTTCCATCAGTATTTTGTTTCCCCTTTTAAGAAGGATAGAAGTATCCACACTTTGGTCTTCCTTTTTCTTGAGTTTCTTGTGGTTTGTGGATTGTACTTTACCAATCCTATATCTGATAGAGGGTTAATATCCAATATATCAAGAAGTTAGACTCCAGAGAACCAAATGACTCTATTAAAAAATGGGGTACAGAGTTAAACAAAGAATTCTCAACTAAGGAATACTGAATGGCTGAGAAGCACCTAAAGAAATGTTCAACATCCTTAGTCATCAGGGAAACGCAAATCAAAACAACCCTGAGATTCCACCCTATACCAGTCAGAATGGCTAGGATAAAAAACTCAGGTGACCAGTCAGAATGGCTAGAATAAAAAACTCAGGTGACAGCAGATGCTGGAGAGGTTGTGGAGAAAAAAGAACATTACTTCATTGCTGGTGGGATTGCAAGCTGGTACAACCACTCTGGAAATCAGTTTGGTGGTTCCTCCGGAAATTGGACATAGTACTACCGGAGGACCCAGCTCTACCACTCCTGGGCATATACCCAAAAGATACTGCAACATGTTATAAGGACACATGCTCCACCATGTTCATAACAGCCTTATTTATAATAGTCAGACACTGGAAACAACCCATATGTCCCTCAACAGAGGAATGGATACAGAAAATGTGGTACATCTACACAATGGAGTACTACTCAGTGATTAAAAGCAATGAATTTACGAAATTCTTAGGGAAATGGATAGATCTGGAGAATATCATGGTGAGTGAGATAACCCAATCACAAAAGAACACACATGGTATTCATTCCCTGATAAGAGGATATTGGCCCAGAAGTTTGGAATACACAAAGCATCAATATTATTACAGCAAGATGACACGGGGGGCAGGTCAATTATCACCAAGGGAGATAAACTGAGTCCAATCCTCATAACCCACACAGGGGAAGGACTCAACTCCCACAGCATATCCTCTAACCTCCACCCATGCCCAAGGTGCTCAGATACACAGCAACACACACACACACACACACACACACACACACACACACACACACACACACAATGTTAAAAGAACAAAAGAATATGTGAAGTTTTCTAATCTGGGAGAAAAGGGGAAAGGAATACAAATATAAGATATGGAGGGAAAACTAGTATTACTAAAGAGTAACACATGTAAGATAATGATGAAGAAAATATAAAAGAGCACACCAAATAGAACTGGAGGACATTTTAGTGAACTCCTACTTTATCCAAAGGGAAATGTCATGAATCCAATGATCTGTAATCCAAGAATCACTTTAATACCACTACAACTGAACCAAACTTCACTCTGAAAGAAAAAGCACTGCTTTCTGGACCAGCTCATTCCACCCACAGAACACGTAGGCTTTTCTACATTAGCTGCTTTAGCCATGTCACTAGAACAGCTGCATCCCATGCTCACCAACTTCAAAGTTTCTCTTCAGATTATGAGACTGACGCGCTGCCTACTGCGCTAAGGAGGCACGTTCGAAGTTTCTCAATGTCATTCTCACTCTTCTGAAATAACACAAGATGTCAAGAAACACCATGTAATAGTTGTCAGCTTTCTGTGTGTGTGACAAAATATCTACAATAATAAAATAATATAAAAGGAAGGTTTATGTTTTTATCTAATGATTTCAAGGGTTTAAGTCCATGGTTACTTGGCTCTGTTACTTTGAATTTGTGGTAGCAGAATACATCATGGTGGAAGCATAAGTCAGTGGATGTCTGTTTACTTCATGGTACCCAGGAAACAAAAGAAGAGGAAGAGTTATGACCTGATCTTCTCTTGAAGAGAATGTGCCCCCAAGTCTGATCTAACTTCCATCTACTGAGTTTCACCCGATAAATGTTCCCCCACCTCCCAATGGAATGACAGAGCAATGATCAAACCTTTAGCAGGTAGTCACTCAAGAGCCAAACTATGGCCCACCATAGGAGCAGAAACAAAGAGGCTGGGTTTGACCGATAGATATAATTGGAGTCTGGGATGTGCTACAAATTGTGATGATAGACACATTATGAAACTTCTTATTTTACCTGATACTCCTAAACAAGGCAGCTCACTTCTGGGGCTAAAAATCACTCTCTGCACAAGGTGGTAGCAGGAGTTTCAAGCAACTTGATAATCAGTGCAATCAAATTTTTAATTATCATGGTCTTTCTCCTGTAATTGAATCAAGTTATTCATGTGAGCAGAATTTCTGTTTAGAATTTTAACTTGTGAGGGAGGAAAGTCTTTGAAGGTCCTGTGATTCATCTGCAAAATAAGAAAGTACCAGAGAAATATGAGAGACACAGAAAGAAATTACAAGACATTAAAAATCTATTGTCTATCCTTCACTCAAAAGTAATTTTCAAATGGTAATTACACATTTGAAGAGTATCTAATTGGTATGGAAAAGAACTTGGATGAATGTAGAGCTCTTCATCCAACTTCAATTGATACACAGTGATAATAGTCAAGACTAATTTCTGAAGCATTTACCGCTTGACTGAGCATTATTCTGAAAGAGGTTTTCTAATCTTCTGATTACCACTGTAGTAAAGGACCTGTCATACATAGGTTATGGAGGTAGAAGAGAGAAGCAGGATATGTTAAGTTCCCTTTGGAAAGTGCTGTCAAGTCTACATGACCACGGGCTTATGGCCTTTGGTAAACTGAGGACCTAAGCTGTGGACCTCCAAAGACAAAGCTTCTCTTCATCTGGACCATTCAATAGCATCTGGTGATTTCCTTTGAATCTGACTGACAGCTCATAAGAACCATCATCTCCCAGGAAAGAACACACCAATTGGCTTTCCAATACCATGTGGTCAGCCCTGAAAATACACATACAAGTAACAGTAAACAGACTGAGCTGGCTATCTTTAGGAATAAATATGTGTAGATACACATATATGTAACAAAAATAAATGAAAAAACAGACCATGAATCTGAGAACAAAGAATGTTATATGGGAGAATTGGAAGGAGAAAAAAAGAAGGGAAAATGGTGAGATTATATTCTAATCTCAAAAATAAAAGAAATCATTAAAAACAACAAAAGAACCATACTTCTCATTGTCAGCATCAACCTATATTTCATGCTCACTGCTGACATTGTCTTAAGTTTCATTCAACTGATTAGTACTTCAAAGGAGTCCTAGAAAAAGACTTTGGTGGTCATTGTCACATGAATGGCCAGATGTTCTAGCCAGCTTATTGGACAGAATCATTCATTACAAATCTATTAAATTTGCATAAAATACACTCTGCACCTGTTTTTTAGACACCATAGCAACAGCCCTTTGAACTAAGGCTCGTAGGTTGCTTTAATGAGTAACATCAAAAACTTAATAACCTAGAACTTACATTTGCTACCTGGATAGATGTTGAATACTGCTAATGAGATTCGCAGGTACCAGCTTTCAAATCCACTTCCTTTAAATTCCATAGATGATACACATGCCACCATGCCATTGCTTAATTATTTTTACCTTTTTTTAAAGATATCTTATGCAACTATTTTTCTCCTGTATTCATTTCGGATGTTGAATCCCATTTCTCTTGCCTCTGCTCATTCCATACTTGTCTCCTTAACATCCCAATCCAACTCCCACCCCTTCTCTCTCTTATTCATCAAACCCAGACCTCAGGGAAGCTAACAGGCACTTAACCACTGAGCCATATCCCTTGACCACTTACTGCCCCATGCACTTATATAAGTTCAACCTTGAACATTGTGGAGGTTGGGGGTCATCACAGTAGTAAGCATAATCATGGCATTTGACATGCAAAAGATACACTGGTAAAATTTCCTATAGAAGGCTGAAGGGGGCTTAAAATGAGCGAGTAACATTTAAAGAATAAGCCTTAAACAATGCTGCAACTTTGAAGGGTTTGGGGAAGGCCTGTAATGGAATCTTCCAAGCCAGACTACTTAACACAAGAGTCCTTCATTTTCCAACAGTGGATCTGCCTTTATATACTGCCAATTTTAGGCAACAGCAATAAATAATAGCCTTTATAGTAGCAATGGGTTATTGGCCAATTCCTAATTATTAATTCCAAGCCGACCAACAGTGACTTGAGCTCCATCTTCTCATGGCCATTATAGGTTCTGTTTCTCTAGAAATTTTCATAATGTGTTCTAATATTCTTACATTTTTGCTCAAATCTGTAGAATCTTATCTGTCCATCACATTTCATAACTGTGACCGTAATAACTGATATAACCAACTTTTTTTCAGGAGACTTTAGTCCCTGGTTGTGTGACTCCATTCAGTTATAGAGAACATCACGGCAGTGAGAATATAAGGAAGAGAAGAGCTATTTACTTTATAGCCAATGTGGAAGCAGAGAAGGCAGAGATAATAGAGCCTCAAGGACTTACCTCCACTTCTTAAAGATTCAACAATGTCTCAAGTTAGGAACATTATTTTATTTCTTATCCACATGGAATACAGTATCTGCTTGCTTGTTGATATAATCTATCAATACTCTTCAAAACATTGTAAGTTCTGTGAAGGAAAGGGCCTGCTTTTATTAGTGGGTATGCCTGTGCCACTTAAAAAGATACTTGACATCCAGTTAGTATAAGTTGCCTTTGTTAAATGAGTACATGAAAGAAACTTTGAACAATCTAACATGATTGAATGAAGCATCAGCTATGTACTAAGAACCCATTATGCAGAGATACAAGTTCAAGATCCTTGTCTCAATTTTGCATTTCATCAACAGCTTTGTTACATGAAAGCATGACATCTGAACACACTTTTGAAATACTGGAGGAAGACCAACATAGTAAAGATTCTACAATATCTTTTAATTGTCTCCATAGCCTGGCAGTCATGCCTTTGTTTTTTCCTTGCTCTTTGAATTTAGGGTGTCAACGTGACTTATATCTTCTAATATAAATCATCCATGGTGAGATGGCCTGCCAGGGATTAAACCATATAAGATTGGAGCTTTCATCATGCCAGTAGATTTCCTTTCCTGCTGGCATTGATAAAGCTAGAAGGTAAGCTTTGTGGCAAGGAACTGAGATAACCCCAAAGGCAGCTAAGAAAGTGTTCCCCCAAAATACCCACAGAAGGAGTTGCAGAGACTAACTATGGAGCAGAGACTGAAGGAAGGACAAGACAGCCTAATATAGCTATCTCCTGAGAGGCTCTGACAGTACCTGACTAATACAGATGTAGAGACTCACAGCCATCCATTGAACTGAGTACAGGGTCCCCAATGAAGGAGTTAGAGAAAGGACCAAAGGAGCTGAAGGGATTGCAGCCCCTTAGGATGAACAACAATATGAACTAACTAGTACCCTCAGAGCTCCCAGAGACTAAACCACCAACCAAGGAGTATACATGATGGGACTGATGGCTCTGGCAGCATATGTATAGTAAAGGATTGCAAAGTTGATCATCAATGGGAGGAGAGGCCCTTGGCCCTGTGAAGATTCTGTGCCGCAGTGCAGGGGAATGCCAGGCCCAATAAGTGGGAGAGGGTGGGGTGGCAAGCATGGGGAAGGGGGAGGCAACAGGGGTTTGTTCTTGTT
>NW_022196905.1:182386939-182398924 GCF_008632895.1 Mastomys coucha | reverse complement strand
CAGTCTCAGAACCTCACCTGAGAGACAACAGGGGATCCTGCCCGGGTCTCTGGCTTAATGTGCTCTCTAGAGGTAGGCAATCCACTTGCGGGGAAGGGGCAGAGGAGGACGCTGAACCCCCTCTGTCACTCGGAAGCTGAGAGGATCATGTCCCTGCTGCCCTGCGGCTCCCCTGGGAGTCGTGGGGCCTGTCGCATGCATTGTCTTAAGCATGCTGTAATAAGTTATTGTATATGGCAATAAATTCTATGAACCCCAGCAAAGAAGCTTCTGAGGAGATATACTTCTTAGGTCAAGAAATAGTTTCTTATGGACCATTTTCTATATCTAAAAAAGAAGAGATAAAACAATACTTTTCTGGTGTTCTCACTCAACTGCAAAATTCCATGACTCTGTTACATATGACCCTCTGATTTCAAGGCAGATCTCACTCATAATTGTAACAGACAGACCAGTCATAAAACTGCGATAACACTTTATCCAGCTATTCTTATCCATTATAGTGTGGAAAAAAAAATGCTTTAGAACATCGTCTTATTATCAAAACAATCTTAAAAGTTCAGCAAGAATGTTATAATCAATTTGAACAATTCTACCACTGAGATTATTGATGGCCGTAATTTGATGGATTGTTTCTTAACTTTATATATGTATTAACTTATTTTGTGAACTTGTAATAAAAACTGAACATTTAACTTTATATTTTTATTTCAATTAAAAATATCCAAAAAAAAAATGTGGTATTTTGGTGACATTTGTAGGTGATTTGCACATTCAAGGACCACGGAAACTTTTCTTTACCAATTGCAAGTGAAACTTTATTAATCACAGCCCACAACTTGAGTATTAGCCTTGTATAGCTAATACTGTCTTTTCCATCTTGCCTGGAACAAAGCCTTGTCTACTTTGTTCCTTAGTTTGCATTTCTGAGAGTAGAAAAAAATCTATAGTTATATAACAAAATGGAACCCCTGCCTCATGCAATTTAAATCCCCAAATAGCTATGTCAATAGTGTGACAGCTACTTTATTATGGGTTAAGAAGGAAAGAAAAGATATAGAAATAAACCATGTGGCTGAGCTGTATGAAGAAACTTAGAATTGTACCCAAAAAAAAATAATAATAATAGGCCCAACACATCCCATCTTCCCTGCATGGCTTTCTTCCACTAATCTTCCAGGGGGTTACTTTGGGAGGATAAGTTCAAAGTACTTTAGAGCAATTCAGCTCAAAGGACTTGTGACAGTTACTCCTCTGTTTTCTTCCCTCTTCTCAAAGGGAAATTTAATCAAGATTGTCAGTGCTTAAAAGAAAATGGGTGAAACACACAATCAAGCTCCACTTCAATAACCAAATAAAACCACGGAAAATTAATCAAAGCTTGAAGCCCTTCCAGCATGATAAAGCTCACTCCATATCCCAAAGATAGACGAGGCCATGAATCCTGATGTGCACAGCACAGCATTTGATGAAACGGGGATGTTTTCCTGCCAGAAGACAGTCATGCCATGTATCTAGGGTTCATCCCGTAGCACTCACAGGATCAGCCAGGCATCTCAAACACACCAGCATCTCCACAGAGCATGAGATCTGCTGATTCTGCATCTCTTGTAGGAGCGAGTCTGGCAGCAGCTGCTGTGTGCCACAGGGCAAGCTAATGATCTAGTGCTTTCTTGCCTGTTGAGGTTAATAGATAACTAATAGATCCAAGCACATTCATTACACCCAGTTTTCCACCATGAAAAAAAAGGGACATTTGGGTCTTCTGCCTTGACAAATGTGGTGCTACATCTTGAAGGCTGATTAAAATCAATACCTCTGAAGAAAATTACATACAAAATGTATTAGTAGCCAGGATATTCTGATAAGAATGCTTCCAGTTCTCAGTTCAATCGTTACAGTATCCACCCCACAGAAAACCATGTGGATACTAAACATTATTACTCAGGAGGAATTAGAGGGGTTGTTTTAAACTAAGAAGGTAAAATTACTTACCAGTTAAGGAATAGTTTGAAACTTAATACAAGTTCAATTTTAGTTGTGTTTAGAGAGTGATCCTAACTAATGGAGAATCACAGAAACTTTCCAGGGGCCTACAGTTATGTTGTAGCCAATCAAACACACAGAAAGCCCCCCAAAGGTACATTGTGTAAACCTTCTAAATAAGATGTATTTTAAAGTACTCTTCTTCCAGATTACTACGCCACAGTTTGGGGAGGAAATCACTTAATTAGCAAGTCCAGAATGGTTTTTCACTCAGCCATACAGATCACCACCCACCTTATCATTCCTCATCCTGTCGTCTCATTAGTTTGCTACATTGCAGGTCTCACTTTCTCAAGAAAAGCCAAAACTTTTCCAAACAGTTTTGCCTTGAAAAAATAAAATCCCCATTCACCTTCTCTAATCAAGTCAGCTGTTTAACTATCCCCCAAAGCGTCCCTAAAACAGGCACAGAGATTGTAGACAGGGCATAGCACCGTCCCTGGGTCTGCTCTGTCACATCTGGCTTCTCAGATACAAAGGCTCAGAAACCAGGACAGTTAAATGACCAACAGTCACAGTCAACT
This sequence comes from Mastomys coucha, assembly GCF_008632895.1. Lineage (NCBI taxonomy): Eukaryota > Metazoa > Chordata > Mammalia > Rodentia > Muridae > Mastomys > Mastomys coucha. The sequence continues at coordinate 182,396,354 of NW_022196905.1, read as the reverse complement.
GACTTGAGTAGCTCTGGAATCTAAATATGAAAGGTTTTGTAAGTGAAGTTGAAGACATTTATCTCTAAACTTTAGATTCTATAGCAGGAAACTGACCAAAAAAACCCAAATAAATAAAAGAAAACTGGAACTTTTATTTGATTCAAGCTTGAGTTCCAGTTCTGACTCCTTTTTTTGTTTTTGTTTTTGTTTTCTTGTTTTGTTTTAACTAAAAGAGCTGATGATTTTATTTTCACATTTCACAATATAAGTGAAAACCACACTTTTTTATATCACTTCTCCTTCCAAAAGTATTCTCTCTGTTAAGAAGGGAAGTTTCCTTGTCATGCACCTAGTAAACACTCAGGCTCAGCACCAAGATCTCCTGGTGAAACAGAACAAGAAATACAAAATGATAAAGAGCGCTTCTGCTTTTATCTGTCTGGCCAGGTCATGCCAGGCCATGTGGGCACCATCAAAAGGCAGGCGGGAGGTCTCATCATTAGAGGCCCGGGCATCATGGGCATGTGGCCTCTCATGGGTGGTCTCATCCTAGGAGCTGGTTCCACAGGCACCATTTCAGGAGAGGGAGGACCCATCATTGGCATCGTGGGAGAGCCTCCCATGTGGGGTATAGTCATCACACCAGGCCGAAAAGGACCTGGGAGACTGGGGGGAAGTGGGATCACAGGCCCTGCAGGTAGAGGAGCAGAAAACGGAGCCGGAGGGATCTTTCCTTGTTGAAATGCAGCCGTTGTTTTGTCAATCAGACTCCGGGTCTGCTCTTCCATCCATTTCTGGTAATAGTCTTTCACATTCTCTTTGTGTTTCCGACCACTGCAGTGTGTCTTCCTCACAGACGGAGAATCGTGGCTAAGATACGTATCACAGTAGTCACAATAAAACTTAGGCATGATGCTCACAGGCTGTTGGCTACCCGGGTCCTCACAGCCAGGAACTGACACAGAAGTGGACATTCTTCAAACGTTTTGAAGGTGGCACACAGGAGCCAGCTTCAACAACAGAAAGTCAGAGCTGCAACTGGTAGCACCAAGGTAAACATGTCTAGGGTCCTTGAGGAACAGACACTGGGCAAACATAGCTAGCTCCTAGCTCAGCTCAGCTCCAGCCTGACCAGCCTACAGAGGCACTTTTTTAAGGCAGAGATGATCTTGGATCTCAAGATGGCAAGGGCACAGAGTAGGGCTACAAGCCAGAAAGTAAGCGTAATTCCCGAGGACTGGACTCCCTTCCTTCGCTCAAGCTGAATTAAAAAGGTGGCGAGCAGCATGGTTATGCCCAGCAGTGTTGGGCTCACCAGTGACACCGGGGCTAGGAGTACTCTCTGACTTCTTTCCCAGAAAGAGTAGAAGAGGTCTGTCCAGCAGATGATCCACAGAAAGAATCCTAAGGCCTGACCGAAGCCACACATTGAGGTGCCAACTGCCACGGACTGGGGTTTCTTACGGGGTCTCTTGTTCCGCAGGACGATGGGTTCTGGCCAGGTGTGCACGGGATTTGGCTTTGTCAAACAGACTCAACATGAGTGGTATAAGGTCTGAGTGTATTCCTCAAAAATGACACGAGGCTTTTACAATCATTGCAAAAGAGAGAAATGAAAAGCCTGGCAGCTCAGTAGTCGAGGTACATCTGAGGCCATCTAAAACACACTGGATCTAAAACATCAGCCATCTCTTTTGGACTGGTGCAGCACCCCTGGCTCCGAGCACACTTGGGCCGCATGGGCCCGGCTGGCTGGAGTCCTGGGGGGCTGTGGGTGCGCCAAACAGGAGGGTAGAGGCTCGAATCTCGAATCCTCAATGCTGAATGTTCAAATCTCGAATGCTCACTCTCTTGAATCTCAACTGGTGTTGCACCTCCTCCCCTCCTCGCCCAAGCACTCTGGGTGGAGGGGGTGGAGGGGGTGGCTACGGACTTCCACCTAAGTTCTGGTTCTAGTCCAAGTACGAGTGAGTCCAAATGCTGAATGCAGACCCAGTTCTGACTCTTTATTAGCTTTTCTAATTGTTCCTCCTCTGTAAAACAAATGTGGTATCTACCAGGAACACCCCAAAGTCACTGAGGATGAGGTCCATACTCTTAAGACTGCTGTGGATTTATCTACTGCTTGCGTGTGGCTCCTGAAAAAGCAAAAATAGAAAACAGAGAGAAGCTGTATTAAATATCATACCCATTTTATGATTTAATACTGGATATCTAATGAGCCATTCCAATTTAAGTAAATTGTAGCAGGATCATAACTTTTCTTGTTTAGAAATTCTAAGAAAGCCTCCTACCCACCAGAAACATCCTGGATAAGTGCTTTCAGTGAATTCCAGAGCAAGCATAGGTCCTAAAACTATGCTAGAGCACAGGACAAGAACTCATTTAAGGAAGAAACCAGATGTGGAAGCGACCGTGTAAACATGAATCTCTGAATAATTGAAGACATTTGAGGAAGGATTGTTAAGTCTCCACCAGCATAAGGTGGAGATATACAAATCCTGACCAGAGATTAAGGGAAACTGATGCTGCTACACAGCATTACTCTTTAAGTAGGGCTCATAATTTCCTGGAGCATGAGTAAATATTGTTCATTTTTCAGAAGAGCAATGTAATAAGAGTCTTTGTAAGTATAAGAATCATAATTTACAACCTTCACCTCGCACGCCCTAGCATACACTGACAGACTTACCTTTCCACATTCTGTGTCCCCACCATGATTTTTCTTGTTTTTATTTATTTATTTATTCATTCACTCATTCATTGTTTTGGTTACTTATTTTCTTTGTTTTGATCTTATCTCTAGGGTGGTTAATCTCATCAACTTGGTTGGTTGGAAAAGTATCTTGGAGATCAATAAAGCATACCTCTATGTCTGTATGGGCATCTTCACATATTAACTAAGGGGTAAAGAGCTGCCCTGAATACAAACGGCACCATCAGTAAGCACTAGGGATGGGGAAGAAAAGGGAAAAGGATAAAGCCCTTGAGTTCAAGTATTCTCAATCTGTGTGCTTCCTGACATCTATGGCATCAGGTCTTCCTCAATACCCTATCTATCATGATGGCCTGGACTATCAGAAACATGAAGCAAAATATATCATTATTCCTTGACTTCTTGGTGTATTTGTTTAGGGGAGGGGTGTCTTCCAATAACAAAATGTCTGCATAACATAACAACTCTGTGTTGGGTCTTCCCATGCTATGTATCATTATCTCCTTATATCCTTTATATCTCTTACTGCAATACTGAGCTCCTTGACAGAAGGATGCATCTCATTGGTTTGTCACATCAGTTACCAAGGTCTGGAACACAATAGGTGTTCAGTATATTTTGGTTTGTTTGTTTGTGTGTTTGTTTGTTCAACCCTTGATGTTCTAGGTTTCCTAGAACATTAAATATGTATCAGCCCCTATAACAGATATTAAAGAGGAAGTAGAAAACAAAACCAGGTGGATGACTCCACTCAGTCCAGAGCAGAAACACTCAGAAGCAGCCACATAAAGCACACAGAGTATTTCATATGGAGATACGTGTGTAGGAAAGGAAGACAGGACTCCATCATGGTTTGTAGAGTTGGGGAAGGGTTATAGAGAAAGAGATTGCTTACAGAGAAAGGAATGAGGAGTCAAAAATGTGTAGAAAGTCAGGACAAGCAGATATCCCCAGCAGAGAGAGCAGAAGTCCCACCTCAGGCAGAATCAGATCTGGCAAGACTAGAAGGCAGATTAGCATGGATGGGGGACCTAGTCAGATAGGAAAGCGTGGAAGCTGAGCAAGAAGACATGCACTGTGTTGGACAAAAAAACTAACGTCAACGTCATCGACATGACTGTGGTAGTTTGAATGAGAGGTTCCCCATAGTCTCAAAGCATTTAAATACTTAGTCCCCAGTTGATAACGCTGCTTTTGGACGTTTAAGAGGTGTATTCATATTGGAAGAAGTATGGTATTGTTTTAGTGTTTAAAGATTTCCACCATTTCTAGTTCACTCTCTGGGCTTCATCTTTGTTTAAGATGTGAGTCCTCAGTTTCCTGTTCCTACCATCATAGGCTCTAACTCTCTGAAACCAGAAGCTCACAAACTCTTCTACTGGTTGCCTTGGTCATGGTGTTTCAACACAGTACTAGGAAAATAACTCAGGCAATAGCCGTCTGCAAAGAGAAAATACAGGAGTGCTTGTCCCATTCTCAAAGTGCTTATCATACCTCTTTGCTAATAAGTTCTTTAATGTTTTATATACTACATAAGAGGGTAGGAACAAGTTATCATTACCTCTGACTTACTCAAATTAGAGAAACTGTAGCAGTTGTTTGATAACCAGATTTATGGAACATAAAAGGAGGAAGATTAAAAACAAAAACAAAAAACAAAGTGAACTTTCCTAAAGAGAAAGCTGTAAAGATACAGTTTGCCTGTAACGTGGAAATGAAACCATATACACAAGTGGTAAGCCAATACATAAGCACTGGTGATCCCTGATACAGATAAATTCTTTTTAAAACTTAAAGTCCTAGGTAAGTGATTTAATGCATGTATGCTTTGTTTAATGTACTATACATCTTTGAGTGGCTATTACATTTTCCAAAACTATTACAGGAATCTTTAAATTATGAGTATCCCAGAGGTATTGTTACAGAAAGAGTCATCAGCAAATGAACAAATTTCAAGATGGAAATAAGCACTATATTGCACAAAAGACTCAACTCACAAGTGTTCTGCCACAGCACTGAAACTGCCCTGGTAGTTCACAAAGCAACTGCTGTCTTCATTCTCCATCATGATGCCTAGAAGGCCACCCTAGCCTGAACCTGACCCTCACTCTTCACCTATATTCACATCCTACAGCTGAAGTCATTCTGGCTCCAAATTCCCTGAACCTGCTGCATTCTTGACTATATCCACTTCCTCCCTCTGATATGAATTACTTCAAACTCAGGCATCCTACCAAAACTATAAATTGAGCTTACCCTAGAGTGACCCAATATCTGCCTGACTGCATGAACTAACCTCTTCAGAGTCTACAAATTCAGAGACTCATTCTATGGCTAGTATCAAGATCTCATCAGATTCATCACGCATCAAAAGCAGAGCCTGGAAAGAAATCAACACTTACAATGCAGAGACATGATATTCATTGGCTGAGGTACATTAGGTTTTCCCACAGCTAACTATGTTTGTAATTCCATCTGCAGAAACTAATGACAAGCTGTATTGTATGTATTACCTGACACAGTAACACCATTTGGCCCTATTAGCAAAGACTAGAAATGAATATCAAAGGTTTTCTCTGCACAGATACTCAAATGAAATAGGTGTCATCTTAAGAATGAAGAATATCTGTGCACATGCTTATCTCTAAGATAAACCTTAATAGGGGGTAAATGTCTTATGAAAAAAATATTGGTCACTAAGACAACATAGGATATTTCCACCCTTAGAAGAAGTTGAGAGACAAACTAAGATGAAGAGAGAGAAGAGGCTTCAGAATGGATATCAGTAAAAATACTGTTTTCACAGAAAGGAAGAGGCTGGTTTTGACTGGTTTAGATTCCACACATCAGTGAATGTTCATTGGAAGTTAATGGCTGCAGGTCTAGGCAGCTTCTGAAGATGAGTGATTGACATAAATTAGGAAACCACTTCTTTCTGTAGCTGTGAGCTGAGTATCCTCCAAGCATGTGGTTTTTCAGGTCATGTGCAATAGAGAAATTGGGCTTTAGGAGAAAAAGGGGGATATCCAAATGTATTCCATTCCTTCTCTTGTTTCTTTCATCTCCTTCCAATTGTAATGAATTATTCGTTCACACTAATGTATTAAGCCATTACTTTCTGAATGTGTTATCTCTCTGACTAATATCTGAACTCTGGTGATAATGCCTTAACTTAAAAGAATGAATTATCTGGCTGATCTAGTAGGAAAGAAGAGGAATAGGGGAAGAGATGTGCACACGCTCCTGTATGACTGTCACAGAAAGGAGCTCACTAATGTTTCCTCACTATGAGAGACCAAATCTTTTGGGTTCAGACTCCATCTTAGAGAACCTGACCTAGGTTGAACTCAAGTTAACTAACAGGCTGGTACCTAACACCAGTTTCCAGGTTATTCCCTAACAAATCTACAACTCTAGGTTACAACCCTGCCCCTGACACTTCACTTCCTGTCTTAGTCAGGGTTTCTATTCGTATAGAACCCAAGACTTCCAAGCCCAGGGATGGTACCACCCAAAAGGGGCCCTACCACGCTGATCACTAATTGAGAAAATGCCCCACATTTGGGTCTCATGGAGGCACTTCCCCAACTGAAGCTCCCTTCTCTGTGATAACTCCAGCCTGTGTCAAGTTGACACACAAAACCAGCCAGTACATATCCTAACAGCCACCAGTCAGAAGAAAAGCAGAAGTTAAGTTTATGGGTTGGCTCCCAGCACCAGACAATTATGTTAAAGGTCATAATGAGCCCCCAATCAGATGGGTACCAGGCTAGATACCCTTCTTTTTTGTTTGTTTGTTTGTTTGATTTTTTATTGGTTATTTTATTTATTGACATATCAAATGTTATCCCCTTTCCCAGTTTCCCCCCCACAAGCTCCTTATCTCCTCCTCCCTCCCCCTGCCTCTATAAAGGTTCTCCCACACCCACCCACCCACTCTTGCCTCAGCACCCTAGCATTCCCCTACCTGGGTCATTGAGCCTCCACAGGGCCAAGATGCTCCCCTCCCACTGATGCCCAATAAGGCCATCCTCTGCTACTTAGCCAGCTGGAGCCATGGGTCCCCACATGTGTACTCTTTGTTTGGTGCTTTAGTCCCTGGGAGCTTTGGTGGGTCTGGTTCCTATGGGGTTGCAACCTTCTTGCCTTTATAAATACTAGCTTAAAACTGGGCTCATGGATCCCTCCCATTTTCCTTCATCAGATGATATAGTGGGGGTGTCCAAGCTCAAGCTTGAATAAAGAGAACTTAATGCACTTGAACCAAATTCGGCTTCTTGGTGGTCTTTTTGGGGTTTGCAAGCGTTTCATGGCACAACAACTATAACTAAATACCTGAGCTAATCAACTTAAAAGGAGAAAAATGTTATTCTGACTCACTGTCTCGGGGCTTTAAATCCATAGTGGTTTGTCCCCATTATTCTGAAGCCCGTAGCAAGCTAGAGCATTGTGTTAAGGGTCCTGTGGTAGGTCAAGCTGCCTTATGACAGCTGAAGATGAAAGAGAGATACCATTGAAGTCTCAGTATCCCCTACCAAAGTATACCACACCAGTAACTTAACTTCATGCAGCTAGACTCACATTATAAAAGTTCTTCCACCTCACACTGTCATAACCACTGTTGAGCAAACCATTAGCATATTGGGTAACATTTTAGGTTGAAACTATAATAATTAGTAATTTTCATAGTACAAGTCAAGGACCCCTCTGAAACAGGAGACCAATCCACTTTCACAATAACATTAAGATGTCACTGCTCTTGTCTCTCTTCCCTTCCCACACCCACACTTCTTATAACAGCTTTGTGACTGAGTTTCCCAGATGATCCATCAAGTATTTTGTTACAAAAGACAGACAACTCAGAAACAAGAAAGTCCTCTGTCTACATATGAAAGGAGAACCTTGAGAATGGGGGTCTAATTGAAAACGTGAAACACTTCCTCTTCTCGGTTTTTCTTTTTTTTTCAGTTTTAGAACTTAAAATTTTCATTAAAACCTTAATTTGAAAGTTTACAAAATAAAATCCTACTTGGTTATTAAGAAAAAATGAAATTATGAATTTCTTAGGTCAGTAGATGGAGTTGGAAACAATCATATTGAGTGAGGTAACCCCAGCCCAGAAAACAAACACTGCTAAGTTTTCTCTTGTGCGTATGTTACATTTAAGCTTCAGATATATGTATTTCATTCTGGATATCCACAGATTTTAGGTAGCTAGTAAGAGAACAGCAAGGAGGAGATCATTCAAAAAAGGGAAATAGAATATAGCATATAGAATGCAGTATTATAATGAGGTAAAAGGAAAATTAATGTAGGAGAATTAAATGGAGATAAGAGGGTAGGATAGAGGATGGAATGTGGCAAGGGAAAACTAATACTAAAGGCACTTTTAAAAACTCTATGGAAACTTACTACTCTAGAAGCTTCCTAAAATCTATACATATATAAATGAATTTAAATGGAGATACCATATAATAGGGAAAACAATGCCTCAACTAGACAGCAGAAGCTACCAAATAAAACTTCCATTACCAAGAATGTGTTACACCTTGTTGACTCCATTTGCCAAAGGGGTCCCATCTAGATTCTGAGGAGTTCTAACACAACCAGGATCACAGGAAGGACAGGCTCCAGTCAGATTTAGCAAGGGCAGGTAGCACTAGAGATAATCAGATGGCAGGATGCAAGCATAAGAATATAAGCAACACAAAACAGGTTACTTGGCATCATCAGAACCCAATTCTCCCACCATAGCAAGTCCTGGACATACCATCACACTGGAAAAGTGAGACTCAGATCTAAAATCACGTCTCATGATGATGATACAGGACTTTAAGACATAAATAACTCCCTCAAAGAAATACAGGAGAACACAAGTAAACAAGTGGAAGCCCTTAAAGAGGAAACACAAAAATCCCTTAAAGAACCACAAGAAAACACAATCAAATAGGTGAAGGAAATGAATAAAACCATCCAGAATCTAAAATGGAAATAGAAACAATAAAGAAATTAGAAAGAGAGACAACCCTGGAGACACAAAACCTAGGAAAGAAATCAGGAGTCATAGATGCAAGCATCACTAACAGAATACAAGAGATAGAAGAATCTCAGGGGCAGAAGACACCATAGAAAACATTGACACAACAGTCAAAGAAAATGCAAAAACCAAAAAGCTCCTAACCCAAAACATCCAGGAAATCCAGGATGGAATGAGAAGACCAAACCTAAGGATAATAGGTATAGAAGAAAGTGAAGACTCCCAATGTAATGGGCTGGTAAATATCTTCAACAAAATTGTAGAAGAAAACTTCCCTAACCTAAAGAAAGAGATGCCCATGAACATACAAGAAGCCTACAGAACTCCAAATAGACTGAACCAGAAAAGAAATTCCTCCCGTCACATAATAATAAAACACTAAATGCACTAAACAAAGAAAGAATTTTTAAAGCAGTAAGGGAAAAAGGTCAAGTAACCTATAAAGGCAGGCCTATCAGAATTACACCAAACTTCTCACCAGAGACTATGAAAGCTAGAAGATCCTGGGTAGATGTCATACAGACCCTACAAGAGCACAAATGCAAGCCCAGGCTACTATATACCCAGCAAAACTCTCAATTACCATAGATGGAGAAAACAACATATTCCATGACAAAATTTACACAGTATCTTTCCACAAATCCAGCCCTACAAAGGATAATAGATGGAAAACATCAACA
>NW_022196905.1:182378675-182386133 GCF_008632895.1 Mastomys coucha | reverse complement strand
AAGCAGAACCATTGTTCATTGAAACAGTTGGTAAATGACTTCATGGATAGACCATCTTAATACACACATCATTTCTTAAATGAATTTAACCTGTTTTCTGTGGGCTGAGAATGAAGACAATCACTCAAGTCAAATAGCTTTGACCCTAGTAGGAAATCTGTATCCAAAAATCGTGCCTACAATTCATTCCTTGGCTAAACAGAACTGTCACATCTCAGCTTAGCTACATGGAGGTAAAGTCCTTTGCTGATGTGAGGGTCATTAAAGTACAGATTTATTACAATGAACTCCAATGTCTAAAAATTGTTCTTATTCTGGGCTTGTACCACAGTAAGTGCCAAGATTTTAAGCTCTACTAAAAACAAAACAAACAAACAAAAAGTCTTTATCTATTTATGTTCATTTTAAAAAAAACTAGTAGTGATGTATTATTTTAAAATATACAGTTAATATGTTTTGAATTATTCAAAATTTATATTGAGAAAAACATGTATTTTCAGTATTGTTGTAAACAAGCATTTATATACGACTGTTCAATTAATTGTTGTTTTATATCAAACAACTTTTATAATACTCATTTTTATTGTTATAATATTTTATAAATTTTAAAGAATATTACAAAAAAAGGTATTAAAGGGGGGACTCTGGGAGGAAAACAAGAATGTGTTTTAATTCTATTTACTTAAAATATGTTTTTAAATGTTAACAAATTCAGATAAATTGAAATCATGAATCTTTTCTCATCATAAGGCAATAAAACTTAAATCAATCAAAAAAGAAAAAAAATATTTTATACTTCATAAAAAAAGAATGAGTAAATAAGTAAAAACTGACTCACCAGAAATTAAAACATTAAAAATTGAAAAAAGTCATATAAATATACCAATAGACAAATGTTGCTTATTATTTTCCTAATAAAGCTACAATACTTTTTAAAGTTTAGTTTCAAATCTTGATAATATAATATATACTGAACATATTTATTTCTTTATATCCCAATAAAAACAAAAGTACTTTGGACATCTCAGATTTTTTTACAGTATGTCAGAAGTTTTGACACACAAAAAAGCTTGATAACCACCACATAGCATTTTCCCTGTGACCCTAGTAGTTCTGTGGTTAATTTGTTTAATGTTTGTTGGTGATCTTTAATTCACAAAAACATGCAAAAATCCATCCATATTTAATGAGGCCAGGAAGGAAGAAAAGAAAGGAAAGAAATACAGGGAGGAAAAGGGAAGGGAGACAATTGAAAAGGAAATCTAATGAAATGTCCATAGGCAGTATACTATGTTCACAATCCCCAGTGAGCTATAGTGAACTATTAAAAAGTTTCAACTAGATAGAATAGCCTGAGGCACCTTATGAAACTGATCTTTGCTTACTGAAAAGTTTGAATAGACTTATACTTTAGGCATCATCCATTGACCTACCCCTTGTTTAAAATCAAAATAAATAATTGCTTGCAGTAAAACAGAGAGAGTTTTGCCATCCCAAATGCTTTTCTCAGTCTCTCATGTGTCAACTGCAGGTTCCAGGGCTAAACCCCTGTGGCGATGTGATCCATTTCTTTATATCAATTTTTTTATAAGTCCACACTGCAAAATCAAGCCAATAATCTATGTTAATGCTTGCACAGTGGTGTCTTCATCATGTTTTCCTTGTCAGCAAATATGCAAAAAAAATGACTCAGCAAAATCTTTTTAGAATCATTAATTTTTTTGTCTTATAATATTTCTTTGAAGAAAGCACTGTTCTCCTTGTGTTCAACATGAAATATGGAGAGGTAACACAGCTAGTATAAAGCAAAGAGCGTGAACTTTGTTATCGCCTTGCTTTTTCAGGTTTTGTAAATTATCTAAACTCTCCTAGACTGAGATTTGTTATCTATGAATTACAGACAACACCGCAGATCCTAGGTAACCATGGCAATAATCCATGAAATTCTGTGTGTTCACATGCCCACCACCACATCCCACTGTGTTCTGAGTTTGTTCAGAGCAATAAAGACTCTGTCTGCTCTTGGTGTGATTAGCCCAGGCAACTGGAGTCTGGCAACTCTTAGTCACCAAAGTCCCACCAAGACTTTAGAGTTTGCTGGTTTGTGATTACGAAGGATGACAAGAGAGTACTGAGAATGGAGAGCAAGCAAGTAAGGTCTATGGAGAGAGAAACAGATCCCTGTGAATAGGGAGGGACATGAAAGGGACCTGTCAGTGCGCTGGGTCAGAGGCTCATGTGTGTTTGGAGTGAGCCTGATTGACTGAGGACATACATATAGTAGACATGAATGCGGAATGAAACTCATTGATTCATTTGAATAGACATAAGAAACACTGGTCAGGGCACTGGGTTAAACTGCTCGTGCTCAAGTCCACCAAAATGTTCACAAGGAGCAAGAACAGGAAGTGAAAAGAACAAGAGCTGATGATTAGACAACATCTCCTTAAGTCAGGGCTTCAGAGATTTTACTTTCTGAACTTACCTATTTGATATTCTATTGTAAAATGTTGGTTCCTGTGGAGTTGACTGCAGGCTCTACCAGGACAAACAGAAGTTTTGGTTTCCTCGGGCCTGTACTGCTACAAAGGGGCTGCCTTGCTCCTAATTCCTGCTAGCACCATTAGGTACTCAAAGAAACCTACTACCCTTTCCTTTTGCTCTTTGCCTTAAGCTTGGGCTGTCTACCTTCTGAAAGATAGTAAATCTAACATCTCGGAAGTGTGGGTTCATATAATCCTCCAACCTTTAGGTTTTTTTCAAATCTCATGATGTGTAATGTGGTGTTTTACATATCCCCAGCCCTTACCCTGAGTCTCAGACATTTGAACACTTGGTCCCAAGTTTGTGGCATTGTTTGGAGAGGATTAGTAGGTGTAGTTTCAGTACAGGAAGATGGCGTGAGAGTTGAAACACCCCCACCGTTTCTCATTTGCTCTCTCTGCCTTCTCTTGCAGTTCAACATGCAAGCTCTGAGCTTATAGCTCTAGCCACCAGATATCCCTCCTCTTTGCTATCCTGGACTCTTGTCCCTCTGGAACTGTAAGTTCAAATAAATTCTATCTTTTGTAACAACAATGGAAAAAAATAACACACATACTCTTGTCTTGTGGGGATGGTATTTGTTTTATAAACTAAATTTGGAAAAATCTTTAAAACTTTCCTAAGTTTTCTATAGATCCACTATTCCTCATTGTCCTACACCTAGTCTGGTCAATAGCATCATTTTACATGACTATTCCCTACAGGTTTGACATTTGGGCTTTCAGTGTATCTTAAGGTTCTGATACATCAGTGACTTCATTAAATACTGCTTTGTTTTAAAATTTTGGAGAATGATGCAAGAAAGCAGTATTCTACATCAAGAATTCATGTTTTGAAGGTCAAATTACAATCATTTTTCCTATTGCATTAACAATGTTTCATTAACCACATCTAAAAGGTAGAGTCAAAAGTAATTGGTAAAATTGGTAACTGACAATACACTTACTTTTTTTTTTAGGAAGTAAAAGTGGAACCAAAGTTTACAGCAAAGAAATCTAATTACCAAGTACAGTTAGGTCTGTAACTCTATTTTGTACGTGGAATCTTTATTTATTTTTACCTTGTCTCTTGAGTGTCTTCAAAACAATTGTAATTTGAGATTTGGGCCATATAAAATGAAGCAAATGATAAGATAATGGGCAAAACCATTACCAAAATGAGACCAGCTGTCGACCTTGTCTTAGGAAAGGAAGCTCTGGCAGACTTCCGCTGGACCCCAGCCTAGTTTTATTTCAAGCTGATTAGCAAACATTCTAGTTCATCAATCCTGCCCCAAATTAAGTTGTTGGTAAGAGGAAAGGGGCAGTACAATTTGCATTACAAAGCTCTCAAACATCTGAGAGGTACAGCTTCCCCCAAGCTTCCTTCATATAGGCTAAAAAAAAATCAGTTTCTCTCATTTCCAAATTAAGAAGTAAGCTCAGTGTATCACCATACGAAAGGATGAAATAAAACTTCACCCTCGGAGGTTTCTGTGTTTTCAGAAAGATTTGGGTGAATATTTTTACAATAATGTATTTCTATCTTCAAGCATATTGACATATATGCAGAAATGCTAACATGCATCCACATGGTTCTAGCCATCCATCTCTGCATTCTGAGACAGGCCCATGTCTTTGTTATTGGCTAATCATATTTCTTTCAATTATTTTATGATGTTTTAGGAATTATGGTATGGCCTAGGACATATTCCAATCTGCAGCACAGTAATGCTGAAATAAAATTCTCTCCTTTTATAGTTATATGAGATCTTCTATAAATTGCCTTCTATTCCAAGTTCTTACCTGAAAATATGCTATTCCCCGAGTAATAAACTAAATCACTGTTATAGAGCATATAGCAAATTTTGTATTCAGCTGAAACCTAAGAAAACATGTAGTCTGATAATGTGATTTGGCGCTCAGAAACATTGCTAAGAACTCCCTAGGGTCACAATATGACTTGGTGGCAAATATAGATTTTTCTGACTCTACCCAAATGCTTTTTGTACTGTGAAAGTGGTCATTATATGACCTCAAAACTAAGGCATTGTCCCTGAGACTCCTTATGACTCATTTAGAAATAACAATGAGCTGGTTTCTAATATAGTTGGAATTGACTTTGTGATCCTGGGTATAAAGCTTTAAACAAAGGTCAGGGGATGGCATGAACCTATTAGTTAGCCATGCCATAATATATACATCCATGCCGGTGTTAGGTAGCTCTCTAGTTAGGTTCAAAGTAACCAGGCCAAAGACCATGGGTTGAAACTTCCAAAACTATGAGCTAAAATAAATCTTCCAATAAGCCAGTTTCTGAAGTATTTTGTCACATAGGTAGGACACTCATTATCAGAATTGAATCATGGAAGTCTTTATTTTTCAGAATGGTCTGTTCTTCAATAATGAAAGCCATGAGAAGACTTCTTTCTGTGTCTCCTGTTTCTCAATTACTGTCACCTCAAAGAAAATTTTAAAAAATAAAAATAAAGCAGTATATTTTAGAGTATATTTCAGAGATCTGTGCATGCCATTCAATAGCAAATGTGATCAGTTATTAGAGAATGAATAGCTCCAGAATTCAGTTGCTGTAAAAAGACTTAAAGGTGACCATATGCAGCTCCCTGGTGTGAAGAATAAGGAGACAGAGGTTGTTTAGTTTCATCCAAGATCTTTAGTTACCATCTTTACTTACTGGAGAGAATTCAAACTAGGTTTCTGGCCTGCCAATCCAATTCAATACTTCAATTATGATGATTATCCAGTCAGAGATTTACTGATCCTTAATGTCATATAAGTGGTTCCCCTTCTTTAAGACAGTCTACATCAATACAAATAATAGGATAGATGCAGTACTTTCTCAGAAGCAACTGGACCCCTGCTGCTCAATGTATATAATTTTTTTCACAGGTTATATAGTTTTATGAAAAAGGTTTGTAAATTTTAGACAAAAAAGAACCCCTAGATTAAGGGCAGGAATGCATTTAAGTATTTCTTTTATGTCAAACTATAACTGAAAAGTTATGCAGCATAGAAAAAAGAGCTCCCATTTCCTTATCTATTTCTATAGATTGTTTCCAATAACAACTTGAGTTTACAGGCTCTAATCCTTTTATTTGAGGATACCCCAAAGTACTCTCTGGATAAAATTAAGCTCATAAAAGAGAAACAGCATTCATATGCTGAAATTTTGCTTCTAGCTGGACTTAAACCTTAAGATCTACTTTATAGATTCTTGAAAAATATAATCTCAAAATAATGACTTTGTCTCTCAATGTAAATGTTTAATGTTAAGACTGTGTTAACCATAATAAAAATAAGACTACAGTTTGACATTTATTGATACAGTACAGCACAGTTTCACTTTTGAAATTATAGAACTTTCTAAAGTAGAATAGTTGTAGTAGTCAATAAAGAGGAAGCAGAATAGAAAATGTCAGAAATAGAAAATTAATATCTATGGAATGGGCCAGCTAGGTATGTAAATGGCAACCTTCCACCCAGTGATTTTAACTGATACATTCTCTCTCTCCAACTCTCCCTCTGTGTGTGTGTGTGTGTGTGTGTGCCTCAACTAATGTCTTGTCAAATATGAATACAAACAAAAATTTTTGCAGCAAAGATGAAATGAAATAAATGACTACAAGTTTTTAGCATGAACCACGGTAGATGTTGTGAATCAGCAACAGACCATCAATACCATAAAGGAGCCCTGGATCTCATCAGACACCATCAGGATGAGCAAATTTATGTGAAGATAAGAAACAACTGACTGCGAGAGAGGTAAGACATGCTTGTGTTCAACCTTTAAATATGATCGTGGGAGACGTAGAAAAAACTGTGATGACAATAGAAGCTGATGAATTGACATGTCATCCCCACACTCTGCATCCAGGGAGATGATATTGCCCTAGTCATCCCTCCATGAAGAGGTGGCTGAGACAGAGGATGGATCACAGGTGTAGGGAACCACACAGGTGAAGGAAAGAAGAGATTGTGTCTCTTGAGATGTGTAGGACACTCACGGAAATGTGTGCTCATTCTGATAGTCATCCTCAAAGAAATTAACTTGCAAGTAACTTACATCTCTCTAGCTAAACAGCATGTTCCCAGACCTCCAGTCAGCATGACTGCCATACTCTTTGCAGGAGTGGGTTTTTTTTTTTTTTTCATTGTTTTGCAGTGAGTTTCAGGTTGTTTTTCTTTAAATTTAGTTAGATGTGTCCTTAGGAGAGATAGAAAGAAAGAAAGAAAGAAAGAAAGAAAGAAAGAAAGAAAGAAAGAAAGAAAGAAAGAAAGAAAGAAAGAAAGAAAGGGAAGAAAGAAAGAAATGGAAGAAAGAAAGAAATGGAAGAAAGGAAGAAAGAAAGGGAAGAAAGGAAGAAAGAAAGGAAGAAACAATAACCTTATTAAAAAATGAGGCACAGAGCTAAACAAAGAATTCTCAACTAAGGAATACTGAGAAGCACCTAAAGAAATGTTCAACATCCTTAGTCATCAGGGAAATGCAAATCTAAACAACTCTAAGATTCCACCTCAAACCAGTCAGAATGACTAAGACCAAAAACTCAGGTGACAGCAGATGCTGCAGAGGTTTTGGAGAAAGAGGAACACTTCATTGCTGGCAGGATCCCAAGCTGGTACAACCACTCTGGAAATCAGTTTGGCAGTTCCTCAGGAAATTAGACATAGTACTACCAGAGGACCCAGCTATACCACTCCTGAACATATACCCAGAAGATGTTCCAACATGTAATAAGGACACATGCTCCACTATGTTCATAGCAGCCTTTTTTTTTTTATATAAAGATTGTATTTTTTTTACTTTTTAAAACTTTTATTGCATTATAATGAGAAAGTTACATGACTTCAATTTATCTGAATTTGTTAACATTTAAAAACATATTTTAATTAAATGGAATTGAATCACATTCTT
>NW_022196905.1:182374688-182377439 GCF_008632895.1 Mastomys coucha | reverse complement strand
ATAGCCAGAACCTGGAAACAACCCAAATGTCCCTCAACAGAGGAATGGATACAGAAAATGTGGTACATTTAAACAATGGAGTACTGCTCAGCTATTAAAAACAATGAATTTATGAAATTCTTAGGGAAATGGATGGATCTGGAGAATATCATTCTAAATGAGGTAACCCAATAATAAAAGAACACATGTGATATGCACTCTCTGATAGTGGATATTAGCCCAGGAGCTCCCAAAATACAATCCACAAACCACAAGAAACTCAAGAAGGAAGACCAAAGTGTGGATACTTCGTTCCTTCTTAGAAGGGGGAACAAAATACCCATGGAAGGAGTTGCAGAGACAAACTATGGAACAGAGACTGAAGGAAGGACAATTCAGAGACTGCTCCAGCTGGGAATCCTTCCCATATTCAATCACCAAACCCAGACACTATTGTGGATGCCAGCAAATGCTGGCTGACAGGAGTCTGATATAGCTGTTTCCTGAGAGGCTCTGCCAGTGCCTGACTAATACAGAAGTAGAGGCTCACAGCCATCCATTGGACTGAGCATAGGGTCCCCAATGACGGAGCTAGAAAAAGTACCTAAGGAGCTAAAGGGTTTGCAGCCCCATAGGAGGAACAACAATATGAACTAACTAGTACCCTCAGAGCTCCCAGGGACTAAAGTACCAACCAGAGTACACATGGCTGGACTCATGGCTCCAGCTGCATATAAAGCAGAGGATAGCCTAGTCAGTCATCAATGAGAAGAGAGGCCCTTGGTTCTGTGAAGGTTCTATGCCCCAGTGTAGGGGAATGCCAGGGCCAGGAAGTGGGAGAGGGTGGGTTGGTGAGCAAGGGGAGGGGAGAGGTTTGTTTTTTTTTTTTTCCTGAAGGTGAAACTGGGAAAGGAGATATCATTTGAAATGTAAATAAAGAAAATATCTAATAAAAAAAGAAAAGTCTACTGAAATTTTAAGTATATTTGACTTAGTCTTAGAAGTTGCTCAGTGACAATCAATGACACCTATCATTCATTTATCACCACAGACCCACACATTCTCTCCACAGAATTGTGACAAAAGAAGATCTCTTTTGTATAGGGGACCATGCTTTAGACTGGTGCTTGGGACATTGGTGAATTTTGCTTTGTGCTCATTAAATTGAAAGTTAACAATAAGTTTGCTTCTATTTATGACACAGCAGGTAGTAACCAAAATCACAAGTATACTGAAGCAATTTCAGGATATGTGATGGCCATGGATTGTGCTAAATAACTCTAACATAAAAGTAATTAGCATATCTCCTAAGCCTGCCATTCTGAGAGTGTCATTAACATGGGAGGAGTAAGAGAGTCCCAGAGGCTTTTTGTTAATTGCATCCCAAGATGCTGTTGTATGTTACTCATAACTCTTAACAAATGTGTTTAAAAGCATCACACAATATTCAATTTATGTGAATTTATGTATGCTCTATATTAGGTCCCATAATATCTCCTGATAGGACTACATAACTCCATTTGTGTTTCTTTACATGCTAAAGTAGTCATAATGGATGCCAGTACACACTCAACTGCTAATGGCTAAATTGCACTTTTATCCAAAAGAATACAATACCCCTCCTACCCATTAATACCATCTCTACAGGGCATTTTGCACAGCAACCGTCTAATAATGAACATCATTAGTTAGGACACCTTGGAGTATCCAACACATCAAAATTACCACTAGCACCTGGAGACTTAGTAAGTCCATGAAACAAGAGAGTCCTTTCCATTTGAAGAATTTGACTAGGTTTTCTCAAAACCCTCAAATTCGCCAATATTCCATCCCATGGTATATAACAGATATTGTGTTTTAATGATTCTCACTGGATTCTGTTTTACTCACTTTTGAAATGTTGTTTGATTTTTTTTTTTTAAGTAAGCTAATTAGTGAGCAAAGTAGCCTCGAATGATTGCAGGTGGCAATTCCATCCTATTACCCTATTAAAAGCTAAGGTGACACCAATTAAATTACAGGTGACTGATAATTCTTCCTTATTACTTCACCTGCATTCATATTTCTACACTTTTTGCTAATGCTCTTGGGGTCAGTTAAAAGATAAAGGGGAACTAAATCCAGCTCATTAATAAAATTGAAAAGTTGAATTTTGGGGCTCTATATGCTAATTATTCTCTGCCAACAGGAGGGCAATTTAAATCAGCACAGGTAAGCATATAAACAAGGAAAGGAGACTGTAGAGAAATGAACCTGAAAGAGGAAGAAAAAAAAACCGGACAAGATAAACAAGACCAGCAGCCCACCAGCTTGGCAGTTCTGCCAATCGCTCCTCATCCCAGCGGGACTTTTAACTTATTAATGTTGGCTGGTGCTGTACTCTGGTGACCCAATGTTCAAGTGTGTCATTGTGAGGTAACCAAAGGGAAGAGCACTCTTCTCGCCAGTAACCTGATTAAGAATGTTTAAAACAGGGGACATGGCAGGTAATGATCTTTCTGCAGAGGACTTCTGCTCTTAGGGAGCACTCTCGCTTTAGGAAAATAAAGACGTGACCTTTTTGGCCTCGTGCCTCCTGTGTTGTGCCTTGCTGTGGTCCAATGGAAACGCCAATAGAATCCTCCTAAATGACTCCCAGCAGAAATGAAGTGGTCCCCACGCCAATCATTCAACACACTCATTCTGTTTACTCTAAATAAAGGATTTCTGACAAGCATCTTTTCAGAGAGAGAGAGAGAGAGAGAGAGGGAGGGAGAAGGAGAGGGAGAGAGT
>NW_022196905.1:182373344-182374678 GCF_008632895.1 Mastomys coucha | reverse complement strand
AGAGAGACAGAGAGAGACAGAGAGAGACAGAGAGAGACAGAGAGAGAAAGAGAGGTATGACTCGGCGCTAACCTGCAGCGTTTTCCCAGTAATAGAAACTCATGTTCCATGTTCATTTTCAGCTTTTTCCTGACATCAACATTCCTCAGCTGAATGGTGCTCACAATATTAAGATAAACTTTTAAATAATTCTACATTGCTAGTTGTTAAGAAGGCACTGTGCATATGGATATTTATCTTAAAGATGCAGATAAGGAGGGAAAATAGTCTGTGTAGTCCTGATGTCAAACCCCAACCAAAAGAAGGAAAGGAAGGAGGGAGGGAGGGAGGGAGGGAGGGAGGGGGAAGAGAGGGACTAATAATTCTTTAGTGCAATGGTTCTCAACCATCTTAGTGCTTCAATACTTAATATAATTCCTCATGTTGTGATGACCTGAACTATAAAATTATTTTATTGCTACTTCATAGCTATAATTCTGCTACTGTTATGAATCATAATGTAACTATCTGATATGCAGGATATCTGATATGAGACACCCCCCACCGAAGGGGTTGTGACCTATAGGTTGCAAACTACTGCTTTAGAGTAAAATCTAAAACATTTTAGATGCCTTGTAAAGTTGTACAGGTGATTTTTCATGGGGAAATTGACCAAATTTTATCTAGTTTACATATTGTAAAAGAACCTTATTTTCTCTTTAAAAATAACCAATCTTTTAAAATAAAAATGTTAATTATTTTATGTTAATATGTTGCTTTAATTTTTGCATGGTGTTAAAATATTTATAAATTATTGTCAAGTAGTTTTTCCTTAAGCTTGTATTCACCCTTAATTTGCATATCATGTCGTTCTCTCCTTACAGCGTAGTACATGGAGACTCCTGTGGTTCTTATATTTTTACCTTCATAGTTTTTCAAGCTCTAATTTAAAATGGATATACTGTTTTCCACAAATTCAACTTCTTCCAATCTACATATTTATTTTACTTTGTTACTACCTACCAACTAGCCCTGACTGCAGGGTTCTAAACAAAATTAATTATCATAAATTGGTACAACTACCACAGATAAAATTGGGAAAAATGCTATACATACAGAGCATGTCTCCTCTTTCATCAAATACTATAGTCTCCTCATTGATCATCACATATAAAACATAAATGTAGAAAGTTTAGTGCATTCATAAATATACATTAATGGTATGTAACTATGTACTGTTACGTTCTATAGCAATATTATGAATAACTATAGTTGCATAAACATCCTTTAATACTATTTCTAAAGAGAATTCTAAAAACACAGATTTTATTTTCTACTATATATATATATACAAT
>NW_022196905.1:182370718-182373181 GCF_008632895.1 Mastomys coucha | reverse complement strand
ATGTATATATATATGTATATATATATATATATATATATATATATCAGAGACTCCAAGATACATACAGAATCTGAACAGTAGAAAGAAAATAAGTAAATAAAATAACTCATATGAGAAGAAAGAATGAAAAACTTCAAATATTAAAGGGTAGAGTACTGGTGACTTCAGAAAATACTGGAAGCTGTATATCTCTGGGAGACTCTGAAGTCCAAACCTTGCATTATTTTCTTGTAGTTATGGCTTCTGGATCTCAGCTGGATAGGCATGTGTCATCAGAGACCCTCCAGTGTTCAGTTTCCCCCAGAGATGGTGTTGCTCTACAAAGAATCCAAACTTTTTTGATGAAAAAAATAACACTCAATTTAGTAATAAATATTTACTAGGCAGAGATGGCATTTAAAAAAAAACTATGGAAAATGAAAAGCAAAATCCAAAATTCAACAGATAAAGGGTGCACAACAAAAATCATTGATAAGGAAAAGATGAAATGCTTACTCAAATGTTGAGCAATGAAATTTAAAATATTAGTGAAGATCTTACATCAAAAAAAAATAAGAAGAGAAAAGCTTGGAGCAGAAATATAAGAATTGTAAAGCTGCTGCGGACCAGGTTCGTTGCGGGGACCCCAGTTTCCACGGGATGAGAATTCTGGTCAGTTGGGCAATAAGTCGGTGGATGACAAACAGACTCGAGACACAAGGGTCTGGTGAATCTGAATGTATTTGTGCAAGGTGAGAATCAGGCTTAAATACACAAGACTGAAGTCACATAAGCAAGTGACCCCCACACCAAGGTCAGCAGGGTCTGGTAGCTAGGTGTGAAGCAGGAGGAAGAGGAGTGGAGCCCTCCCTGTTGAGGTATTTTGATATTCCTATGCTAATTCTCTGGTTCTTGCTGGAGGCAAGGAGTGGGAGGTTCCGACCTGACCTAACACTTCTAGCTAATGTCCTTGAGTGGAAGCCCTTCGATTACTCTCTAGTACACAAAACATTTCTAACTATTGTGAACTATCTATTAACCTAAGGAATGTGCTAGATCTCCATTGCTAGCTCTGGCAAGGCAGGTTCCTAGAGAGAAATTCCAAGCTATGGACAGCTTGGTAATAAAACTAGGATAGATTGGAAACATTGTGTTGGTCAGGGGACAATGCCCAATCTTAGCCATTAACGAATCATTTCTTGGGGTACCTTTATGCCTAATTATGAGGGCATGTTGACGATTGGAAAGACTGATCTGGAATATGTCTGAGTTAGGAGATACCAGCGACTGTCTATCCAGGAGGCACAGAACTCCTTTTGGAATCTTATAGCATCTATCCTTTATCAGGATTTTATCCTCCATATTTTGGATGTGACTGGAGTAGATGAGTGTGCGTAGCATAAAGCAAGTAGTGAAACAGTATGTTAGCCTTCAATTACCAAAACATCTGAAATACTGAAATTAAAATAAGCAAAAGTCTACTGTGACGTGCAGTTTGGAGTTTTCAGTCTGGTTTGTAGATTCATTGCTTCTTTTGCCTAGAGTGCAGAGGACCTCATGGTAGAAACAAATGGTGAAGCTGACCAAATCATGATAACCAGGAAGCAACGAGAAAGCTAGGGTCCCGATAGCCCGCTCAACACTTTACTTCCTTGTACAGAGTGCAGATCAACTACCAGTTTCTACCACCTGACAAGCAGGTCCTTAACATTTGGACTTTGAAAAACACTTGTCTAAATCAGAGCAAGCAGTTAGAAAAAAAGATGTGTACCAACCTCAAAGAACATTTTTTTAAAGATAAAGGAAACCCAAAATAATCATGGAAGTGAAAAAGAAACATGGAAGAAGAGTTAGAGATGAAAAGAGACCGTGGGAAGCACAGGAAGGAGCTGGAATGAAGGAGAGAGTAAATAGGCTGCGATGAAGGAGAAGTTTAAACTTAGAAAATTGATGGCCACAGAAGGTAGAAAACCCAAAAACACCAATATACCCACAAAGGGACATCTGGAGAATACTGGGAGAATAAAGTACTGGAGCCACATAACCATCTGAAGCATTGATCCAAGACATTTACTGACACAAAATTAGATTGCTATTGTTTGACCCCAGAGAAACAGCTGAGGTGCATAGTTAACATACCAAAACAGACTTGGCCTCCAGGTTCTCCCAGCATCCCTCAGTCCCTACCTGGTATTCCCAGCCCTCAACCCTGAACTTTCCAGCTCTTTCCCCAGTCCCTCTTTGCTATATAATCCAAACATTTTGGTCTTTCCCCTTCTCTCTTCTCCATCTTCTCTCTCTTTCTCCCTCTCCCTCTCCCCTCCTCTCTGCTGGAGCTTTCTCTCTTTCACCTCCCTTTTGTCCCCTCCCAATGGTGACTTCCCTGACCTTGTTTCTCAGGACCAGTGACCTCAACAGAGTGGTTTCCCACTTCATATATTCTTTTTTCCCATTAATTTATTTATTCACTTTACATCCTGACTG
>NW_022196905.1:182356598-182370708 GCF_008632895.1 Mastomys coucha | reverse complement strand
GGCAGAGGCACATTAAGTCACGGCAGAATTAGGCACATGACACTATTAATGATACTCTGTTTTGCTTGCAGACAGGACCCTAACATAACAGTCCTCTGAGAGGCTCCACTCAGCAGCTGACTTAAACAGATACAGAGACCCACAGCTGAGCATTAGACAAAGCTGGACAGGTCTTGTAGAAGACTTGAGGGGAGTACTGAGAGACCCAGAAGGGATAGACACTCCACAAAAAGACCAAGAGAGTCAACTAGCCTTGGGGACTCTCAGAGACTGAACCACCAACCAATGTCTTCCATTCCAGGAGTGGGTAGGTAGGTGAGCAGAGGGAGGGAGTAGGTGATAGGGGGTTTTCAGAGGGGAAACCAGGAAAGGGGATATCATTTGAAATGTAAAGAAAGAGAATATCTAATTTAAAAAAAAATAAGCTTAGCTATCATAATAACTAAGCAGATGGAAACAAAACACATGATGAAAACTTATAAACACATGAAATCTAACATACAGACAATGATAGACATATCAACACCATAATTATTTTATTACGTACGTAGAGAGAGAATATTTTAAAACACTACTGCATACAGAAAGGAATTTAATCAGGCTTCCCTACTAAAGGAGCTTCTCCTGATGTCTTCCGTTCCTCTCCCGGAGCATCCCTGTGATTATCCTCTCCCACCCTGTGCCCAGGAAATAGCCACTTACTTGGTGTGAATTAGAAAATGTAAACACTTAAAGTTTCTGAAAATTGACCTAGGAACAGACAGTAAATCACTAAATGTTTGTTCAAGGAAATCTCCTAAATGTCAATAAAAATGGCAGGAATCTGTGATGGGTGGACTAAAGCCAGATTCTAGTTCATCACTCCTCAGCAACCTGGTCCAGAACATCTACTGATTAGGTGACCAAGAAATGTGAGCCACTGCTGACCCCGAGCTCAACCAAAAGACTGCCGTTACTCACTACTCCTGAGATCGCATTCCATGACCCCGGCCTCAAATAAGTAAGAGTAAGACAGTATAATAATTCCTCAGGGAAAAACCGGATAGTTCAATAAATTGTGTTTAAACCATTGGGTAGAAATATCTTTTTAAGTCAGATCAATCTCTCGTGGCATGACCCAGAAAAAAATTTCAAATAAAAACTGAAAATATAAGTAAAACAAAGATAGAAGAATAACAAAATAACAAGGAAGAAACTTGGAAATAAATAAAACATTTCAGAGTACTCCTGAGAATTCAGAATCTGTGAAATATTAACATTTTTACTGCATATAAAGAAACAAAAACAGCTCCTATGGTCAAAAGACAATGAGCAAAGCCAAGAGACGGGCTTTAAGCACTTGAGAAGCTGAGGAAGGAGGACTGTAATGAGTTAAACACCAGTCTATGTCAAAATTGTATGATACTGTCCCCAAATCAAAGAAAAATACAGACATGAAAAAGACATCATAGATGAAGGGAGACATTTCTAATAACATTTTAGAAAAGGGATAAAGTTACTACAATAGGAATTTCTAAAATCAGTAAGCAAGAAAATTAATGATAATAATAATAGAAAATTCTAAAGATATAAGTAGATAATTCTCAGAAAGCTTCAAAGGATTTTTTTAACAGATGTCAACCTCAATTATAATATTAGTGGCTTCTCTAGTGGTCAAATACTACACAAGAAGCAACTTAGAGAAGTGGATTTCTCTTGGCTAATACCTTGAAAGGCTAAAATCAGTCACCATGGGGAAGACATGGCAGGGGACCGACTCATCCATGGCTTGGCAGCGAAACCCTCAACTATTTGTTCACACCTTCATGTACAATAGAGAAAAAAGATGGAGCAGACCAGGCTACAAACCTCCAGACAACACCCTACCCAGAGATTCACTTCCTCCAGCTCATGTCCCCCACATCTCAAAGGTTCCATATCTAGAATATGGAACCTTGAGTACCTTGAGTGAAGGACCAAGTCTACAAAACTGCCCCAACCTGCAGGACTTAACAGGGTTCTCAAGAAGAGGGACCTGCAAGGACAAATTTGGGAACAGTAGATGAAAAGGAAGGAGACAAGACAAAATATTTTCTGATCAAGTCTCAATTTACTTCTAGGGAAAGGCACTATTTAAAACTCCAGGCCACAAAGGTATTTGCCCAGGTTCACAGACCAAACCCAAATTATTGTTTGGTTACACATCAGCATAACTGGAATGTCCACTTCATAAAATGCCCAAAAGGAGTGTCCTCGTTTTGAAAAGTTCAGATGAGTTCAATGAGGAATGTCCTCATTGTAAGGTGTCCAGAAAGCCCTCTATCATAAAATGTCCCGAGTCAATTACAGGGACAGAGCGAGATAATGGAAGAGACAAAAGAGTGTTAGTTTATAGGTGATGGTCCAGGGACAAGATGGAGACTAAGATACCAGGGGCTTTTGGGCCCCAACACAAAACGCATGAGTCTGTGGAGGGAACTTACATCTAAACCACACTACTTATGAAAAAGGTGAACTAAGTTACCTTGAAATATCATTTGTAAATGAGAATGCAGTACATTAGCCATTGCCACTTATATGAAAAAGAATCAATATTACCAGGCCTACCAGTGTGTATAATCATTAACACAGCAAATTCTGCTATAGAATAGGTGTTGGGTATCACAAAATACTATGTGCACAAATGTAGTCATTGAAGCAGTATTAGCAAAAAAATTAAAATATTAATTTTTGTACTATCAGGGTAGCTAATTATAGTCTATTTAATGCAATGTAGTCATTACAGTTAGTACAAATTCCACATACTGATAGATGATGATTCTACATACAACACTCTCTTGGGAGAGTGTTAAAAGAGAGAGAAAGAAAAAGAGAGAAAGGACCAAGATTTAGAGTGTAACATGTTTAAAACTATCTTATGCCTGGCAAGATGACTCATAATTCCTACCATGCTGATGACCTGAGTTTGATCCCTAATATCTGTAGTGTGGAAGGAGAGAAGCAATACACCTTCAAGCTGTCCTCTCACATGCCAAGACACGTGTGTGTCCACATTCACACACATATCCACAAAACGAACAAATCAAAATTAAAATTTAGATAATATCTTACATGTAAAGTGGGGGAAGATAAAAGTATGCTGTTAGAGGTTGGTTCTAATGTTTGATGCATCAATTCCCAGTTTCTATCTCCCACATTCCGGAATTCCAGGTGAATTGCCACACCTGCTTTTATGTAAGTATTGAGGATCTGAACTCTAGGGTCTCAGCAAGTACTTTATCCACTAAGCCATCTCCCACACCCCTCCCTCCCCTTCTTTCCCCTTTCCCCTCCCTTTATCATGGACAGTGTCCTCATAAAAGCATTTCTAGTTCTAAGAGCTTTACATGTTTTAAGCGTTTAGAAGTCATATGATAAAGCTTCCTGTGAGCAGTTTGTTAGTGGACATTAGGCTTTGAAATAAGGCCTACGCACTTTTTAGCCATGTGCGTGAGGTGCTAATGCAGACCAGTTGAGACACCCTGTTTGGCAATGCATGGGGTACTTTACTTATGGCTTTGGCTATTTCTACTAAAAGGGCTTGCTCTCAGATGAATTTGACATTATGAGGTATCACATCACAATACATGCTCCTACTTGATTTATACCATGTGTTTGATGTGTGTGCTCATGTGTGTGTGCATTTATCTGTCCAGGTGTTTGTATAGGTTTGTGTGTGTGTATGTGAAGCCTGGATGGCAAGCCATAAAGATGAACATCTCTCTGTTTCCCCAGCTCTAGAATTACAGGCATGTGTGCCTCCTGCACTCACATATTCTTTTAATGAGTTCTGTGTATTGAACTAAGTTCTCCATCCTTGCATGGCAAGAACTCTATTGGCCAAACCATCCTCCATCCTGATTTATGCCATTTTATTATTAATTTTAAAAAAGCAATTTTACTAAGATAATGTAAATTCACAAGATGAAATAAGTTTTCATCAGGCAATGGAAGAAAAAGGGTCTCTGGATTGTAAAGCAAAGAGAACGAAAAGACAGAGCCAGGTGTGATTCTACACAGTGCATGCTAAGCACTTCTCTGTGTTTCCCAGAGCTGGGTAACAAATCTGGTTTTATGCTTTGTTATTCAAGCAAAGAAATGAAATTCATAATGTCTACTTAATGTAAATAAAGCAATTGCCTCAGGAAAGCAAGTTTTTCACATGGTGAGTTGAGAGAGTAATTTTTTCCTTTGTCCTTCACCAAGAACTCACTGCAACAGTGAAAACAGCATTCTCAGCAGTAACTTTACAAGCCACAAGGAAGGGCTCCACTGGACAGTCCTATATAAAATCCTGCCATGTAAGTCAATAGCACGATTCAATGAGAAAAACTCTATAGGGAAACACGAGACATGGCTTGATTTAAACACAACAGTTAATTGTCCATGGATGCTCCTGGTAGACCAATGTCACTGTCTGTGACATTGTTGAGAGCATATACTTGGTCACCTCTCGGTCATCAGTGGGAGATTACTTACCAGCTCAAGTCATTGAAGGATGCTTGACAGGTCTCCCTGGGACTTATAACTCTATGCTAGACCCTGTACTCATCCCAGAAGTCCTGATTTAAGCCAGGGAAGACACGTCAGGGAGCTTCATTATTATTCCAAGCCTCCACTTAAAATATAGCTGCTCACTCCGAGTTTTAAAATAAGAAAATAGAGAGAAATTAATTAAAAGGAAGGAAGCGACCATGGAAGGCATTACTGTCAGCAATTACGGGTCAGTGTATGAAGTTAACTGGCAAACAAGTAGCTTATTGCTGATGGTATAGACTCGATCTTGACTCTGACACCAAGCCAAAATGTCAACACTGACTCCTTCACTTTCCTTTCTGTATAAACAAGCAACATTAGCATTCACCCAGAGAACAGCATAGAAAATTGTTCATAATAAGTTAAGATTTAGAATTAAAAACGCAAACAGCGGTGTAATTGAACAAAGTGAGATTATCCAGTGCAAACAATGGATAAGTTGTCAGTTGGGTAAGAAGATAACCAAATCTCCAGTGCCCAGAGGTCTTACAAGGCAGTGATTACACTCAGAGTTTTGTTTTGTTTTGCTTTGTTTTATTAACCATTCCATTTGTTTACATCTCAAATGATATCCCACTTCCCAGTTATCCCTCCACAAACCCCCCATCCCACATCCATCCTCTCCCCACTCCCCTTTGCCTCCATGATGGTGCTCTCCCACCTATTCACCCTCTCCCACCCCACTGTTCCAGCATCCTCTTCGCTTGGGGCATCAAACCTCCACAGGACTAAGAGCCTCCCCTCCCACTGCTGTCAGACAAGGCCATCCTCTGCTACATATGTATCTGGAGTCATGGATCCCTCCCTGTACACTCCTTGGCTGATGGTCTAGTCTCTGGAAGCACTGGCTGGTCTAGTCAGCCAATGTTGTTATTCCTCTGGGGTTGCAATCCCCTTCTGCTCTTCTAGTCCTTCTGCCAGCTCCCCCACAGGGTCCCTGAGCTCAGTCTGAAGGTTAGCTCCAAGCATCCACATCTGCATTAGTCATTTGCTGACCAGACTTCCCAAGAAGCAGCCACACCAGGTTCCTGTCAGCAAGTGCCTCTTGACCACAGCAACAGTGTAGGGTTTGGTGTCTGCAGACAGGATGGATCCCCAGGTGGGGCAGTCCTCCTTCTCTGCACATTTCAACTAAAGTCATCCCCATTGGGTCCTGGGAGCCTCTCTTTTCCCTGGTGTCTGGGACCCTCAAGGAACTGGGGATAGACACTCAAGAGGTTTCTTTTCCCATCAATTTTCCAGTGTCTTGGAGGAGGAAACAATTTAACCTTGACACAGGAGTTCTTCATCTGCCTAAAACTAAAACACAAAACCCTAAAACTAACTTAGCAGTCAGCTGGAGTAGGTTTCAACTGCTTGAAAAGATAGACAACATTCAGCTATTAGTGTTAAATTTTAATTATATACATGAAAAGTGGGTATTAAAGATTCATTGGGTTTAGCTGTTACTCTGTTAGAGAACAATTGCCAACTGACAGCTCTCAGGATATAAACCACTTAAATGCAGGGACTATATCTCTGTAAATGTCCCAAACTATGTCAATAAGTAATGAAGCTCTTGTCAATGAAGATGATAAGGATTTAGGATTCTTGGTAGAAAGAGCCAATTTAAACTAATCATCTCAAAGACAGCTGGGTAGTTCCTCCAACTAAATTTTAGAAAAGACATTGGCAAAGCTGGACTTCAGGCTAGCCCCAGGGCCTGAAATGAAGCCATGAGTCCCCACCTTCAAGTCTTCTGATCTAACTCTTGGTTGTGCTAGCTTCCTCCTATCAACATGAGAGCCATACCTTTTGTACATCAGGAAATACAAATTCAGTGGAATCATTTTAGTCTATGGCGTCAGGAGAATCTGTGCAGGGGTGAAGAGTGGTTGCTGCTCTGACAGGCACCCCAACTTGAGTTCTCAGCAGGCATGTCAGGCTCCTCATAACCATAACTCTAATTACAGAAGATCCTCCGCCTTCTTCCCCCTTTACAGGTATATATGCTTAGGTACATATACCTAAAGATATCATCACCTCCCCCAAAAGAGCTCCATTCTCTGGGGACTAAGTCATCAAGCCATGAGCCTATTAAAAAAAACATTTCATATTGGAGCTGTAACAATCGCTATTATTTCAATCAAATACAACACTATGGAGATGCTTTCTGCTCTTGCTAAAGGAAATATGTGGTATATCTGCCAAACAGTGTAAGTCATTTTTAAAATATACATATATCAAATCTTAATTACTTCAATGTGCTTTGTTTCTCAGGCATTATCTTCAAAAGCCATCTTCACTTCTTGAGGCTGAAAATGCTTCCAAGCTCCACTTTGCAGATTGTGTTCACAAACAACTTAAAATTTTTCTAAGAAAAACTCCTCTATAGCTAAATGTCAGTGAAGAATCAGCTTTATGTGCTGTAAGTCATCAGTGGTTATTTATTTGAAAAAAAAAAAAAAAACAGATACCACTAAATAATGACAAGTTCCTACCACTGAGACCTCTTTGGTAAGCATGTTATAGAATTGGAAAACAAGACCTCTCTTTTATCATATAATTATTATTACATGCAGATAGATAGATAGACAGACAGACAGACAGACAGACGGACGGACGGACGGACGGACGGACGGATGGATGGATGGATGGATAGATAGATAGATAGATGATAGATAGATGGATAGACAGATAGATAGACAGATAGATAGATAGATAGACAGACAGACGGACGGACGGACGGACGGACAGACAGACAGACAGACAGACAGACAGATAGACAGACAGATAGATAGATAGATAGATAGATAGATGATAAATAGATGGATAGACAGACAGATAGATAGATAGACAGATAGATAGACAGATAGATAGATAGATGTATAGATAGATAGATGGATGGATGGATGGATGGATGGATAGATGGATGGATGGATGGATGGATGGATGGATGGATGGATGGATGGATGGATGGATGGATGGATAGACAGATAGATAGATAGATAGATAGATAGATAGATAGATAGATAGATAGATAGATAGATAGATAGTTGGGTCCTGGAACATAATGTGTTTATGGCACCCCAGCACCGCATGATAGACAAGAGTCACACTAACATGTACTAGTGGTAGTAGAACCCAATATTACAAAAAGTCATATTCCTT
The DNA here is from genome assembly GCF_008632895.1 of Mastomys coucha. Classification (NCBI taxonomy): domain Eukaryota; kingdom Metazoa; phylum Chordata; class Mammalia; order Rodentia; family Muridae; genus Mastomys; species Mastomys coucha. The sequence goes on along the minus strand of NW_022196905.1, from coordinate 182,363,004 downwards.
TTATAAGTAAAGCATATTTACATCAAAAATGGCACAAATAGAACTCCATGTTACTCACGAGGAGCATGTGGGACCCCAAGTGCTAATAGGCAAGAATGGTTTTTAGGAGAGATGTGATTCCTATTTGTATGAAACTAATGATTCTAAGTTTCGATAAAGCAAACATCTTTAGCACTGAGTTAAAGAAGATGCTGAAAGCACATGGGATGGCAGATAAAATGCAAAGTAAAAGAAGAAGGAAAAGAAAACCATGCATTTAAATGCATAGCTGTGCCTCTGAGAGAGTAAGAGAAACCCTCAGGGAAGAGTGACAGAAAGAGCAAGTAGGAACTCCTAATGGTGGGTGAATACAAAAATGTGCCTGCTCTGGGAACACATTCCAACCCCAAGAATGTCAAGACTCAAATCTGATAACTTTGCAGGCACAGAGACAAGGCTTTGGGGAAGCAGAAGGAAAGACCTCGCTAGGCATCAATTCAGAATCATGAATCAAGATGTGAAAAGTTAGGAGATGAAAAGGGTGCTTGTCCATCTCAGTCTGAATCCTCAGAAAGGAAAACATTTCCCCTGGAGGATGCAAAACTAGTTTTACCCTGAAACATATTTGGATTTTAAATTTATATTTCAGCGGGGTCTAAGAAAACCCATGCTGAAAAAAAAAAAAAAAAGAAATATAAAGAAATCCCAGGGAGGGAAGGCTTTAGAACATCAGTGGGAATAAACAGAAAGTTCTCTTGACTGACTGACTCAGCGGGGGCCTCACAGACTTCCCACTAATTAAGAATAGCTGAGCAAACATCTACAAATCAAAACTGTACACCACATAAATTGTTTGTTGATTTGCTGAGCCTGGCTCATGTCAGCTTCTTTCATATATGCAGAAGTTAAAAGGTTTATTGGTGTTTTAAACTCCATCAAGCCAATAGAAATCAGGAATAGAAGGGGAACAAAAGAGAAGCGTGAAATTCTGTGGCAAAATAACACAGCCAAGTACAAATATAGACATTATTAATATATGATACTGGTATATACTATTTGTATATGGTTAAATCATAAATGATTATAGTATAATAAATATATCAGTAATCACTATAAATGCAAATGGCTTGCAACAACCATTTAAATACACATAATAAAAGTGGACTCAGGGAATCTAGTTGTATATAGAGCCACAGGCAAAATATGGTAATAGCATGAAATTGAAAGATAGAAATGAGATAATAAAAAGTGATTTACCTATCTATACCTGATATAACAGTGTTAGCATCAAATAAAATAAGATAAATCTGAAAAATATGAGGCAAAAACAATCACTAGTTAATGTTAGAAGTTCTCATTCATCAAAAAGTAAATAAATAAAAACATAAACTTGTATTCCACTAAGGGTATAAGACCGAAACATGGCTCTAAAATATATATTAAAAATGAGATAATTAAAAGGAAAAATGGATGCAGACAACTATCATAACATTAAATTTTAGTGTTTGTCTCCTTACCTGCCAAATGATAGTAATAAAGCATCATTTGTAAAACTGTGCGCCTTGAGCTAGGCACGACACCAGTTAGTCCAACACTTGCGAAATGAAAACAGAGGGTTAAGAGTTCAAGGTTAGCCTTGTCTATATAGCAAGTTCAAGACCAACCATGCCTAATGAGATCCTGTAAACAAACAAACAAGTCCTTGTACGGATAACTAGAAATCCGTAAGAACATGGTTACAAAACGGGTTATATAAACTACTTTCTAGAACTGTGACAAAATATCTGGAAAAAAAGTAACTTGAGAAAAGAAATGTTGATTTTAGCTCAGAGTTTCAGGGTATAGTCCATTATTGTAGGGATGTCATGGTAGCAAGAGTATGAGGCAACTGGTTATACTGCAACTGAAGTCAGAAAGCAGAGAGAGAAGAATGTTGGTTCTCAGCCCACTCCCTACTTCCAGCCCAAGGGATAGTGAAGCCTATATGAAGCATCAGCCTTCCCTCTTCATTTAAGCCTCTGGTTAATATACATACATACATATATATATATACATACATACATATATATATTCATACATATATACATATATATATAATATACATACATACATATATGTGTGTGTATAATGTATATGTATATATACATATATATGTATGTGTATAATGTATATATATATCCAGAATTTCATTTCAATAGTGACTATTAAGGGCATTGAGGTTGTCAATCAAGGTTAACCATCATCAATACTATTAACAGATTTCAAATAACATATATCATATGATAGAATGTAGTCAGATCAAATTCAAGTACATCAAAAAATAATATCAAGGAGGTCACAGTATAATACAGTCAGAGGTTATAAAACACATAAAATAACTAATATATTAATGTAAAACTCCTTATAAATAATATAGTTAGAGAAATGTTAAAAGCACTACAAACCAAAGCACAGAGATGGAGATAAAATCTGGACTATCAACCGATTTTTAATATGGTAAAACAGATAAAATCTGGAATATCAACCAATTTTTAATGTGGTAAAACCAGAATTAAAATTAATAAATTTGGGCTGGTGAGATTGCTCAGTAGTTAAAAGTGCTTACCACCCAATCATTAGATTCCAGCACTTATCAGGAACTCCACACACTCATGTGTCCCAAGTTCAAAGGAAGGCAGAGACAGGAGAATCACTTAAGCTTGCTAGTTTCTAACCTGGCCAGGAAAACATGAACCAAGAAAAGGCTCAGGAAGAAGAGACTGAATAAAAATAAAAATTATAGGAAGAAAGTGATAAAGGAGAACCTGATGCTTCCTTCTGGCCTATATGAGCATGTAGACACATGTGCAAGGCCAATATGTTCACACACACACACACACACACACACATACCAATAAATAAACAAATATCTAAAAATAATTCTTAAAAATTGAGGAATTTAGTGATTCAGAAATGATCCCTCTATATATTTATCAAAAGTTATCACACCAGGATCTTAAGACATGATTGCATTTGTAGCATGATACACACAAGCCAAGACATCAAAGTAGCCTATAAGTCCCTTGACAGACATACATACACTAGCATATTATTCTACCTTAGAAGGACATTGCAGAATAATGTGAACTTTAAGGATATGAAGCTAAGAGAAATAAGCCAGTAGCACCTATCCCACCTAAGTGAAGTATCTAAAGTAGTCAAACATATAAGGCAAAAGGGCTAGAGAGTTGGCTTGGCGGTTGAGAGTGTTTCCTTCTCTTCCAGAGGATCCAAGTTCAGTTGCCAACACTCATATGAGACAAATCACAGTCAGATGCAATTCAGGCTCCTGGATATCTGTTGCTCTCTTATGGTCTCTGGGGAAGCTGCATTTACATGTACATACACAGGGAGAGATAATACACATAAAACAAAATAAGTGAAAGAATAAACAAGCAAGCATGAAGTAGAGTGTTGGTAGTTAGAAGCTGGGAAAATAAATAAAGATAGGAGATAATGTTCTGTTTGCTTTGCAAAATAACAAAATTTTAAATAACAAACCAACATCTATACAGATCATGCTATACATTTAAGAATGATTAAGCTGGCAGATTTATATAAGTATAAGTATATATGATATATATATATATTTAACAATCTATTGTAGGAAGCAACATAAAAGTGAGAAGGCAAACCTGAAGAAATTGAAAGGTATTTTTATTCAGCTAAAAGCAAAAGGAGGGAGGGATTCAGTGGAAAGTATCAACAAAACAATGTTCAATTCTTTGAAAAGATTACCAAATAATCTCCTATAATATGAACCAAAAGAAAAACAGGGTGGATAAATTACAGCAGTAGAAATAAAATGGATTGTGTACCTATAAATAATGCAGAGGTATAACCACCCATAATACAATTAATTACAATAAAGTATAAAGGTTGGTAATTCCCTACAAAAGTACAGTCCTAAAAAGTGAAATAAATTATGAACAGTTTCAGAATTTGCTGAACTTACTAGGTAATAACTTATTTAGAGAATAGTTTTACCATTACTTATTTAGAGAATAGTTTTAGCATCACCTGTTGTCCAAAATTTAAATCAATAAATTCTTGAAATTCTTTTTTTTTTTTTTTTGGTTTTTCGAGACAGGGTTTCTCTGTGTAGCCCTGGCTGTCCTGGAACTCACTCTGTACTGTAGACCAGGCTGGCCTCGAACTCAGAAATCCACCTGCCTCTGCCTCCCAAGTGCTGGGGTTAAAGGCGTTCGCCACCACCACTGGCTTTGAAATTCTTATTGAAGAATTAATACACTCAAATTCTATACTATAGAGCTAGTATAAAGGTCATACATAATGAAGATAAGACCATGAATATAAAATCTTTGAAGTATCAAACATGTAAATCAAATATTTTCGGGTGGTGATGGGCGCACGCCTTTAATCCCAGCACTTGGGAGGCCGAGGAAGGCAGATTTCTGAGTTCGAGGCAAGATTGGTCTACAGAGTGAGTTCCAGGACAGCCAGGGCTACTCAGAGAAACGCTGTCTTGGAGGAAAAAAAAAAAAAAAAAAGTAAATCAAATATTTTATACCTAGCTAAATTGTTGCTCATGTAACATCAAAAAAGAAAAAGAAATTCTCAAACATTCAAAAACTTATGATATATCACTTGTCTCATCTTTCTGGAAATCTCCCCAAATTAAAATAAATTTTAAGATGGCAAAGAATGGATTAGTGTTAAAAAGATGACTATTGTTTACTGAAAGTTCAGCTGATGCAAAGATTTTTATTCAACATGTGTTACTATTTATAAGGGAAAATATATATGTGTGTATGTGTGTGTGTGTGTGTGTGTGTATATATATATATGTTTCAATGAATCTGCAAGACAGTCTAATTTTTTGGTTTCAGTGTTGAATTTTAATTTTCTATTTTTTAAGGTTTTAAGTTATTTTTAATTCATTTATTTCTTTCTTTATTTTACACTCCATATTTTATTCCCTCCAACCACCTTCCAACTGCTCTACCTCCCATATCTCCTCCCCACACCCCTCTCTCCATGTCGATGTCCCTATGCCCCATGCCATCTGACCACTAGACTCCCTGGGGCCTCTGGTCTCTTGAGGGTTAGGTGCATCATTTCTGAACGAATACAGACCCGGAAGTCCTCTGCTGTATGTGTGTTGGGGGCTCAGACATGCTTAGAGGAACCACAGCCATCAACATCGACATCAGACCTCCTCCCCACAGCCTCTACCTCTTCTAAGGAGCCAGAGCTGACCTCTGCAGGGCAAAAGCATTCCTCTAGCTCTGGACCTGAGAATACAAGTATCTCCTCACAAGAATGTAGTTCGCTTGTTGCAAATGGTGAACTCTCTAGCCTTCCTCCAGTCTTCCAATACAGAGAAGCATCCTGTTCTTTGTTGGAAACTGAAGACCATGAGGAGTTGGAGCCTGCCAAAAAAAAGCTGAGAGGAGATGGGGAGCTTGACATGAACCTCCAGTTATTAGTTGCCAGACCAGCGTGGGAATGTCCAGACCTCAAGTGAGGATGTCAGAGATGCCTCTGTGAAGCCAGACAAGATGGAGGAGACGCTAACCTGTATCATCTGTCAAGACCTTCTGCATGATTGTGTGAGCTTGCAGCCTTGTATGCACACATTTTGTGCGGCTTGCTACTCTGGTTGGATGGAGCATTCATCTCTGTGTCCTACCTGCCGATGTCCAGTGGAGCGGATTTGCAAAAACCACATTCTGAACAACCTCGTGGAAGCATACCTTATCCAGCACCCAGATAAGAGTCGCAGTGAAGAAGATGTGAGAAGCATGGATGCAAGGAATAAAATCACTCAAGATATGCTACAACCCAAAGTCAGGAGGTCCTTCTCTGATGAAGAGGGGAGTTCAGAGGACCTGCTAGAGCTGTCTGATGTTGATAGTGAATCCTCAGACATCAGTCAGCCATACATTGTATGCAGACAGTATCCTGAATACAGAAGACAAGCCGTTCAGTCTCTTCCTTGTCCAGCCCCAGATAGTGAGCTGGGAGCTACACAGGCCCTTGGTGGGGAAGCACCTTCAACATCTGCCAGCTTGCCAACAGCCCCAGATTACGTGTGCCCTCTCCAAGGAAGCCATGCCATATGTACCTGCTGCTTCCAGCCTATGCCTGATCGGAGAGCTGAGCGTGAGCAGGATTCCCGTGTGGCCCCTCAACAGTGTGCAGTGTGCCTGCAGCCCTTCTGCCACCTGTATTGGGGCTGCAGGAGGACTGGCTGCTTTGGCTGCTTGGCCCCGTTCTGTGAGCTCAACCTGGGGGACAAGTGCTTGGATGGAGTGCTGAACAATAACAATTATGAGTCGGACATCCTGAAGAATTATCTGGCAACCAGGGGTCTGACATGGAAAAATATGTTGACAGAGAGTCTCCTGGCTCTACAGCGGGGTGT
>NW_022196905.1:182350279-182355258 GCF_008632895.1 Mastomys coucha | reverse complement strand
GCTTCTCAGGAATACAATTTTCAACTGTTGTCTTGCTCTTGATATAGACTGAGAGGCAGTACTCTGTGCTTGTGGGAGATGGTTCTCTTGTTTTTGATTCTAATAAATGAGCTGTGTGTATTAAAAAAATTAGGATATCTTCTTTAATGTTAACATTAATAATTTTATGAAAACCAGAGAACTACAAGTCCATTCCAAATGAAAACTATAATCCTATTCCATCACATTTTGAAGCAGATAAAATTTTGTACCCTCTCTTGAAAGTCATTAAGCACTACCAAATGAGTCACAGAATATACATTTTTAAATACTAAAACCTGTAGTCATATTTCAGTACATTTTGACATCTCTATATTTTTGTACCCTCTCTTGAACGTCATCAAGCATTATCAAATAAGTCACAATAAACATTTCTTTTTAACATCAAAGAAGCGGAAACCATGCTGAGTGACTTCTACGTTTGAAGGGGATTGTTTTGGTAGCCTCACAGTATTGTTAGTGAGCTCCCAGGTGACTAGTTTCATCGAACACCACATACATTAAAAATTGACTCTGGGGCCTTCTGTGTGATGGTCCTTAGGGCTGATAACAGCATTGTAGGAATACACACTGCCACACAGTGAGTCAATACATTGCAATGTGCTCAAAAAAAATTTTCAATCACCAATTCTACAGGAGGTCAGATGCAACTTTCTTACAGCCAAACTAGCCATGAAGTGGATATTGGGTTATTGCAACCATATCTTTATTCAAAGCCAAAGTGAATTCACTTACTTCTTAATAATTATGCTATTTTATTTTATCAAATAAATTCTACTCTTTGATTCCTTAAAACAAATTCTGCAATACTTTGTAGGTGAGATTATACATTTGCATAATTACTTCTTTGAAGTTGAACTGCCAAGACTGCAAAAATCATTAAGCTGATTTTCATTGAACTTTACCCATCATGGGGAATAATATCTTTCTTCTTACAGGAGTATCCTTTTCCTAGAAATGTACTTCCCAGCTTTATTTCCTTTGCTAATTGATCCTGGTCATTTAATTCAATAACTTTTATAAAGTTAAAATTATAAAGATTTAATTGATTTTTGCTTAGCTTCCAATTATGTTTAATTTGTTTCTATTCAATCTCATTAAATCCAATTACAGTTAAACTAATTGTAATTACTCCCAATAGTTCGTTTATTTTTAAAATAAGGACCCTGTCCTCTGTTCCTTTCAAGCAATTTTTCAGCAGAGTTATGTAGGGTCTTTTAATTATATTAGTATAAATGGCTTCCTACATGCATCAATAAGTTTGGATTTAAAATTAAGACAATTCCATGTAACACAGAAAAAGTTAGCAAGACCCTGGTTACAGTTCAGTAGCTGTGTAGGTAGCTTCCCAGTACCCCTCATTAATATCAATTGTGATTCATAGATAGTCAGTGCAAACTTTATTACCCTAGATATGCAAATGTATATATAAGCACAATTTGAAAAACTGGGAGGGTAATGAGTAATGTTCATAGCAGCACTTGAAGAATGTGATATTTTCTAAAAAATGGTACTTTCTGGTTAGAGAGATGCCTCAGCTGTTGAATACATGTGCTCTTGTAGGAGATCCAAGTTTAGTTCCTACCATCTTTGTCAGGCAGCTCACAACTGCCTATAACTCTAGATTCAGGGGATCATCACCATCTACTGATCTCCACAGGTGCCTACGCATGCCCCACTCCTCTAAACCACAGACTCACATCGACACACACATGACATGCAGCAGCAGTACATTCACATGCACACACACGATTAAAAGTAAAATTACAAGCAGACAGTGCTATCCGGGAGCAAATTTGCTTTGTGGGTTGCTTTTCAGATATTTATTTCCACTTTGATAAACCATTGTAAAGGCTCAACCTAGTAGTAACTAGCCATTTGAGCAACCAAAGTCACATATATTATAAGAGTTGTGGTATAGTAAAGTAGAATGAATAGGAGAAAGATAGGGAGAGGAGAGAGAAAAGAAAGCCTGAGCTTTTTGTGTGACACATTATTCCTAAGGAGATTTAAGAGAGGGCCAATTTATCCCAGATGGAGAGACAATGAAAGACCAAAGTAACAATACAACTGGTTATGTAGGGTCTTTTAATTATATTAATTATATACAACTGGAGTCCAACTTGATATATCAGTGAGTTTATTGAGGTTACAAATAGGAGCAAAGATGACTCAAAAGCAGCTATGTTACCAATATCCCACTTTAGCATGAATGACAGCTCTCAAAAGCTAGGACTTTGGAGCCCACTGCATGACTTGCAGGCAGTTCCACAAGGATGAGTCTCCTTTACTTGGTAGTACTTACTGTTTTTATGTAACTTGAGGAGGAAAGAAATTTGTAAATGTGGTAAGTCTCAGGAACTTCCTGAGACTTCTGAGTTGTCTATTTCTTAAAACAAAAGGAACAATAAACATTTTAAATAACTGTTCAAAACAAATAATCAGGGGAGGTGAATCATCTTCTTATTCTATACAGATTTCCTATCCTGATATTAGGAATCATGGGGAAGAGCAAAACACATTTTCAAAGGCAAATAGAACTTTAATCAAGTGATTATTAAAACAAATGGGGAGAGAGTAATGATAAAACTAGACTCCCTTGTCTCAGTAGGAATGCTCTGAGTTTTCCTCCACTTAGCATGATGATGGCTATCACTTTATCATATATAGCCTTTATTATATTAAGATATATTCCCTCCAACTCTTCAGGGTTTTCATCATGAAGGGACATTGGATTTTGTGAAAGGTCTTTTTTCTAGATCAGTTAAGGTGCTCATAAGATATCCAACCTAAGATCCATTTATGTGGGGAATTGCATATATTGATTTACATATGGTGAACTATCCCTGAATCCATGGAATGAAGCCAGTTTAATCATGCTGAATGATCTTTAAAATGTGTTCTTTACTTCAGTTTCAAGTGTTTATTGAAAATCTCTACCTCTGTGTTCATCAGGGAGTTTGTCCTATAATTTTCTTGATGTTGTTGTGGATTTTTATCTAGTTTGAGAATCAGAGTAATGTTGGCTTACAAAAAGTTTAGAAGTGCTCTTTCCTTTTCTATTTTATGGAAAAATTCTTCTTTAAAGGTCTGGTAGAATTCTATGTTAAGTCTATCTAACCCTGGGCTTTTTTTTAAGTCTGGACATTTAAATTTTCCACCTCATCTTTGTTGCTTGTTTTTCATATCAATTTAAGTTATTATTAAATTGTAGATGTAACTTTGATTGCTATTCTTGATATAGTCCTTGTTAATCTGAGCCTTTATATATTTTTAAATGGAAATAAATATCTAAATATGCATTCATTGTTTGTATATTTTCCAAATAAGTGTAGTATAAATTTTTAAAGCATGTTTTCATGAATCTCTAAATTTCCTTGGTATCTGTGGTAATATCTCCCTTTTTACCTCAAATTTTATTTATGTGGGTCTACTTTTTCCTTTGGTTAATTTGTCTAAGAGTTACTTACTTAATTACCTTTTCAAAGAATAAACTCTTTGTTTCATTGATTTTTAACATATTTTTCATTTCTATTTCATTAATTTCTGCATTGCTCTTCATTACTTATATCTACCTACTGCTTTTTGGATTACACATGGGACAATTGTCCCACTAGGAGCCATAGTTTACCAAATAACAATTGCCCTGGAGGTATGAGAAATGTCCCTTCAGTTGTTGGCAAAGGGAGTTGCAGAGATCCCTCCCCAAACCCCACCCTCAAAATACTGTTTAATGTAATTACTCTCAATTGATTACCCAAACCCGATGGTTAGATCCCATTCCTAGAGCTGCCACACATGTTGGACATGGAGAAGTAAAGTTCATTCTAACCTATAAACTTCCCCCCTGCTGGGTAATTTTTCTCACACAACAAAACTCTTTTCAAGCTACTGAGAGAGAAAAATCATCAACAGCTTCACCCAGATATAAATGCTGTGTGAATGCTACAAGTTATAATAATGACCGGAATAGCAAGATATGTCATGGGTACAGTAGTGACATGAACATTATTGGAATAACCAACTACTTCCTTTTTTTTTTAAACTCAAAGAGAAAAGTCTCTTTTTAATGTTTTAAAACAAGAAATAGTAATTTACAGTCAGTCACTCATCAAATCTTTTTAACTGTCAGTGCCTTTTCCTTAAAACTTTCATTTTTAAAATCAGAATCTTGTCTAAGTATTGTTGGCATGGTATAAACTTCTGAAAATATATGACTGACTGACTTTGGACCACATATAAGTTAATACACATATGAAAAGAAATATTAGTAATTTGGTGTCTTCTGTAATGGGACTATAAATTGTCTGTGGGCCTCTGATCCAGGATGAGTATAGATTCCTGTAGGTGGGAAGTCTGCATACCAGAGGTCATTCGCAAATCTTGCAGCTTCAGGTCTCTATGCCAGTGTTTTAGTCCTCACTTCACAGTAGTAGTCGCTAGTGCGATGGCTTTCCTGTTAATTTTGTGTTTAATATAGACTGGCAAGCCCTAGTAACTAACATCTGACAGTAATTAGCATTTTGCCAGATCCAACAACGTGGCTTAAATATAGTATTGATACTTTAAATAATAACATATGTAATACATTAAATCATTAGTTTTAGTTTAAGACAGCACATTTGCTAAAGTAATACTTAATTGGATACCGATACCTTTTTTATCAGTAGGGCTCATGCTGGGTACAATGTTTTCAAGAATTACAATGAATGTATTATATATACATATTTATTTATGTATATATTATATATTATATACACATATATATGAAATATAACATTATATGTATTAACTCAAATAATAAAGGAATATCAAAGCTTGATACCTAGTATTAGAAGTGGTAGGTCAGTGGATATATATGTTTATACTTTCCTTTTTTTTTAACATTTAAAAACATATTTTAATTAAATAGAATTGAATCACATTCTTGTTCCCCTTTT
>NW_022196905.1:182340997-182349312 GCF_008632895.1 Mastomys coucha | reverse complement strand
ATCATTGGATGACAATCAACAAATTTCCAATTCCTCATATTATTGGATTTCAATCGATTGGGATATGTAACCAACTACTTTCTAATTGGATTTAAGGCATGCTGAATAGGAGAAAATTCAGGCCTGGCACTGAAATATGGCCAACAACCATGACTAAAGAACTCATAGACAGTGAGGAGAGCTACTACTATTGTTTTGCTAAATAAATATAGTATCAAATTGTCTTCTAAATAAATAAGTCTACAGTCATCGATTGGTGCAACTCTTAAGTTTTTATGGTGTAATTTTCTTTTTGCAGTGGACAGTGTTTCACACACTCACACTAGTGAAAGTACAGCCAATAAGTGTCTTTGGAATCCTCAGCTATAAACGGATCGTCCATAGCACACTCTTCCCACATTGTCTCAGGAAACTTTGTGGAAGAAGGAATGGAAAGAGTATGAGTGCCAAAGTTTGAAGAGAACTAGGTCAGAACACTGTCTTCTGGTTGTGGTAAGATCACTGCATTCATGAACTTAGAACAAATATACTTCCCTGCCTGAGACTGCACAAGATCAAGCCAGGTCATTATTCTAGCATGGATACAGGAGAGACATGTGAGCTCACCCCCTAGATGAGGCATTATGGACAACTGATGGCAACAAAGGGAGGGAGAATGAACTTTCTTTTGAGGCATGGTCCCTGATAAGTTGTCCATAATACAGCAGATGTCTCTGCACCCACTTGTTTATGGGTTATACTATTAAACCCTAGCCAACTGCTTCAGAACTGGATCTCTAGATTTTCATGGTTAAAAAAAAAAATGATTCTGCTAGATCTAATCTCAGTGTTAGTGTTTGTGTGCTGCATTGTAAGCAATCTATCTAAACATTCACCATAATGGACTTAATAAATAATTAAATCTAGCACTTGGCAGCTGGAGGCTACTAAACTCTGTTAAATATTTCTGAAGCTTATTCTACCAGTGTATTGAGATAAAATGCTAATGACTTAGCAGATATAAAGCCTATTAGCAACTATCAGTGCTCTGTTATCTCAGACAACTGTAAGGAACACACTAAGAACTGGATAGTGTGAAACTGCCCTGCTTTTCCTCCCAAGTTATGCTAAAATAATTGACTATTCAATCCACAGAAACTCTCTGCTTTCAAACATTAAAGCACTTTGCCATAACCTGCAGTTTTTAGGATGACATAGTTCAGATGTATACATGTATTAATTACAATCTTCATTTGACTAAGCATTATAAGTAATTGTAGCCTTGCAGTCCATTGCAACTTTTTGCAACACATTTACCTTTTGATCATGTTGGCTTCAATACACCAATCAAAAAATTCAAGAAAAAACATATACTATAGCATTAACATACAGGATATCCGTAAATAATCACAAGCTTAAAAAGGCAATCTACTAACCTGTGATACTGCTATTAAAAGACATCAAGTTTAGCATCATCATATTAATAAAAATTGTAGTTCTTAGACAGCTGCTAAACTTTGAAGTTATGTTGTTTACACCCAAGATATAAGCTTACTTACCGATACAAACAATATTCACATAGACATCTCTGCTAAACTCTGTGTGACCCCAGTGTAAAAGAAAACAGAAAGGAGTGGTGGTGTCAAGACGATGGCACTTTCAATATGATGTCTGGATCTCCAGTAGGAAGGGGAACACAATTATGGCCCCAGCACTGTTCTCACCCACCTATATTGATCATCCAAGAAGACCTATAGTGAAGCAAAATGAAAGTACTAACAGAGTTTCCTTGGGTGTATTTTTCTTACTTTCACACAGAGACACACATAATCACACTGCTGCAGACAGCACTGCTTGCCCAAGGATTTCACATTCTCATGCCATTGGTTCTAATATGCAAAAGGCAATGCAAAATAACTACTAAAACTGCAAGTACCACATAAAAGGCACATGCTATCTAGGCTGCAAGGACAGTACCATCCATGACTCTGGCCATCGAAGGCCATATTTGATTCTCCTGAGTTCTCTATGGACTCCATGTTGATTCTCATGTAACTCTAGGGACTGCAAAACAGAGGACATCCTATAGAGTCACTATCAGCCTAGGAGATGGCCTAACATAAAAGGTTCCACACAAACAGGAACAAAATGGATCCCTGGAATGCTCTTCTTTGGCCATTTAAATTACAAGTGTATAGAAATAAGCCATCGGATGACTGATGCAACAAGATTTGATAGAGAGAGACAACCAAGGACAACAAGTAAACCACAGTCAAGGCAAGGACATAACATAGTTTCAAGTCTAGTGACTGAACAAAATATTCAGGGGTATAAGCTGTGAATGCTTACAACTCAGCTTAATCTGAGCTTACAACTCAGATTAGACATAATATTTTTAATTGTCAAGTTCAGAATTTTAGACTCCTCATACTAAACTCTCTCAAACAGTATCTATCAGGGTCAGGAAGAATCAGTTTAGAAAATTCACCCCACATGCAAATATACATGCGTGTACATACACACACACACACCAAACACACTCATAAACCACACATACACACACACACACACACACACACACACACACACACACACATACGTCTATATAGGCATGCCAATGAAGCAGCACCCAGCTACCTTTTCTGAATGAGAATACCCTCTTCAAATTGACCTACCTATTTATATTAACTACCTATTTATATTTGATAATGCACATTATGATCATTACTTATATCTGTGATAAAGAGATGCGAAGAAGTATGCACATTAAGCAGATACAAAATTACCACATATTCATCAGACCAATGTAGGTCAATAACAAGGGGCAGATAGATAGTCTTACACTGATAAAAGAAGATCATGTAGATTCAAGTTTCATAGTGAAAGTAACACTAAAAAATAAAAATTAAATGGACATTTGTTTCAATCAACAAAATGCTGATAAATAGGCAGACCTACAATTTAGGAAGTGTTAAAAATTGTTCTTCCAGATGAAAGCTAATTTTAAGAGCAGAAACTTGGGTCTTTGCTAGAACATAGAGAGCCTGGGAAATGCTGAATAATTAAATTAATATAATGCTGTTTTTTCATATATATTTGTGTGTACATGTGTGTGTGTGTTGCAGGTATCAACCCCAGGGCTATATATGCATGCTAGGCAAGCTTTCTAGGCAAGCTACCACTGGGTACAACCCAAGCATCATTCTCATATACTTTAATTTATTAAAAAGGTAGTTGTTATAAGCAAAAACAATGCTTTAAGAAATAAAATAGACAGAGTATCAGGCATTAGCACAAAGGCTGGGAGAAGCATTGAAAGAACAGGAAAGCCTTGCTTTATGCAGTTATGCAGCACTCTTGAGGTGACCTTTCTAATCCATGAGAACAGTCATAACTGTTCTATGATCTCTTAAAGTGTTGGTGTCAAACAGTAAGGGATCAAATCTTTCTGTTACTAATGGACCAGTGGTAAACTGGGAAACAGTGCAACTGCTCATTCATTCAGCAGCATGCTGTTAGCTTAAACAGTAGGAACTTTGCGGGTCTTAGTGGCGCTCTCCACTTTCTTCCCCAGATGTAGCATCAGTGTGAAGCATCTGCTCTCTACAATGGAGATATGTCAAACTCTACCATAGGCCAGTCTCCACTCTCTTCCATCCCGACTTCTGTGCCTCCATTATTATAACCATCCCTAAGATTTGTTTTACTGTGAAGATTTTTGCAAATTGTATTACTTTAGGTGCCCTTTGTTTATTTTATCTCAATCTTTCCTCTCTCTCTCTCTCTCTCTCTCTCTCTCTCTCTCTCTCTCTCTCTCTTTCTCTCTCTCTCTTTCTCTCTCCACCCCCCTCTCTCTTCTTTCTCAGGATTAAGATAAAGTATGTAGCCCAGGCCCACCTCAAAGTTGTAACCTGTCTGTGTCAGATTCCTGAGCCCTGGAACTATAGGTAGGCACCACCACATCTGGCCTCATTTGCATTTTAAGTAATATTTCTCAAAGTATATTTTTAAAAAAATTGCATGCTCTCCAGTCATAGCATAAGTGGTCTGTCAAAAAGATCCTCTAAGATCACAGTTTACAAAAACCAAAATAATTTTCTCTATCCCTTGGTTAAATAAATGAAGCTAGGAAGACTTCCCTTCCCACTCACTGAACCTGTCAGCACCTTGATCTTGAAACTTCTAGACTCTAGAACTGTGGGAAGTTAAATTTCTATTGTTCACAAGCCAGCTAGTTTATGACCTTGTGCTTTAGTGGCCAGTAGCCTGAATAAAGACAGAACATAAGAAACCAAGCACATTGCAGTTTGAGTCACTCAGCTAACTACATGAGGCAAAATTGGCATCAATTTATTCTTTGATATTGATTTCAAAGTACAGGCTCATTCACATCTCCATCAGTAGAAGAGGTACTTGAGAGAACACTACAAGTTACAGATGATGAGTATCCTAAAGAAAAAAAGAAATTTAAATCACAGTAGAGGTAGTAATATTATTGTCTCAGGGTACCTGCCTTTGGGGTGCTCAAAGTATGAAAGCTTGAATGAGAATGGCTACCATAGGCTCATATGCTTGGTGCCCACCCCCCACCATCCTTACCTCCCCCCACTCCCACTCCCACCCCACCCCTACCCCCACTGTGGTGGAACTGTTTGGGAAAGATTAGGAGATTTTGTCTTGTTGAAGGATGTGTGTCACTAGACAGGAAGGCTTTGAAGTTTTAAAATCCCAGGCTATTCAGGGTTAGCTCTCTCTGCCTCTGTGTCTGCCTCCTGCTTGTGGATTAGCTGTAAAATCTCAGCTCCTACTCCAGCACCATACCTGTATACCTGTCTCCATGCTCCCCACCAGGATGGTTATGAGCTCCTAACTCTCTGGAACTGTGATCTTCTGGTCATGGTATTTTGTCACAAGAATGAAAAAGGAGCTAAGGCACAATGTAAGCTGGAAAAGACACCATGACCTGAGGCAAGGAGAGCCCTTTGCATGCTTTTAGTAGGTGAAACAAACATAATTCCCTACATAGATCCCCAAGAGGGTCAGAAAGCAAATTATCCTACAGATATTAGCTTTATGCTTTTCTACCTGAGTTGACCTATGTGTATTCTGAAATGAGGAGCTATAGACAAGCAGCTGGAGAAGGTAGGTTATGTTATGGTTTTTGCTTGTCTGTCTGTTTTTCTTTTTGTAATTAATCTTAGAAAAATGCGATGGAGCTACGGGGAAAGTAAATTTAAAGGTGCATTACCCAAGAGATCACTATTTATGGGTATTGACGTTAATCACACTGGAATACGTGGAAGAGTTGTGTAAAGCAGACTTGATCATTTTCCAACTTGGAGATGTATCTATCCACCAGCTCTCTCCACCACTGGCAACACACCCAGCTGGGCAGCAATACTCAACCTTGGCTGTTCATTAGAGTCATCTGGGATGCTTTTAAAAAGCTAATTCGGGCTTCAAAGCAAACCAATTAAGTCAGAGTATCTGCAGGTAGGATCCAGGATGCTGTATCACTCACTTAACCATATCTTAGGGATTTCAATGTTTCATCATTCTTGAGAAGCTGTCTGAGAGAATAAAGTCCTAACACTTTGGGATACAAACATGTATGAGTACCAGAAAGGACACACCAGGGTTTACCTACTGAGCCCTGGGCTCAGTGGGGAGAAAATACCTGTATGCAGCTAGAATATCCTCTAAATATGTGTAGAGGAGAGGCATGGGAGAACATATGGGGTTGTATACCTAATTCTGTTCTAAATATAACAGAAGCTTAATTGAGCTAAGTTACTACTAAGGGAGGTAAATGTGAGCAACCTAGAATTTAGACCTGTCCTTACTTGTTCCTGATTTTCCTGGAACTCTTTCTATGTAGATATTGCTGCATAATCTTTGAAAAAAATGTACCCAAGGTTATTTTAAATACCAGCGTACCTATTGAGAATAATTTAGTGTTGCCCTTAATTATCAGCTCAATTAATGATGTCTTTTCAAAATTCTGGCTGGATATCAAAGAGTTTAGCAAACTACATACATATTACTGGCATAGATTCTAAATTCTTCCCACTAGGATTCCAGTGACTTCATAGTCTGTTCCCAGTTTCACATTTCTTTTTCTTTTCTTTTTTTTTTTTTTTTTAACAAATTGGTCTGAAGGCACTGAGTGTAGAGCTAGGCCTTGAACAACTTTACTGCCCTCTGTAATGCAGAGACACTCCCTGTTGCACTCAAAAAACTTGATGATGTAAATCATTCAATTGACTGTGACTGAAAGCGATTTTCCTAAGGCATACAGCAAATTAACAGAGATGACATATTGTAAGCTGTGCCTGGGGGTGCACAGCTGTATCTGCAGCTACTTCCTACATTGAGGAAGGTCACAGCTTCAAAGCCTGCCTTGATTACATAGTGAGTTCCAGATCAACCTGGGGATTGGCTCAGTGGTAGAATGCTTGCCTAGCATGTGCCAGGTCCTGAGTTCAATTCCTAAAACCACAAAATAAAAGCTTTCTTCTTTCATTATTCATCTAATTCCACAGCCTATTCAGCCTACCTTGTAAGCAATGTCAGATACTAAGCATCAAAAGGGTTCTGACTGTAGTGGCAGATTTTTTTTCCACTGAGAAATTTTCAAAAGAGACATAACAAACATGTCATTAAAATCATCACTTTCCATATTTTGATTATTCTTTGACTTAAATGAATAGAAAACTATATGATGCTGTGATGTGGGGTGAGAACATTTGAAATGGAATAGTTATATTAACCATAATGACTTCATTTCAAGTCACTTCAAGGGGGTTGTAATTCTCAGCCAGATAAAAGGAGAGGAGGTTGTGCCTGTTATGTTCTGGTGATCTCAGACAACCAACAACTGAAGATCAGCAATGGGGAAGATTCATTTAAACCTGTACATGCTCTATTTTTAAATGTAATTATAGTTTTTCTTGTGTTTACTTACATTTAAGGAGAAAAGAATGTTGCTTGTTTGTTACTATTATTGTTTTCTTACATCTTTATCATTTTTTCTTTCCATATTTTTTGTTGTTGTTATTGTTTTGTTTTGTTTTCATCCCCCAAGCAAGAAAGCAAGTGCTGTAAAGCTAAGCATGGGGACCCTATAACATGGTTCTGTGATGACCATAATTTTCAGAACAGATGCTTGTCAAAGGAAATTGTATTTGTTCATTGGGCCATAGAATATGTGTTTAATAAGTAATTGAATTTTCTTACTTAAGCTGTTAATCAATTTGTCAGCTTCCTTGTGACTAATTCTGTAAACAAACTTACTCTGTGCTAATTAATTTAGCCAGTCTTTTCACTTAAGAAAGTTTTTATGAATATTTATTCCAACAGACCTACTTACCATTAAGGTTACCTTTAGCTGATTGGGTTTCAACCAAAAATACACAGCTTTCTTTCTTTTATAAAAAGAGAGAGCTTAAGTTTTGTATTAGAATTCATCTTTGCTATTACAATATTTTTAGGAGCAAAATTAGACACCAAAGGCACCCACTTCATGCGATTTTGTTATTATCAATATTTTATCTTGAAATCTCAAAGTGCTATCAAATTTTCATCTCATCTGACTTTCATAATCATGTGAGTGAAGAATTAGTATTCTAAGCTTATTGATGCAGAAACCAAGACATCCTGAAGTCAATAAGATACTGAATTTTCCTCAACTTGCAAGTTAAAGATGACTAAGCAAGTCTTCCTTGTTTGGAATCTCAGTCTGAAACTCTGGACTCTAAGGATTCAGTGCCACTGATGATGTCCATTCCTCTGACCTCATATCCATCTCCAACCATAGATCTTGCTTTTTGGTCCCTTTCCCAATCCTCACCTCAGAGCACCAAATGAAACAGAGCCTGATCATACAGACATTACCATCCATCCCCCAGTTCTGGCTCACAGACATTCAGCAGGAATTTACTGATCATCCACGCCCAACTCATTCTTAGGTGCTCCTGATAGACCTATTACAAAAAAAGACAAGATTCACCTAACTCTGCCAGGCTAATATTTGATGCCTTGTTCTCTATAACTGACAGAATCTGTTTCTGTCTTCTATAGTAAAACTGTCCAATCCTTTCTGAAGTACAAACAGTTGAAATAAAAGCTTAAATTGAAATCATGATCATACATTGACTCAGTTCTCTTGTAAATTCGTAATCATGGTGAATGTTTTCGTTGTATTCAGTTTGGGTTATGTATGTTCTGAGTCAGGAGTAATTTTGGATTTTCCTGTTCTTTAATATTGGCCTGATAAAACTCTGCACTAAAACCATCTGGTCCTGGGCTTTTTTTGGTTGGGAGACTATTAATGACTG
>NW_022196905.1:182335891-182339097 GCF_008632895.1 Mastomys coucha | reverse complement strand
TTTTTGGAGGGGAAACTGGGAATGGAGAAATTCGCATATAAATAAAGAAATAAAAAAAAAGAAAGAAAGAAAATATCTAATAAAAAAAGAAGAAAAAATATTGGCCTGATTTAAATCCCCTTGTTCATGATGTTAGATCCTTGAAAGACCAAGCCAGAAAAATGTTTCACACTAGAATTAAAAGGGCAACCCAAGCTGGGCTTGATGGTGCTTGCCTATAATTTTGGCAATCGGGAGGCAGGTAGTGGGATAATGCATTTCTGTCCAGCTGGTACTATGTAGTAGACCTTGTCTCTAAAACCAAAACAATAAAATACCAATACTTTCCTTCTATTTTCAATGATCCCTCAGACAGAAGTATAACCAGGCTATCAAAGGCAGGCTCCTTCTTCAGGTTCAGAATCTTGAGCAAACAAAAGGACTATGAGATCTAAGCTCCCTGCAGGCCCTAAACTGACGTCCTTTATAGAATAAGAGTCCTTGTTCCAGCTGGGTAGTGGTGGTGCAAGCCTTTAATCCCAGCAGTTGGGAGGCAGAGGCAGATGGATTTCTGAGTTTGAGTCCAGCCTGGTCTACAGAGTGAGTTCCAGGACAGTGAGGGTTACACAGAGAAATCCTGTCTTGAAAAAAAAAAAAGTCCTTGCTCCATGACTGCTCTTTAACTCTGTTTTCAAGCTCATTTCTCCATCTCAGGAAGGGTCTATGTCCAGAAATGAGTCTTGGCTCAGCTTAAGCTGATCTATACAAAGATTTCTGATGGTTAGATAAAAGTCAGCATTCCTCCAGACACATGGCTCCCCATTAACATATATTTATGACTGAATATCAAAGCCTATGCTGGACTCCAGGCTTCCTCAGTCTCTATGCATAAGTACTTATACATCTCAAAGCCCCCATGCTAGCCCCTGTATCCTCATGCACTATGTCACCAGACTGTTCCAGAAATCCACTACCATCACTACAACAAGGATTCCCCACTATGCCTGCTAGTCTCCCTTCTCTTTCAGATAGCCCTGACCATGTCCAGTCTGCTTCTTTTTCTTTCTGCTCTGGACTCTTTCCGATGACTCTGGATGTTTTCTCTCTCCCATCCACATTAAAACTTTCCTCCAGTCATGGAATGGACATTTTAGTCTTTACTGTGCCCCTAGCAACTTCTGTTTCCAGTTGACTCCTTGAGCCACATTGGCATCACTACCAGAAATCTTTCTAAAAATATACTTTCTTCTTTTAGGTTGTCTTCAAATGATTCCAACCAAAAAATACTAAAGTACTCACTAGCAAAACTAAACTGGCCCCTATGGTCACTCACTTCTTTCACTAGAAAGAAAGCTTCAAGTTCTACAAAATAGGAAATTAAGTCTTCATTAGTTACTATTAAACACTCAAAATATCACTTTTTTATTTTAATCAAGCATAAAAGTATAACACATCTAGTAATATGCATACCACAGATTACTTGACAACAACATCAAATGACCATGTTTATGTATAAACTATATACTATTTACTTTTCTTTGCCAAGAGTACAGAAATTTACTCAAACAAGATACTTATAACAGGCAGCAGTCTCAGACATCTCATCTTCATCATCATTCCTTCTTATGATCTCACCCATGACCCCTCACTCTCAAATTGCTAGCCTCTTTTTCTTTCTTTTTTTTTGTTTTTTTTTTTTGTTTTTTTTTGTTTGTTTGTTTGTTTGTTTTTTCGAGACAGGGTTTCTCTGTATAGCCCTGGCTGTCCTGGACTCACTCTGTAGACCAGGCTGGCCTCGAACTCAGAAATCCGCCTGCCTCTGCCTCCCAAGCGCTGGGATTAAAGGCGTGCGCCACCATGCCCAGCCTAGCCTCTTTTTCCTTGACTATTGTTGTTACATAGATATATACGTATATGTATATATGTGTATGCACAAATATATAAATATAACCTCTGTATCCATTCTTGTTGTTGGTATGTATATGGTTTCAGAGCTCACCACTGCATATTGGATAACCAATAAGGGAGTTCATTCCTGTGTAGAGTGTAGTTTCTATTTCCCCACTTTAAGCTCTAGGCAGACCACACTACCAGCCACTCCCCTGGTTCCCTTGGATATGTGGATGAAAGACATACATGTACACAGAGCTCATTTTTAACCTGCCTCATGGCTGAGCAGCTAGACTTTTCTAAGCCTCTCATCCCTTTTTCTTTACTTCTTGCTCAACACTCTAAACCTGCCCTTAGCTTAGTTGTGTTTCTAATCTCCCACCTAGGGAAGCAGCCAATGGCTACTCCACCTGATATCTCACACAGCTGGTGACTCTCTCTCCTTCCAAAGCATGGTGGATTCCTTTCCTTCTCCTGCGTCTTCTTGCCTGTCTGCGGAAAGCTGGAAATGCCTCCTCTTTCCCCCAAGCTATTTATTGATCAGCATCTTTATTGATCAATCAAGAACCACTTAGGCAGATTCCTAATCAAAATATCAGAACCACTTCCTACACTCCTGAAAGAGGCTAATTCTCCCTCTCTTACCATTAGTTGCCTGTAGTTATTGTCTAAGGGTGTAACCCTGTGAAATTTTCCAGGTGTTGCATTAGTTAGGACATGTATTGATACTACCATTGCCCTGGTATTGTTTATACGTTTCTAGGAAAGGCTGTCTCAGCAGACTTTCTGGCTCTCTGACTCTTACAATCTGCACCCCCTCTTCCTCAATGAGCTGTAGATGCAGGAAATGTGATGTACATGCAGCTATTGAAGCAGGGCTTCCTCTATCTGTGAACTGTATCTAGGTGGGGTTTTCTGTGATGGTCTCCATCTGTGCAAAGAGAACTTTCTTTGATGAGAACTGTACTTATCTGTTCTGTAGGTATAAGGATAAGATTTTCAAAATTTCTTTTCTAATGATTGTTCAATAAGTATTTTTGAAAGGATAAAAAGTGTGGGAAGGAGGATGTGAGGGAAGAGGCTGCAAAGAGGGGAGGAAGGAGAGAGGAAGGCAGAGGGTGTACAAGATAGATGGATTAAAAGGAACTGGCCTCAACCCTACACAAACAGTATTGGAGGACTGAGAAAAGCTGGGAATAGGAAAGGTTGCCTTCCCTAGGTAACAGCAAACCAATGGGTTGTCCCAGGCCAAAAGGTCAACCCTGAAAAGATACAAGTAGCATTATAAAGACTGAACAGGTTATGTTTAGGAATATACATTTATATATATATATATA
>NW_022196905.1:182329970-182335881 GCF_008632895.1 Mastomys coucha | reverse complement strand
ATATATATATATATATATATGCAATAACAATTAATGAAAGGAAGGGTTCACATGAGGATTTGGAGAAAGGAAATGGAAAGCAGAAATGAAATTATATTATAATATCAAAAACAAATAAAAATAAAAGAAATAAGTGGAAAAAATGATAAATAATCACATGTGAGCATCTCTAGTTAAAAATGAGTTACAGATGACCATCAGAACCACCTTGTTCCTATTAGATAAATGTTAGCTCTAAGAGAACAAATTACAGTGTAGATGTTTTATGGGGGAATTGAGGAGTATTAGTATCTGAAGGAAATTGAGAGAAACATATGGAAATACAAAATTAGATAAATAAATTCAAAAAAGCTGGTCTTAATGAAGTGAAAAATTAGACAAAGCAATGGAACCAGAGAGAGGAGTGTGACTTCAAAACCAGACACAAATAAAATAATTTAATTATCTGGCATATAATTTAATGGCATATGTGGGATGGAACCTACAGAATTCTTGCATTTCTACTTAAACATTGATTGCTAGTAAAATACATAAAAAGGAAAAGGAGGGTTGAGGACACCAGGGATGACCTTCCTGTTTAAGTGAAATTTTATCCAGAGCAAAACTTTCTGTGTCTTCTACTGAAGAAATATTTCTCTATAACTACTTTATGTATCCTTTGATTATTTGCCTAGTTTGATTTCCATTGCTTAAAATGAGTTTTCCTCTATTTTGCTATTTGCAAACTGAGATCTCTATTATAGGCAAGCTGCATGCTTTCATTAGCAATTCTCCATTAATAGAAGGATTCCATCTCTTGACATTGTAACCCCCGGATTTTATTGATGCTGCTTTTAGCACGCATCAGCTATATAACTTGGGCCTCTGATTTGCTCATCTGTTTTCATTTTGTGGCATAGCAACTTTACATGTTCAGCCACTGCCAAGCAGAAACATGGATAAGCAATTATCTGTTAAATCAATACTTCCCAGATGCAAGGTATTTAATGTTTCTATTAACCCTTAGAAAGGCACCACTCCTCAGTCCCCACATGAAGTAACCATTCAATAGGAAATATAGCTACTGCACATATACAAGCATTTTTTTAAAACTAAAGGGAAAACTATAACACTCTTTCCTGCAGAAAACAAAACTTCCTTTAACAATTTTACATATTATAAAATAAACAAATTTGGGTCATTAATATAAAAAATTATCCTGAAATTGGGTATTTAAAATGAATTATTGAGGTAAATACAGTCTCTAAACATAATCAATCCTTCCCTTTACTCTATACAATAAAAGAATATAAATATTGTATTGAAAAATAGTTCATCTTTTCTTTCTCAAAAAACACACTTAAACCCTTCGTACTTCACATTCTATGCACAAACCAAGACAAGTACAAAACAAAAAAAAAAATTGCTAATTACAAAAACAAGAATGAGTTTTAAGCCTTGATTCTAAAAACCATTCTCCTCTCCTTGTTGATGGGAAATATAATTCCCCTCTGCTTTTTCATGGCAATTCACACTGCACTCCAAAACTGTTTAATTTGTTCTGGATCTTGGAGATTGCTGCTTTCAGGCTAATGGAGGTGCCATGCAAGAAAAACTAGTCAACAATGCCACACTTCGGTAAATGAGTCTTCCAGGGAAATATGGTCTTCAAGGTTCAGACTCTGAGATGGCTAAACTTACCTGTAGATTTGGTATACCTGTGAAAAAAGAAACCTCAATAGAGAAACTGCCTCTGTCATATTGGCCTGTGGGCTTTTTCTTGATTACCATAAACCATTGGAGGTTTATGACCCCTAAGTAGCTGGGTCTATGCTGTATAAGAAATATAGCTGAGAGGCTTCAGAAGTGGCAGGATAGCTGGGACAGGATCCCTTCTTCTTCCATCTACAACAAGGAGGGACTACGGCAAGCAGAGAGCTTCTCTCCAGGGAGTGCTCTGACCCCAGGTCTCAGGTGAGATCACCATTTTCTCTCCACTGACTTTCTAAGGCAGGACCAGCCTGGAGGTTCAGGCCTCCGAAGTGGCAGGGTAGCTCAGGCAGGATCCTTTCTACCTCCATCTACAACTAGGAAGATCAGTGGATCCACAACCCTGTGCACAGTTTTCTCAAAAGTGGAGAACTCTCCAGGGAGTGCTTTGACCCTGGAGCTCAGATGGGACCGGCTGGGAGACACAGGCCACAGAAGCCACAGCCCTCATTCATCCATCTGTACCCAGAGGGATGGCTGATCCACAGCCCTCTGCACACTGGTCCTACCAGGGTAGAGATGATCTCCCAGAACTGCTAACACAGGCTTACAGACTCAGTCAGAGACAGCAATAACATCTACCACCAGAGATTAACAGATGGCTAAAGGCAAACGCAAGAATCTTACAAACAGAAACCAATACTACTTGGCATCATCAGAACCTAGTACTCCTACCACAGCAAGTCCTGGAAACTCCAACACACCGGAAAAGCAAGATTTGGATCTAAAAGCATATCTCATGATGGTGATAGAGGAATTTAAGAAGGACATAAACAACTCCCTTAAAAAACTACAGGAGAGCACAGGTAAACAGGTGCAAGCCCTTAAAGAGGAAACACAAAAATCCCTTAAAGAATTACAGGAAAGCACAACCAAACAGGTGAAGGAATTAAACAAAACCATCCAGGACCTAAAAATAGAAGTAGAAACAATTAAGAAATTACAAAGAAAGACAACCTTAGAGATAGTAAACTTTGGAAAGAAGCCAGGAGTCATAGATGCAAGCATCACTAACAGAATACAAGAGATAGAAGAATCTCAGGTGCAGAAGATAACATAGAAAACATTGACACAACAGTCAAAGAAAACGCAAAATGCAAAAAGCTCCTAACCCAAATCAAGTACACAATGAGAAGACCAAACCTAAGGATAATAGGTATAGAAGAGAGTGAAGACTTACAACTTAAAGGGCCAGTAAATATCTTCAACAAAATTATAGAAGAAAACTTCCCCAACCTAAAGAAAGAGATGCCCATGAACATACAAGAAGCCTACAGAACACCAAATAGTTTGGACCAGAAAAGAAATCCCTCCTGCCACATAATAGTCAAAACACCAAATTCACAAAACAAAGAAAGGATATTAAAAGCAGTAAGGGAAAAAGATCAAGTAACATATAAAGGCAGACCTATCAGAATAACATCAGACTTCTTCTCACCAGAGACTATAAAAGTCAGAAGATCCTGGGCTGATGTCATACAGACCCTAAGAGAACACAAATGCCAGCCCAGACTACTATACTCAGCAAAACTATCAATTACCATAGATGGAGAAACCAAAGTATTCTATGACAAAACCAAATTTACACAGTATCTTTCCACAAATCCAGCCCTTCAAAGGATAATAAATGGAAAACTTCAACACAAGGAGGGAAATTACATCCTAGAAAAAGCAAGAAAGTAATCTTCCAACAAAACTAAAAGAAGTTAGCCACAGGAATAGAATTCCAACTTTAACAACAAAAATAACAGGAAAAAAACAATTACTTTCCCTTAATATCTATTAACATCAATGGACTCAATTCCCCAATAAAAAGTCATAGGCTTTATGGGACTGAGTATGTAAACAAGACCCAACATTTTGTTGCATTCAGGAAACCCACCTCAGTGACAAAGACAGACACTACCTCAGAATAAAAGGTTGGAAAACAATTTTCAAAGCAAATGGTCCCAAGAAACAAGCTGGAGTAGCCATTCTATTATCAAATAAAATGGACTTTCAACTTAAAGTGATCAAAAAAGATAAGGAGGGAAACTTCATACTCATCAAAGGTATGATCTGCCAAGATGAACTCTCAATTCTGAACCTCTATGCTCCAAATGCAAGGGCATCTACATTCATAAAAGAAACTTTACTAAAGCTCAAAGCATACATTGCACCACACACAATAATAGTGGGAGACTTCAGCACTCCACTCTCTGCAATGGACAGATCATGGAAACTGAAACTAAACAAATACACAGGGAGACTAACAGAAGTTATAAAACAGATGGATTTAACAGATATTTATCGAACTTTTTAATCCTAAAACAAAAGGATATACCATCTTCTCAGCACCTCATGGAACGTTCTGCAAAATTGACCATAAAATGGTCACAAATCAGGCTTTAACAGATACAAGAAAATTGAAATAATTTCTTGCATCCTATCAGATCACGATGGACTAAGGCTGCTCCTCAATAACAACATAAACAATAGAAAGCCCACATACACGTGGAAGCTTAACAACATTCTACTCGATGATAACCTGGTTAAGGAAGAAATAAAGAAAGAAGTTAAAGACTTTCTAGAGTTTAACAAAAATGAAGCCACAACATATCCAAACTTATGGGACACAATGAAAGCAGTCCTAAGAGGAAAATTCATAGCTCTAAGTGCCTCCAAAAAGAAACTGGAGAGAGGATACACCAGCAATTTGACAGCACATCTGAAAGCTTTAGAACAAAAAGAAGCAAATTCACCCAAGAGGAGTAGATGGCAGGAAATAATCAAACTCGGGGCTGAAATCAACCAAATGGAAACAAAAAGAACTATACAAAGAATCAACCAAACCAAGAGCTGGTTCTTTGAGAAAATCAACAAAATAGATAAACCCTTAGCCAGACTAACTAGAAGGCACAGAGACAGTATCCTAATTAACAAGATCAGAAATGAAAATGGAGACATAACAACAGACACTGAGGAAATCCAAAAAATCATGAGATCCTACTACAAAAGGCTACACTCAACAAAGCTGGAAAACTTCAATGAAATGGAAAATTTTCTAGACAGATACTAGGAACCAAAGTTAAATCAAGATCAGATCAACGATCTAAACAGTCCCATATCTGCTAATGAAATAGAAACAGTCATTAATAATCTCCCAACGGAGCTGGGCAGTGGTGGTGAACACCTTTAATACCAGCACTTGGGAGGTAGAGGCAGGCAGATTTCCAGGACAGCCAGAGCTATACAGAGAAACTCTGTCTCAAAAAAAAAAAAAAAAAAAAAAAAAGAATCTCCCAACCAAAAAAAGCCCAGGACCAGATGGGTTTAGTACAAAGTTTTATCAGACTTTCAAAGAAGACCTAATACCAATACTCCTCATATTCCACAAAATAGAAACAGAAGTTATTCTACCCAATTCATTCTATGAAGCTACAATTACTCTGATAACCACACAAAGACCTAACAAAGAAAGAAAACTTCAAAACAAATTCACTTATGAATATCGATTCAAAAATGCTCAATAAAATTCTTGCAATCCCAATCCAAGAACAAATCAAAATGATCACTCATCATGATCAAGTAGGCTTCATCCCAGGTAAATCCATCAATGCAATCCACTACATAAACAAACTCAAAAAAATCATGTGATCATCTCATTGGATGCTGAGAAAGCATTTGACAAAATCCAGCACTCTCTCATGATAAAAGTCTTGGAAAGGTCAGGAATTCAAGGCCCATAGTTAAACATAGTAAAAGCAATATACAGAAAACCAGTAGCCAACATTAAACTAAATGGAGAGAAACTTGAAGCAATCCCACTAAAATCAGGGACTAGACAAGGCTGCCCACTCTCTCCCTACCTATTCAATATAGTACTCAAAGTCCTAGCCAGAGCAATTAGACAATAAAAGGAGATCAAAAGGATGCAAATTGGAAAGGAAAAAGTCAAATAATCACTATTTGCTGATGATATGATAGTATACTTAAGTGACCCCAAAAATTCCACCAGAGAACTTCTAATCCTGATAAACAACTTCAGCAAAGTAGCTGGTTATAAAATTAACTCAAGCAAATCAGAGGCCTTCCTCTACACAAAGGATAAGCAAGCTGAGAAAGAAATTAGGGGAACAACACCCTTCACAATAGTCACAAATAATATAAAATACCTTGGTGT
>NW_022196905.1:182304245-182329431 GCF_008632895.1 Mastomys coucha | reverse complement strand
AAAGACAGCATTTTCAACAAATGGTGCTGGCTCAACTGGTGGTTAACATGTAGAAGAATGCAAATCGACCCACTCCTTGTACAAAGCTCAAGTCCAAGTGGATCAAGGACCTCCACATAACACCAGATACACTGAGACTAATAGAAAAGAAAGTGGGGAAGAACCTCGAGCAAATAGGCACAGGGGAAAATTTCCTGAACAGAACACCAATAGCTCATACTTTAAGATCAAGAGTTGACAAATGGGACCTCATAAAATTACCAAGCTTCTGTAAGGCAAAGGACACTGTCAATAGGACAAAAGGGCAACCAACAAATTTGGAAAAAAATCTTTACTAATCTTATATCCAACAGAGGGCTAATATCCAATATATACAAAGAACTCAAGAAGTTAGACTCCATAGAACCAAATAACCATATTAAAAATTGGAGTGCAGAGCTAAACAAAGAATTCTCAACTGAGGAATACTGAATGGCTGAGAAACACCTAAAGAAATGTTCAACATCCTTAGTCATCAGGGAAATGCAAATTAAAACAACCCTGAGATTCCTACACCAGTCAGAATGGCTAAGATAAAAAACTCAGATGACAGTAGATGCTGTCAAGGTTGTGGAGAAAGAGGAATACTCCTTCATTGCTGGTAGAATTGCAAGCTGGTGCAACCACTCTGGAAATCAGTTTGGTGGTTCCTTAGGAAATTGGATATAGTACTACCACTATACCCAGCTATACCACTCCTGGGCATATAACCAGAAGATGCTCCAACATGTAATAAAGACACATGCTCCACTATGTTCATAGCAGCCTTATTTATAGTAACCAGACACTGGAAACAATCCAAGTGTCCCTCAACAGAGGAATGGATACAGAAAATGTGGTGCATCTACACAATGGAGTACTACTCAGCTATTTAAAACATGATTTTATTAAATTCTTAGGGAAATGGATAGATCTGGAGAATATCATCCTGAGTGAGGCAACTCAATCACAAAAGAACACACATGGCATGCACTCTCTGATAAGTGGGAATTAGCCCAGAAGCTCAGAATACCCAAAATACAATCCACAAACCATAAGAAACTCAAGAAGGAAGACCAAAGTGTGGATGCTTCATTCCTTCTTAGAAGGGGGTACAAAATACCCATGGAAGGAGTTGCAGAGACAAACTATGGAGCAGAGATTGAAAGAAGCACAATCCAGAGACTGTTCCACTTGGGAATCCTTTTCATATTCAGTCATATTGTGGATGTCAGCAAGTTCTGGCTGACAGGAGCCTGATATAGCTGTCTCCTGAGAGGCTCTGACAGTGCCTGACTAATACAGGAGTGGAGGCTCACAGCCATCCATTGGACTGAGCAAAGGATCCCCCAATGAAGGAGCTAGAGAAAAGACCCAAGGAGCTGAAGGGTTTGCCGCCCCTTAGGATGAACAACAATATGAACTAACTAATACTCTCTGAGTTCCCATGGACTAAACCACCAACCAAAGAGTACACATGGTGGGACTCATGGCTCCAGTAGCATATGTATAGCAGAGGATGGCCAAGTCATTCATCAATGGGAGGAGAGGCCCTTGGTCCTGTGAAGGTTTATTCCCCAGTGTAGGGGAATGCCAGGGCCAGGAAGTGGGAGAGGGTGGGTTGGTGAGTAGGGGTGGGGGGAGAAATGAGATAGGGTTAATTTTTTAGTTTTTGTTTTTGTTTTTGATTTTTTTTGGAGGAATAACCAGGAGAGGAGATATCATTTGAAATGTAAATAAAGAAAATATGTAATAAAAATGAAATGTAAATAAATAAAAAAAGAAATGTAGCTGAACATAAACTGGAGAGCAAGCCAACAAGCATCATTCCTCCATGATTTCTGCTTCAAGTTCCTACCTTACATTCTTTCCCTAGTTGCCCTCAGTGATGGGCTGTAACCTGTAAGAAGAAATAAACCCTTTCTTTCCTAAGTTCCTTTGGTCACGGTGTTTATTGTCATGATAGAAAAGTAAAGTACAACAAACCCCTGTTCAGCTTCTGATGCAGAAAGGGGGTTTCTTTCACATTCTTTAAAAAAAAAAAGTGTCTGTATGTGTGTTTCTTTTTTTTAAGAATTATTTATTTTATGTATATAAGTACACTGTAGCTGTCTTCAGACACACACCAGAAGAAGGCATCTGATCTCATTACCAATGGTTGTGAGCCACCATGTGTTTGCTGGGAATTCAACTCAGGACCTCTGGAAGAGCAGTCAGTGCTCTTAACTGCTAAGCCATCTGTCCAGCCCCGTTCTTTAATATTCTTCAGACTAAGAGACAACAAGCACTAGTTACTAACAGAAGAGTCATCTGACCAGAACCTAATATTAAACAGTGACTCTACCAAACATCAGTGTTCAAAACAAGCTCAAATATATCTGTGGATCACAGGCTCTTGCCCCGCTTTCCCCAGATGGCCTAGCAGCAACCTGAGAAGCCATACTGGAGCCCAGCAATCATATTCAACTATAGATTCTATACAATAAGACTGCCAACTGAGGAGAAATCATTTGTGCCTCTACCTAATCAAGAACAATTGTAGAGCCCAGTAAGGTCAGAGTACAGTTTGTGGTTTTATCAGACCATGGAAGACAATCAACAGTACTATTTTAACCTCAGAGTACAGAAAGCAATATAGTCTGACTTGACAATCCAACATTTAGTCTTCTGCCAATCTAAAGTTGCTATGAGCCATACTACCCAGAATCCCAGGCCAGACTAAATGATAACCATAATAAAGAGCATCTTCAAAGTAAGAAAAGGCTTTCATCTATTCAAGTGAATACCCATCATTACCATGACACAGCACTGTGAAAATTCAGGTAAACATGGTACTATCAAAAGTATGAATGAATCAAAATAATAGACCAAAATACATGGAAATCTATAAAATTACTAAAAAGAGTTTAAGAGTCCTCATCTTAAAGGAATATGAAGAGAAAAAAATATCACATTCAGCATTATACAAATTATTCTTACAAAGAGAATTTTAGACTGGCAAGATGGCTCAGCAAGAAAAGGCTTTTGCCTCCAAGACTGACAACCTGAATCTGATACATAAGACACACAAGGTAAAGGAAAGAATTGATTCCCGCTGGTTGTCATCTCACCAATGGTAAGTTCATAGGCCCACCAACATATAAACGTATTCAAATTAAATAAATCCAGTTTTTAAATGCTGTTTCAAAATAAGTATAGCTATGACACATTGGTAAAGGGTTCAAATCACAAAAGCAAATAGAGATTTCAAAATCAAAATCAGAGAAGGTGGAGGAGAGGGGAAAAGGAACCTGTAGTTGCTGTACAAAGGAGAAGTTGCTGTCAATTTAAAGCAGCCACTTCAATGATAATATATTTTACGTAAACCTTGTGGCAATCAGGAAAGAGAATCCTATATCAGGAGTGCAAAATACGTAAAACTTTATTCAAAGCTAACCACCATAAAAACTATCAGATAACAAAGGAAGCCAAGAGGAAGCAAGGACGTACAAACGATTTTAAGACAAAGTGTGCAATGGCCGTGGCAAGTCTTTACCTGGCTATAATGATCAAAAGTAAGAATGGGTCAAATTGCCTAATAAAATGTCACAGAGTAAAGGCCAATCACACAATCCCCGAAAGATACTTGGGTTGAAAAGGTGCATACAGATTGGAAGTGAAGAGACAGAAAATGACATTTCAACTTCATTGGAAAATGAAAGAAAACAGAAATACCTATACTCACATCAAAAAAAAAAAAAAATAGACTTTAGGCAACGGTGGCACATGCCTTTAATCCTAGCACTTGGGAGACAGAGGCAGGCAGATTTTTGAGTTTGAGGCCAGCCTGGTCTACAGAGTGAGTTCCAGGATAGCCAGGGCTACACAGAGAAACCCTGTCTCGGAAAAAAAAAAAAAAAAAAAAAAAAAAAAAAAAAAAGATCAGTACATAATGATACATGTGCAAATTCCCTGAGAAGGTATAACAATTATAAACATATGCACCCCACATTGAAGCATCTAAGTATACAAAAACATTACGAAATGACCTGAAGAGGGAAATAGCAAGACAATCACAACAGCAGGGGACCTCAATAGCCTACTTTCAACAATGGACAGAAAATCTACAAGGAAAGATGGAAAGATTAGCCTTGAACTATCCCTTAGGCAAACAAATGCACCAAACAGATACATACAGAGCACTCAGGCCAACAGCGGCAATGTGCAAAAGATCACAGTGACTTAAAACCAGAAATCAATAATAAAAGAAATATTGAAGATACCCAGCTACATGAAAATTAACACTATACTCCAGAAAACCAATGAGTCACCAAACAAATCAAAATGGAAGACAAAAATAACTGGTACAAATCAAAATAGAGATGTAGTAGTCCTTAATTTTTGTGATAATAAACTCTAGCTACATACAACCAATCCAGGCTGAATTATAAAGAAATGGGAGTTTTTAGTAGGCCGAAGTTAAGTTCATAGAAGTAGAAAATGTAACAATTCTTCCCAGAGTCTGGAAGAATGAAAAGCAGGGAATCTGAGCTATTGATCAGCAGGAACAGAGTTTCAGATAATAGGTCTAGCTCTTTGAGGTACATTGCATATTTATATACTATAATTACAATATGTTACAGATTTCAAAATAAATAAAAGAAAATTTCAAATGTCTTCCTATGGGGAAAAAAAGCAAAGGTAAACAGTGTGATGGATATGGTACTCAGCTTGATTTAGTCATTCCATGTTGCATAAATATGTCAAAGCACCACACTGTGCCCTATAAACGTAAATAATTACAATCTGCCAATCAAAAACAATGCTGACACTAATTTTTAAAGAACTGTGTTCTCTCTGCTGATGTCTGAGATTTTGGTACATCATTGTCATGATCACTGACATTTGCAAGATAAAATATGAATATCTCAGCCCGGCTCCCAAGGTCCTTGTCTGGCATGTCTGTCATTCAGTCTCCAAGGCCCTCCCATCATGTGTTGCATTCCAATTGTACAGAAACACTTGCAGATTCCCTAAGAGGTAGGCTTTGATCCGGATTCTTCTTTTCTGCACATAGTATTTGCTCTACCCAGGAACCTTACCTAGGGGCCCATGCAGTGAGTCCTTTTGCAATGTACAGACATCGAGGCAAACATTTCCTCCCAACTTACACTGAGACCAAGACAGAATTGTATGCCATGATTAGTGCCTCCCTCTTGCCTGACACGTAGCCTACAACAGTTTAACTTATGCCTTGCTGCATCTGTTTGTTCATGTATTATTGTAATTTTTCCTCATTTGCATAGAAATCTCTGGAGTCTCTGTTTTGACCCTAAAGTCAAGCATGGTGACTGGAACTAAATAAAGTTTTTTAAATGAGTGAGGGAATAAAACCCTGCTACTTCTAAGACAACAACATAATTATCATCTAAACAAGTCCTGTTAGTTCACTGAGTTACCTTTAAATTCTCTTCTATTGCCCTCTTTTCACCATAGTTTACAAAACAGAAGGATGTATATTCTTTAAACCTTCCTATCAAGG
Source organism: Mastomys coucha (assembly GCF_008632895.1). Classification (NCBI taxonomy): domain Eukaryota; kingdom Metazoa; phylum Chordata; class Mammalia; order Rodentia; family Muridae; genus Mastomys; species Mastomys coucha. Next base: position 182,323,892 of record NW_022196905.1, on the reverse strand, counting down.
ATCCTAGTCTTAGTGAGAATATAAATTAATCTGTGTCAGAAATGAAAGAATGGAGACAGAGAAAAGCTAAGGAACTCACTCAAATAAACTCTGTTTGTTAAAGTCTACATTCTAACATACTCCAGTAATAACCGAGACACTGGGAGGTCCCGGGGACAAGAACAAGAAATACTGAACCATGGAAGCAAGAGGGGAACAGTTTGAAGATGACATGAGATGTCTTGTGTGCAGAGCAGGCTGCTAGGCACACCCTGTAAGATGTAAGAGGCCAGTACCTGTGAAGCAAGCATGGAGGAAGCATTCTGATAGTTGTGTTAAGACTGAATAACAAGTCAGCATGTTCCAGACAGGAACCTGTCAGGGAGGTACAGTGGAGGTTTTGCAAGACCCTGGCACGACATCTATTATTCCGCTGACACTGGGACTCAGAGTCAAGGATTACTGGATGTGGACCTGGCTCTGGTCCTATTGCATGTGCACCCTCCAAATGTTCCCTGGAGAGTGATGTTATACAGTTTACTGAGCATCCGCTGCAAGTAGATCTGTTCCCTCTGCTTGCTGACACATTTGCTTCTCCAACGAGGTAAGGTCATTGTTGGGCTTCAGCCCTGTCCCCATAATAAAGATTAGACCCTATCAAAAATAATTACACTTAGATTCATTGGAATCCAAATTCCCTCTAAAGCAACTAGGTTGGTGTGAAAAGTACACTGTTTCTATCTAAGTCGACCCAAAGGAAAACAAGAGAAAACTATATTTGTTCTAATTTGTTTATCCAAAAGGTTTATCATTTCTTAAAATTTAAAAGGAAGCTTTTATATAAAATTTCAATTAAAAAATGCTATTCTACCAGGAAATTGGGTTCTATGAAATTATTTGGGCATTTACTTACAGATTTCTCTGGAATATATGCCATATGTATCCCAATTTATAATATACATTATCCTTATACAGATTTTTTAAAGAAAATTATTGATTAGTATAATTTCTATAATTTTGAAAATCACAAGTAATGTCATATTAAAATGCTTAGCTAAATACCAAGTCAATGGATTGTGCCATTTTTATATTTATAAAGCAAACACTTAACACTTAATATTTCTATATACCTCCAAATGATATATTGAATTTTCTTATTTTCCAGCAATATTTCTTGGAAAAAATAAACTCAAAAGAAACAAGTTATGTTTAAAGACATTTCATAAGCCCCAGAAAACTTACCTGATGCACAAAAAGTCTCAAAATCCATATGGGGAATTTATTGACTTGTAATTAGTTATGCTCTACTTTATGTTAATTACTGTTAAAAATGAAAACATTGGTAACCATGGGCATGCACATGTGTGTGCACAACAGTACATGTATATGTTTGAATGCCCATGTGTGACTATGCATGCATGTGAGTTAGTGTTCATCCATATGTGTGTGTGTGTGTACCTATGCATGTGGATACCAGAGGACAACCAAAAGTATTAGTAGTAGGTTCAGAAATTCCATTCATTTCCTTTGAGACAAAGTCTCTTGCTGACCTGGAGCTCACCAATGAAGCTGGACAGGCTATAAGCCCTTCTGTCTCCACTTCCCCAGGACTGGGATTACAAATATCCTCCACAATCTTGTGCATTTTCATGTGTTCTTAGATCGAACTCCTGGTCTCTGAGCACTTTATTGACTGAGCTGTCTCTCTAGCCACCAAATATTATATTACAACAGAATCTCACTCCATAGTACAGGCAATCCTAGGTAGCCCAGGCTTTCCGCAAATTCACAAAAACCATCCTGCCTTAGGCTCCCACATAGTGGGATTACAGGTGCACTCTACTGTCCCCAGCTCCTAAATGCATTTCTTAACATAATACTGAGTGACTGTGCAATAGTTAAATATGTTGAATGTATCTCGAGTGTAGCCAGGAGACTGTTTAAATTCTCTTTAAATGAGTTGCGAGGGTAAAGAAAAAAAGTTTCTCTGCAAAATAATTAGGATTCCAAGAGCAAGATGATTATTCCATTAGGTCAGAGATCCACAGCTAAATTTGTCATTTTCACACGTCTCTTTTCAACTGCCACATATAATTGCCTTGTTATTTGCCCTATTTAAACCACAGAATAAAGTTCAACACGCAAATAACAATTCAGCACAGCTAAACATATAAAAGTTGTTTTTACAGGAGTTCAAAATCAAAGCCACCCTGCCTCACCTTGCTCTCCTTTAGAACAGGTTTAGTTGGAACAGAAGAATGGGAATGGGTAATAAGCCTTCTGAATGAGATACCTACAGACTGTGAGCTAGAAGGCACCCGCCTCCAAAGATCTAATTATTGAGATGTCCAGCATACATGATTACACGTTTTACAATGTCAAGAGAATTATGAGGGTTCACAAAATTTTGCTCCGAGAATTTTAAATCTGACACATGGCATGTAGAAACACAAAAAGCTAGAGGCCTTCACTGGCTTCCTGCCCTCATCTCCTTAACCTTTCCCTTGCTGACCCCAAGGATGGAACCTGGGACTCTGATTCCTGTTGTGATAAAATGATCTGACACTGGCAACTTAAGGAAGGAGTGGTTTAAATCAGTTAACAGTAAAGGTTATATAGTCCATCATAAGAGAGAAGTCATTGTGGCATAGGCTTGGGGATGCTGGTCGTACTACATCCATAATCAGGAACAGAGGCCAATGAATGCAAGCATGCCTGTCCTCAGATTTTAAGATAGGCTTTCTATTTCAATTAAGCATGATTAAGAAACATCTATGACAGGCATGCCTACCAGCCAACCTGCTCTTGAGGTATTTCAAATATCCTAAAAGTGTCAATGATAACTACAAATACCTATAAATACATTTTGAATCATGAAGTTTAAATGGATGACTTGAATAGATGAATGTGGATGATTTAGTCAGTGCCTTGCTTCTGTGAACAGACACCATGACCAAAGCAACTCTTACAAAAAGAAAGCATTTAATTGGGGCTTGCTTACAGTTTCAGAGGTTTAGTCCACTGTTGCAGTGGGGAGCATGGTGGCAGGCAGACAGACACGGTAGTTGTAGAAGTAACTGAGAGTACTTTATAAAAGTTCACCGGCAGCAGGAGAAGAATTCTGAAATCTCAAAGCCCACCCCTAATGACATCCTTCCTTACCTCAATCAGGCCATTCTTCCTAAACCTTCATGGCACTGCCACTCCCTGATGACAAAGCATTCTTATTCAAACCACCACAGTGAATTATATTTCAATAAAGTTTTTTCTTTAAAAGTGAGTGGAGGGGCTAGAGAGATAGCTCAGCAATTAAGAGCACTGGTTGTTCTTCCAAAGGACCCAGAGTTTGATTCCCTGTCCCCTCATGGCAGCTCACAACCTTCTGAAACTCCTACAAGATCAGACCCTGTCTTCTGACCTCCTGACACCAGACATGCATGTGGTGTACAGAATACATATAGTCCAAACACCCATGTATGGGAGGAACCCACAAATATAGAAAAGGGGTTGAAAGATGGAGAAGAAAACCCCGGGGGGAAGGTAAACCACTAACAGGTAGACAAAGCTGTGACAGAGCCAAGTCTGCTCGCTTCTTAGACAGATGCTCAGCAAAGCATGCTTGGTCGTGAAGACCCAATTAAGATTTTCACTGCTGCCATAGTACAGGGGCTCAGTCCTTACCAGATACACTAGTGTTTCTCTGCCCACAGAGCTGCATCTTCTGCTCCATGTGGGCAGCACCATGCAGTTTCACTAAGAAACAGGATATCTGTAAGAAACGGTTAGGCAAAGAAAGCGCACTTCAGAAAAGGAAACCTGAAAGCTCTTTGCCCTGGTTTGCTTTTTGTTGGTGGGATGAAACACTGACCATAAACAACTTAGAGAGGAAAGGATCTGTTTGGCTTCATCTTCTAATACATCATAGTGGGAAGCCAGAGTAGGAACTCAAGGCAGAAGGTGCTTGCTGCAGAAACCATGGAGGAACACTGCCTACCTTTTGCTCCTCGTGACTTGCTCAATGTCTTTTCTTATACAGCCTAAGCTCACTGGCCTATGAATGGTACCACCCCATAGGGTTGGACCCTTCCATGTCAATCCACAACCAAAGGCCAATTTGATGGAGGCAATTCTTCTTCCTGGTTATATGTAGATTTGTGTCACCTTGTCATAGGGATACAATAACTTGTTACCAAAAGTATATTAGACCAAAGAAATGTAGCTGATCAAGGCAAGAGACCACATGCGTATAGGTGCTAAATGGAAGTAGTGATGAGTTGATTTTCTTTCTGAATTGCAAAGACCATGTTGCATCTGAAAGAAGGGAGGCTGTTTCTCCTACAGTAACATTTCCAAAAAGCCAGAACTATGGCTGATGCCGTGAAAGCAGAGATGTTTCTCAGTGTTCTCTCTGCAGCCCCCTCTTGTCTCACCATGGAAGAAAAAGGACAGCTAAGCTAACTTAAGGAGATGGAACTTTCAACCAGCCATTCTTGCAACTGGCAGAATGAAGGAAAAGTTGACGTGCTCAGCCTTCAGTGACTGACAAGAATCCAGGGCATTGGCAAAGAGCAAAGCTATGTGACTATGTGGCCCATCGGTTCTGTGTGAGTCCAAGGAGGCACACACATACATACACACACACACACACACACACACACACACACAAGAAAATGCTACAGCTCCTGCCACAGGACTCTCAAAAATATGTCTGCAATCGTGTACCCAATTCTGTGTTCACCAGGCTCCAAAGGATTGGCCACATATTTTAGGGCCCTGTGAGGTGGCATATAATTAGAGTGTGTACTAAAACAACATTTGATACATGGGGCATGTTATTTAGGATCCTTCACATCACCTTCTAGAACAGGGCAAGTAACTCAGGGTGGGTCCTGAGAAAAAAAAGAACATAAATGAGCATTATGCAATTTAAATAATTACTAAGTTACTTTGTTTAGTACAAATTTTTAATTAATATTAGTCCCTGGGTATATTATGAAAGCCATCCCCAAAAGGAATTTTCTAACTGCTTTTTAACACACATTGATCTGATCCAACTGTCCAGAAGCAGGACATTGCCTCAAATCTGAGACTGTTATCCATCTCTGTCTTCCTGTGGTCCTGCACACCTCTGGGTATATCACAGGCATTCAATAATCATTTAATCAGTCAATCATCTTTTTTCTCATATGTCAAGCTAACCCAGGTCCAGGATGATAGGGAACAAATACAAAAGATCATCAGCTTTCGAGATAGACATGTGTCAAGGAAAATGCCAGGAGAATCTGGGTCTGCAAACGTGATGGAGTGATTAAAATCATAGTGATATGGAAGGGGTGCACTGTTATAGATCCACAGACTAATTACTTTATCTTGGGCTAGTCCTGCCAAATTGCCATTCCTTGCCCACCTCTGTGTCAGAACTGGCATCCCATGACCAAAAAAAAAAGAAAGAAATGGGGATTCTATTAAGTAGCAGACCACTAGCTCCTGCCAACCCAAAAGCTAAGAGTATCAATTGATGGTATCTGAGGCCTAGAGGAAAACTTCCCCCATCTAGCTATAAACACCACCCTGGTGTTTCCACCAATGTATTTGAAAAATGTTCTGATTTGTGATTTTTGCTTCCTTATTATAAGAAGTTCATGAAGTTGCTTCAGTGTTGAAATATGAAATTTGTGATAATCGAAATCTATCTTTTCAAGCCATGTGTCTTAGTTAGGGTTTTATTGCTGTGAAGAGACACAATGACCAAGGCAAGTCTTATAAAGGCAAACATTTACTTGGGGCTGGCTTACAGTTCAGAGGTCTAGTCATTATCATCATGGTAGGAAGTATGGCAATGTGCAGGCAGACTTGTGCTGGAGAAGGATCTAAGAGTTCTATATATGGATCTGAAAATAGCCAGGAAGAGACTTTTTCCACACTGGATAGGGCATGAGCATAGGAGACCTTAAAGCCCAGCCCCCACACACAATGATGCACTTCCTCCAGCAAGACCACACCTACTCCAACAATAGCACATCTCCTAGTAGTGCCACTCCCCATGGGCCAAGCATTCAAACATAGGAGTCTAAGGGGGTCAAACCTATTGAGACCACCACACATGGTCATTCAAATTTGTCTCTAGGATAAACTATCTCATTTCCTTTGAGGTGAAAGCTTGTAGTTTGGAGATTGACCTGAGTCTGGAGTTGAGGGAGTTCAAGACCCAAGCCTCAGAATCTACTTAAACTATACAAGTTTATTTATTTATTTATTTATTTGTCTATTTATTTATTTATTTTTGGTGGGAATGTGAACATTTCATCTTCTGAAATGGGTTAAAGATTACTTGGTTCCATGAAGACTTGAATGGCAATGTAGGTTGGGAATGAAACTCAATGGTAAGAGTGCTCATCTAGCATACATGAAGCCCTGGGTTCAATATCCAGTACCACAAAATATTAAATAACATAAAACAAAATGAAATAATAAAATAAAATGTGTGGAGGTTCCAGACAAGTTTTGTATCTATAGAATGTTATGGAACACCGAGGATGATACAACCATGGTCTTAATATCGTTCCTCAGGTGTGCTCATAGAAAATAAATATTCTGGGTACCATTTTTTTTCAGTAAGTAGAGTAATACCAAGAACTAATTCAAGTACCTGAAACACTTATTTTCATCTCAAAAGGAGGCAGTGCAAGGAGAGTCTGAGCCATCTCGGGTTATGAGCCACTGATAGAAACCAGCTGATTGGATCCACACAAAAGTGAGGCTAGAGAATGACACACTGCAGATAGGTTTTACAAAAAGCTGCTGTCTCCAGATCAGAAAAATAAAAAGTATTCTGTTAGCATTCTCAAATGTCAGCGTGAAAGTGCAAAATGAAAGCAGGGGTTACCGTGACGGGCTATCATTTTTACATCAGTTTGTCTTTTTATGCCTGCGTATAGGATATTTCTCTTAACCTATGACTTAAGCCAAAGGCCTAAGCATCATTCTTCACTCTATTCTCCTTCACAATCTACACGCAATCCCTCATAAAATTCTGCTGGCCCTATTTCAAAGTCTTACTGGTATCTGGCTTTTTCTAACCACCTTCAATGTTACAGGATGGCCACAGTCACCTTTACTTCTCGTGGAGACGAAAAGAGAAAAAGACAAGAAGCCCCTCTAAAGGTATTGTGGTTGATACTATTAGATGCTATAGTCTATTCTGTGCACAGCAGCCAGAAGTCACCTTTTGAGACTTCTGTGTCACTCTGCTGCTAAACACCCAGCTCACCGAGAGTATGAGCCAGAGTCCTGGGGATGAATTTGACATCCACGTGCAATCAGACCCTGAGGACAGTCCATCCACCCTTGCTCCCTGCTACAGCCACAAAGAACTCACTTGTCCAGAAGTACAGAGGGCCATCCTTCTGGTCATGTTTGTTCATTATCTATTTCCTCGATGCCTTCAAATCTTTCTCCTCCAGTGTGACTTCAGAGAAGACCACTCTGCTGCCCTGCCCACACTACTCAACACAGAAGCCCTGTGAAGTCCCCATCAATGTGCAAAGGCACTCACTCACACATGTATGTGAGCACTCTCCATTCCCATGTCCTCTTCTCTACTTTGCACCATGATTTTCACCATCTTCCAGAGTTCTATCCAGCCTGCTTCATGTTTATTGCCTTCTCCCTGTATGGTGGTTTGAACAGGTATGGCCCTCATAGACTCATGTGTTTGAATGCAGGGCCCATAGGGAATGGCACTATTAGGAAGTATGGGCTTGTTGAAGTAGATGTGGCCTTGTTGGAGGAAGTGTATCACCATGGGGGTAGGCTTTGACATCTCATATGCTCAAGCTATGCATTCGATGTGCCACATAGTCTCCTTCTGCTGCCTGCAGATTAAGATGGAGAACTCTCAGCTCCTTCTCCAGCACCAAGTCTGCCTGCGTGCTCCCAGGCTTCCCCGCAGGATGATAATAAACTAACCCCCTGAAACTGTCAACTAGTCCCAACTTAAGTGTTTTCTTTTAAATGAGTTTCTGTGGTCTTGATGTTTCTTCACAGCAGTAGAAATCCTAAGACACCCTGATTCTCCCTGCTAGAAGCATGTAAATACTTGTGTAGAAAGCAAAGGAAACTTTATATATGCAAAAGCTGGGTTTTTGCCGCCTGGTTGAGAAATACCACCCCAGTTTCCCCCTTTGAGCATCAAAAGATTCAAGCAAAAACTAAAAAATACAAAAAAAAGGAAGATTAGGAAAATTCAAGCAAGGAGTAAGTATAGACTATAATCACCTGGGTTCTCATAGCAGAAGATCCAAAGAAAATCTTCTTATATCCATAATGAGGGTCTTAAGTGTTCAAGAATTTAGACAAAATTAATATAAGGCAAAAAAAAAAGCTTAAAAAAGCAATTATTCAATATTAATATTATTTTCCCAACTACAAAATAAAGTATTTTTTCATTTTTGTTATTAAAGTCATTACTGAGATGCCCATGTTTTGGCATCCTCGATGTCTGACATTAAACTGTGCTTTGGTAATGTTATCATTTCCATTTATTTTAACTGTGTATCTGGGAATAAAGTGCTAATATATTTCTGCTTAAAATTTCCCTTAATCTAAAAGCTTTATTTCCTAGATACCCACATACTCAAAGATTAAACAAAAGGAACCAGCTAAAAACAAGGTTATTAGAAACTGAAAACCATTGCCTAAAGGCTAAGCTCAGTCCATTTCTTTTTTTATAAAGATAATTGAAACAGCTCTGTCCATTCATTTAGCCCTTGCCTATGGCTGCTTTTGTACCTCATCGGCAGAGTAGAATAGCTGTGACAGAGACCATATGACCTTAGAACCAAACATATTTACTATCTGGCTGACCCTGTATTAGGGCATCTAAACTCCTATTGACTTTTTGCATGCTGCTGTTGCATGGTACATAAGGTCATTTATTGAGCACCAACTATGTGTCAAGTCTCTGTGAATGGTAGATTAACGTAACATTCTCAAACATCAATGATATTTACCAAAGGTCACCATGAACAATTATCACTCTCTCCCCTTCATTTCAGAGACAAAATAGAAAAAGACTGTGAGATGAAATTGCTGAGTGGCTGGCAAGTCAATGTCCTTTACCAAAAGGACATCGCTCAGCCCTTAATGATCAGGAAAATAAAAAGGGTAGTTTTAGAACTCAAGAAACGGGGATAAGAAATAGTTCCTTATCCTTATCAAATTTGTGTCATATCCTTATCATACGTGTGGCTAGGATTGACCAGCATTGCTATGTCACAGCAATACCCAGTCAAACTCTAAAATTCCTTAGGGTTATCAGATGGCAGCTGGAATTCAATCCTCTGCCTTAGCCCTCACCAAATGCTGGAGCTTTTCACCAAATTCTAGCCCACTTACTGAGAAGAAAACAGCAACAGTACAGTTCCTGTCACCCACTACTGCCTCAACCTGAATTGCTAAGACATGACCCACTGAATCTAAATAGTGACCATGACTCAGGCTTCAGGCTACACTGGCAGATACCCACAGAATGTGTCTTCGGCCCTTTGTGGCCACAACACTCTTGTCAAACGTGGGGGACCAAGTCAAGTGTGACCACCTGTCCTCAACAGACCTACTAAAAAGAGACAAACTAAAGGTATAGAGCAGGAGGTTTTCCAATGTGATCATGTTAGGAAGTAAGACAAAGGGATCCAGTGAAACTCCCAAGTATATCTTTCAGAACCTGCAGTGAGATCAAAGTTCAAATAGAGAGCCAAGGATATACACTTCTAAGTAGTTCCATGAAGGTATTGTCCCACCCACATCAACCCATCATAGCCTGAGCTTCTACCTGGTCCAGTAAAGTGACAGTACAGTTCTTAGAACTGTGTGAAATCTCTTCCCCACCTAGTTTTCTTTCTCCCAACATGAGATTCCTGGGGAAATTCCCATTTCCTTGGAGTCCATTATTTCAATAGTCCAATAGTCAGAATGAGAGACACAAAGTATCTCATTAGAACATCTTTATTTCCAACAGGACTATTGCATCATTTCTTCCTACCTGAGATGTCACAAGCTGCATTTCACCAGTGATAACAACTAGAAATCAGCCAGCATCCCGGGGCCTGACTCTGTCTCCAGTGTTTTCCTCTACAGCATGATATCTAGTTAGGAAAGTATGCTTTAAGAAGAAGTCAATAGCAATCCATTGCTTAAGAATCTATACTAAAACCACAAGAAAATGTTACAAAGCAGTGATCCTCATAGCTTCTATTTGATTAAGTTAGAGAACATACCCTGTGCTTGCTCCAGTTTGCTTCCTATTGCTATGTTAAAGACCATGAACAAAAGCAACTTGGAGTGGGGAAGGGTCTGTTTGGCTTATAGTTCCATGCCACATCTATCATTGAAGAAGGAAGGGAGGTCAAGAATTTAAGCTGGAATCTGGAAGTAGGAACTGAACTGGAAACCAAGCAGGAACCTTGCTGACTGGCTTGCCTCCCATGGCTCTCTCAGCCTGCTTTCACATACGACATGTGAAAGATGGCACCACCATCAGTGAGTTGGGCCCTCCTATGTCAATCCTTAATCAAGAAAATGTTCTGTGGATATACCTGTGGACAAATTTGATAGAGGTATTTTCTCAGTTGAGGTTCCTCTTCCCAGATAACTCTAGCTCAGGTCAAGCTGACAAAAAACTAACCAGGACACAGCTATAAAGAAAATAGGTATGTTTGGCCTAGGAAAAAAGGTATCTGAACTGATGTTTATTGTAGTAAAACATGTATATATGCTGTTTTGATCATTGTAAACATGAAATCCAATGGCACCAAATAATTTCCTATTGCTCAGCCACCATCACCAGATTTTTCCCATTATCCTATAGTGAAGCTTTTTACCTTTTAAGCTTAAGCCCTCATTCTCTCAAGCCCAAGCCTCTAGAAACCACCATTCTCCTTCCAGTCTGTATGAGGTAACTAATGCAGGAATCTTATAAAGCTGGAATCACAGAGTAATTGTCATTCTGTGGCTGACTTACTTCAATTAGCATAATGTTGCTGAGGTTCATCCATGTTAAAAAAAAAAAAGTATCCGAGTAATACTCAACAATACTCAATACTCAAACAGAATATCATTCTGTTTATCTTTTTACCCACATATTGTCTCTTCACTCATTTCCCTGGCTAATCAATTACTAAGGGTGCTGTACTGGTTATCAATTACTAACAGTGCTATGCTGGATGCAGTATATGCCTCTCTCTTGGAGTCTCTTCATTCTTTGGCTATAAACCCAGATAGAGTTGCTAAAGAATGTGGTAATTCTATTTCTAATTTCATAAGGGGATTGCAGACTGTTTTTCATAGCAACCATACAACCTTACATTCCACAAGTGGTGCACAAGGGTTCCAATATCTCCATGTTCCCTTGAACACTATTGTTTCTTTCTCTTCCTTGTGTAATAGGCACAACAACATAACATGGCATCTCTTTGTGGAACTGATGTTTCTCAGTCTCACAGTTAGTGATACTAAGCACACACATAGTTTTGAAGTAACCCCAAAATCCATTTGCTAGGTCATGAGTAATCAATTGATTCATTTTTCAGGATGATACTTACTCTACAGCAAAGTGATTACATTCACAAGTATTCTGAACAAAAGAGAATTTAGAAAGTACATAAAGAACAGGTTTTTGTTTTGGTTTTCTTTAGTTTCTGTTTTATTTAGACTAATATTAGATTCCTATAAAAGTTATAAGGCAAGTTATACGGTCCTTTCATACCTTCTAATTGTGTGCCCCTAATGTTAGCATCTTATGTAGCGTTGGTACATTTACCAAAGCAAAGCAATTAGCCACAGTAAAACAGACTTTTTAGATGTCTTTGGACTTTCCAATAATGCTTTCTTCAATTCAAAGGTTCTATGCAAAATACCATGTTACATTTCATTGCCTTCTCTCTCTGCAGTCTGATAGTCTCGCTCTTTCCTTGTGACTTGGACAATTCTGGAGGGTAGTCACCTGTTATTTTGCAAAGTGAGACTCAGATGTCAACTTATTGATGTTTCCTAACACTTTCTTGGATTCAGGGAGACATACCACAGAGGTAAATTGCCCTTCTCATTGCATCAAGTCAAGGTTACATGATATTTATATGGACCATCACCGTGGTACTAACCTTCATCCACAGCTCAGGTAACATCTGCCAGATGTTTTCGTCTCAGACACTACTTTCCTTTTCACATTCCATATTCATTGGAAGCAAGTCACACTAAGTCTAGCAATCCATCCTCACAGAGAAGAAAATGAAGTTTCTGCTGATGGGAGGTGTACTGAAGACCTTGTGAATGAGTGTTAAATTCGTGGTAATTATATAGTTAGGATCAGATGTTTAAGGCCAAGCAAACATTCCTGTTTCAGCCACAAATTTTAGCTTTCACCTGTGACTCTTACAAGTGTTTCTGAACTGTTTTCATCTTTCCCATTCCTTCATACTTTCTTAATTTACTATTTGGAATCATTCTTTAAGAAAGATCTGTCAATTATCCTTCACTTTTACCAACAGGTCATTTAGTTATATCTTTACAAACTCACAGATAGTATACTTTATGGATTATAATGATATTTTTATGCATTTATTTTTGATCCCATGGTTGTAACTCTGACTACTGGTTGTTCTTTTATGTTGGCGTATATAGGTTGTTACTGTTCTGTCTCGGTTTTGACATTTGCTATTCTTCCCTTACTTTTCTTACTTTCTGGTGCCATAAGATTCTCTAGGTTCACTGGGTATTTTTCTTGCCTTGATCAATCAATTAATTTTTCCTGGGGGGTCCTATTTTGAAAAGACAATATTTAGCATTAACTTCTGTGTGTCCATGTATGCAATTCTGGATTCTGCCTATGCTATAATTTACTGGGGATTTTCTATAATTAAGTCACATGTATCTCAATACTAAGACCAATGGGCTAGACTGGGAAGGAACAGGAACCCATCAGCAACACTCTGCCTTTCTTTCCCCAGCACTCACATACTGATTGGTATGGATCCAAAAGGCTATAAATTCCCTGGTTCCATAGCAAAAAAATGTCAAAAGCTTCTCCCAGGAATCGCTTGTCCTGGGGTGAGATCCCTGTTTCACTTCATCAGAAAATAAACTTAGGCTTTAGAGGATGTCAGTTTCATTTTTTCCAATTCTTCTTGGTTAAATCATTTCCTTTCATTGTGTTGTTAATTTTTCAATGAAGTTTTAATGTTTTATCAAATTGCTGTATTAAATAATAAAACATGCAGAAATGTCTTCTACTTACATATAGAGGCTCATCATTCTGAAATTAAGCTGCTTATTACCTACTGCTTCCTAAGCCACCAGTTGTCAAGCAGTTTAAAGACCACAGGAACAGTTATTAACAAGAGAGCTTCACCCTCCCCTGAGCGACAACTGACAGATGAGAAAATGCCTTGTTTTGTACAAGTCCTGTAGAGAGCACTGGGTCTCAAACAGCAAGTCTCAGGAAGCTACTGAACATCCAGCGATGCTGAGTTACCACGCCCCAACCTCACCAGGGCCAAAGTGAGGCAAACTTGACCTAAAGGAACGTCTCCATCCTCATATGGCTGAATTGTTAAGTAGCAAATATTTTCCTCCAAAACTCTTTAAGAAAAATAAGGAGCATACACCAAGGATTGCTGTACTGGCTGGTTTTGTGGGCCAACCTGACACAGGCTGGAGTTAACCCAGAGAAGGGAGCTTCAGTTGGGGAAGTGCCTCCATGAGACCCAGCTGTGGGGCATTTTCTCAATTAGTGATCAAGGGGTTAGGCCCCTTGTGGGGGGTGCCATCCCTGGGCTGGAAGTCTTGGGTTCTATAAGAGAGCAAACTGAGCAAGCCAGGGGTAGCAAGCCAATAAGGAACATCACTCCATGGCCTCTGCATCAGCTCCTGCTTCCTGACCTGCTTGAGTTCCAGTCCTGACTTCCTTTGTGATAAACAGCATGGAAGTAAGCTAAATAAACCCTTTCCTCCCCAACTTGCTTCTTAGTCATGGTGTTTGTGCAGGAATAGAAACTCTGACTAAGACAATTGCCCCAACTGAACAGTTGAAAACATTTAAGTCTTACCACTTAATTCCCCAGCATTACTGTTTCTAGCTTGGCTAAATTCAAGTGTAGTTAAACCAGGCTTCGTGGAGAGGGAACATGCAGGAGAGCAGTTACAATACAGAGATCTGGAAATCAACTAGAACATTAAACTAAATATCTCACTGACTCCTTTCCTCTCCCTGCCCCCACAGACAGCTCTAATAATGCACCTGATATGCCATCGATATATAAAAGATCCTAATTGAATAAAAATCTAAAAGTCAGCGGCGCTATCTCTGTGGTCCACATTCTATTTCATTTCTATGGAGCATCACTACCTTGCTTTCCCATCCCCAGTGCTATTTAAAGGGCTTTGATGTCTGTGCACTTTAGAGTTCGTGGGGAGGGCAATCTAAGAGCACAGGAGGCCACGGGAAAGCAAGGTGGGATGCACAGAGCATACTAAGGCAGTCAGCGAGTTCTGCAGCTTCATCCTAACAGTGGGTTGTTGAAACTGAAGATAGAAAACTCACATCAAACACTCTGTCCTCTCCCTTGAGAGCGACAGATCATGCTGGACAGTAGGTTATTTAGCACTTTGTCCCATTCTATTTTGAGTGGTTCTTCCTTGGAGGCCTATTATACCCAAACCTGCGAGGATTTTATTTTTTTATTACCAACAGGAGGTCTTGATGTAAGTTGATCATTTCTTCCACCAAATATACATTCCCCTGCTGCGTTATTAAGAAGGAAGACTCTCCATCAGGGAAACAGTCTATGGAGCATGGGTGTAAGGTAATAAGCAAAGCATCTATAATGTGTCCCCAGTTGCTCTCTCTGAGACCACTCCTTCGCACCCTGTCACTGGAGTGAGGGGATATCTCACAGGACACAATGGCTCACATCCTTGATCCCCCACAGTAACATCCTGCAGGACCCAGGATTTCAAGGAAATTTTCATAGATGGCTGACTCCCACATCCGGGTTACTTGGTGCTAACACGGTCTGGTTAGATGTCTGTAAGTTTGCTCTCAGGCTTACTGGCTTATAAGAGCTGAGAGACTAGCTATACTACCAATCCACGCTACTGCTCAGCAAAGCACCATAACCCTCATGTCTTCCTCACGGGAGAAAGAATGTGTGGGAAATATTTGCTTTCTCCCCTCTCTGCTTTCCTTATTTGAGTTTTCGCTTCACCCAATAACCATGAGTTGCTGCCATGCTCTTCCCTGGCCTGCTGTGTGGCAGTTTCACAGACAGGATCTTCTTAGAACAATAACGACTGAGGATATCAGAGCCCAAAACTGTGTCAACTCTATTCTCAAACACTCATAAGCTACACGAACCTTTCCCCACCTCTCTGCTACAAGCAATGGCTGTGCCACATTGGGTGGGCCTGTGGTGATGTGGCACAGGTATGCAGGGAAATTGGATATATTAAAACAGCTCAATGAGATGTTAACTACCACCTCTGGTCTAAATAGTCATAGATATGAGCAGGCACCCCCTTGAAACAGGAATGTCATTTTTAAATTGGGCATATCCTTAAAAGTATGTCGTTTGGTGGATTGTGTAGAAATGAAGTTTTAAATCCAGGGTGTAGCTGACAATGAGAAAGTTCTGTGGGCTAGCTACCTCAGTGATGAAAGAAATCAGCCAGGCTTCCTCCTGAGCCTGGTACCCAGATGAAAGTGTCAGATGTGTTTACTGCTCTCTAAAACATGAGCTCTAACACCACTCACAGAGTCTCTCTGTAGCTGAGATCTTTTGTCTCCTGCAGTCTCTTACCTTGGCTCAGCATGTTACACAAGAGCACATGGAAGCTCAGAGAATTGATACTAGAACCAGAAAGTGTTAAGAACCTGTGTGGGAGGTGATGTCATGGTACGAAAAGGAGCCTGTAATGGAAAGCACAAGGATAACAAGCATTCAAGAATTTACAGGAGTGCTCTGTAATCCAACCGACCAAACACAAGAGGACCTGCCCACTCTCTTATGACCACCAATGCTCAGTGCAGAAGCCGTATTATGCCAACTCTGAGACAGGCAGGAACCACCACAAGGGGACAGAAAAACAAACAACTCTAAGCCCTTATCCTGTCACCCACTGAAAGCACCCTTTCAGCAGCTTTGTCATCAAACACCAGAGAGGCCAAGCCAGAACCCTTGTAGAGCAGTAACACCTTGTGACTATGGCACACACTTAAACTAGTTGAGTTCAACAGGACTGCACAAATGACAATTAAAACAAGGGATTAATTATTACTGAGGAAATGTCATTTCCTGTAAAAAAAAAAATTCCCTCAGTACCTCTAACCAGTCAATTCAGATGTATGACCATTTTTTTTTTAAGCAAAACCACATTTTACTCTTAGTAGATTGAAAAAAAAATCAGTAATTTTGGAGGTCACACAGCTGAGCAATGCAGTATTAACATCACCTTAGACTGCCTGGGATAATACCAGGCCAAAGTAGAGAAAGTGGTGCTGCAGCTTCCTGTCCCCTTGTCTGTCTTAATTGTTCAGTCAGATTTCTATTTAGTGTTACAATATGAGCACATTGTTCACTGAAATGTTTTATCCAACACTGAAATACAGAGCTGATCTGACCTAGTGTCCACTGAAGAAGATATGTTTTGCATACCACACCTCTGTGTTTTCTCTAGAGTTCAAGCACTTAAAGTCCCTTAAGCTTATCTTAAGGCCCAGGTGAAATTGCAAGGCCTTCATGCAAAAGAACAAGCAACTCAGTAATTCCTAGCTGAAGTTGCCAAGTCTTATTCTGAAAACCCCAAAGTCACTGAGCTCCTACACAGCAAGGAAATCACACCCATAATGAGTGGACAATTACCAAACTTTAGCTTACCCCAGACAACCAATAAAAGATTGCTGCCCTCTTCGTTGATCCCCTTCTTCACCGCTGTGTCCCTTTGGCTCAAGGTGATCAGCCAGGTAGGGCTGAAACCCAGGTAATGGAGATTCAGTGAGATCTATTGCTACATTTTATTTCTATTCTTCTCATGGCTTAAGTTCCCATCATACAGGATGCAGTCCATCCCTCAGCCTCTTAGTACTGCTCCAGTATCTCTAACTATACAGACACAAAAGAAGAAAGATAATGGAGAATCATGAAATGTTGGCAGTTTTCAATACGTTCATATAGGATGGTAACGGTCTAATTCCTCCGGGCATGTCTGCAGGGCTTTGGCTGAGTTAACACAAAAGCAAGCAACAATGCAAGAACTACTGCTGGCTGAGACTACAACTGAAAGCTGAGATAGGAAGCCATCCATTGAAGACTGTGTGTATTTTAACTAATGAAACATGCACAAAAGAAGCAACCCTGGCAACACTGCTCAGGCAACATAGTACTTAAAGTCTTTTATTAAGTTAAAAGAGCACTATATTGTGTTGAATTGGCACACATAATAAAACTACACCATGAATAAATTTTAATATCCCAACTAAAAAAAGCTTCAAAATGTGCAATATCAAAACATAGGCATATGGCTGAAAGTGGCGTGTTTTAAATCACCTACACACACACACACTCACACACACACGTACACACACACACACACACACACATTGTAGATGCTATGTTCAAAAATAAAATAAAAACAGAATAAGAGTAGTATAATTAATAAAGTAGAACAAGTAGATTATGCTAAACTCTTTGTCTTACAAATAGGAATCCTAGATTCTCTTCCATTCTTTTGATCCATATATAATCACCTACTGTGAAAATAAAATTATTGGTCTACTTCAAGGAATTATTATAGCATTGAGATGATAAAAATAATATTTATCAAGTGGCTCACTTGGATGCTAAATGATAGATGCTAAATGCACAATAACTCACCTGCTCCTTCCATGCTTTGCTGGACCCCATAATTTAGATATTTTGTGTTGTAACTTTTACAGTCTTTTGGTCTGCTGTAATAATTTTATACTCTGCTGTGGAACAACAGCACCAGATCCACACAATCTGCAAAAGTCTTCAAAATTCCACATGTGTGGCTTGTCACTGGCTCTAATATTTGTTCTTCAAATTGCCCCAAATTCTTTAGCAAGAGAAAACAAATATACCATGTGTTGCAGAGCAATGAATGAAAAGAGCCTGTGAGGATACTGCTGAGCTGGCACTCAACACTTCCTATAATTCTGCACCTGAGACTACTGCAGACAGCTCTACCTTTCAGACCCCCAATCAACACATTAAATATGCATCCTTCTCAGAAATTATTGTCTGTCTACCTTATGAACCTAGATACCAAACCCGTTTTACCAGACAGGAATCTATTCCATGTTTGCTGTGCATAGCAAAACCATCCAGCTCAATTGATCCATGGATATACAAATCTAGTGGACACCGGGAACGGTAGGAACGCAAAGTGTGTGGACAGGGACTGTAAAACCTACTAAGCTGTGAATTTTTCCATGAAAGTGAACTCAAGAGATTCGTAGATGTTTTCCTTCCTTTTTTTTTTTTCTTCTTGTCCTTCTTCTTTTCTTGTTGACATTTGAAACATATGTTCCTCCATACCCTCGGTTGCTGCCCCCGCCCAGCCCCAACAGTGAATCAGTTCACTGCACAAGTTGAGGAAGAGATATCATGTCAGTGATTTATTCTCCATCCAGATGTGATTTGCCAGGAAAGCCAAGCTCAGTGAGTGCTAAGGGTTATTTATTTTGTGGCTCACTACTGTCTGATATATATATGAAAAATAAAGTGGTGCAAGTATTAAAAGTAAGAACTCCAGTGAGTCAGACATGGCATCGCACACTTATAACCTCAGCCACTTCAGATGTTGACATGGGAGTATTTCAAGATCAAGAACAGCTTAAACAACACAACCAAGGCCCCATCTCAAAGTATTGCTCCAGTAGAAACAAAAAGGTTGATTTAAGAAACACTTCAGAAAACCAATGATTGGTTGGCACTGTGGAAAAATATTTCAGGCAAATGTGAGAAATCTGCTTTCCAAAAGATGTACATGAACCCCTGCTTATAAGCCTATTCAGTCTCATAATATCTGGTAAAGAAATTTTATGCTACTTTCCACAAATCTGTCTTTGAAATTTGTTACAAAACTGATAAAAAAAATATAACTGGGTCCTATAAAATCTGTCTTTAAGGGGTACAGCTACATATGTAGCAGAGGATAGCCTAATTGGTCATCAATGGGAGGAGAAGCCCTTGATCCTGTGAAGGTTCTATGCCCCAGTGTAGGGGAATGCCAGGGCCAGGAAGTGGGAAAAGGTATGTTGGTGAACAGGGGGAGGGGTAGGGAACAGAGTTTTGGTTTTTGGGGGGTTTTTTGGGGGGGAAACCAGGAAAGGAGATATCATTTGAAATGTAAATAAAGAAAATATTTAATAAAAAAGGGGGTACGCCAACACCCAGAATCAGAGGTGAGCAGGAACCAACATCTGTCCCAACACTGGGAGTAACTGGGACCAGCAGGACCAGGCACACAGAAATCCACCAGCTTAGTGACTTGGGTTCCTTCCAGTCTTGGGGTCCAGACCAGACCTTGGGCGCAAGCTCCACAGCCAGTCCCACAACACCCAGAGGAAGCTCCATTCCCAGGCACTCTGACACA
>NW_022196905.1:182282053-182300326 GCF_008632895.1 Mastomys coucha | reverse complement strand
TTCATAAATTTATTGTTTTTAATAGCTGAGTAGTACTCCATTGTGTAGATGTACCACAATTTCTGTAATCCACTCCTCTGTTGAGGGACATATGGGTTTCAAACAACTTTTATAATACTTATTTTTATTTTTATAATATTTTATAAATTTTAAGGAATATGACAAAAAATATATTGTAGGTATTGAAGGAGTGGTCTATGGGAGGAGAGGTGGTACAAAAGGGGAACAAGAATGTGATTCAATTCTACTTAATTAAAATATGTTTTTAAATGTTGAAAAAAAAGGGGATACACCAATGGCAGGATAGCCTAGATTCCTGACTCATTATGAAATGATTCTGCCATTAAGAAATTCTTTTCTGTCGCAGTGATAAAACAGCATGTCCAAAGGCAACTTTTGAAGGAAAGTGGGGGGAGGGGTTTTTTGTTTGTTTTTTGTTTTAGTTTTTGTTGCTTTTGTTGTCATTCTTTGCTTGTGGTTCCATATAGAGAATTCTTAGTGACAGGGGAGTCATTACAGTAGGTGGCTAGAGTAAAAAGCCTACAAGATCCCATCTTCAGCTGTAAACACAGAGCAGAGATGGGGCCAAGCCTATAAACTGTCAAGCCTGCCCTCCAATGATGTACTTCCTCCAGAAAGGCACACCACTAACAGGAAATCAAGTACCTAATCAATATATGAACCTATGGGTGACATTTCTACTTCAAGCCACCACAATTACCTTAGAGGAAAAATTCGTATTTATGAATATCCCTTATGTTTCAAGATTTATCCATTGACTATGCAGAGTGATACAAATCAATAATTTATGAGGTTGTGTTCAGAATTCCAGTGGGCTTGACTTCCATAGACCAAGTTCTTTGACCAGAATGTCCATTGCTTCTGAGAAGAGGGGACAGTAAGGACCTCTCCATATTTGTCAATGAGTAAACTAGAAACTCTCTAAGGTGCTGCATTATCCAGTGTTCTTTGCTTGTAGCTCACGACCACATCATTCACAGAACTTTGTAGTTCATCCATTGAACAGAAAACCACACAGAAGGCACAGAAAATGATGCTGCCAACAGGACAGGTGACCAAGCTCTCCTTTGCCGAATGACTTCATCATCCTCTCTTCATCTTCATCGTATGTATCAGATTCTTTGGGTGAATTGGAAACTTATAGGAGAAATGCATCCTTGTTCTACTTCTCTCCAACAAAGAGCTATGCCTTCTATTGTAACATTTCTCATGTCAGAAATTTATGTTCTGACATGCAGGTGCTACGTAAAAAAGCATAAACCACTCACGGCAATGACGGACCCCACCTGTTACATGACCTTTACATAATCACCCCAGGAACAGACCACTAACTTGACATCATAATTTACGCATCTGTTATCACATGTCAGCCATCCTAAATCACAGACATTTTGCAAGTACTACAGTGGACTTGAACTCCCAAACTACCCTGAAGACAAGATGGATACATTGGTTTATTACGATTGTGATAATTAAATGCCTTGGGTGGGTCTGGGCAGGTAGGAAGGACCTGTGCTATACCACTTACTTCATTGAACCAGTCAGGGGCTGGTAGGTATGGCTTTGGAAAATAACTGAAACTTAACCACCATTTCAACTTCAGCAACCAAATCTAAACCTTTTATTCATAACTAGAAAAAAATCACTTTGTTTATTATATGAATCACTGATCTTTACCTCAAAACATGTTAGATATTTTTCTGGGAACTATAGAATGGTATTCCAAGACACTCAACTTCTGAGATGTATCTTAAAGCCTTACATTCTGGATTTTCAAAAGTTGTCAGTCTTTAAATGCAACATTTTAGAGCTGAGAGATGGCTTACTGAGTAAGAGCATTTGCTGTGGACTCGAGTTTTGATCCCCAAAACTGATGTAAAAGGCCAGACATAGCCACACATACCTGCACCCTTAGCACTCTGGAGAATGGAGACAAAAGGGAGATGTGGGTTTTCTTACCAACAGCATAGTTCCTAGCTCAGTGAGTTCCTGTCTCAAAGAATAATGTAGACAGACGTGTAGACAGTGACACACAGGACACTCAACATACTCTTCCACATATCTCCTATACACAAAAAATGGACACAACATACACACACGCACACACGCACACACACACACACACTGACACACTCCACATACACATACAAACAAAAGTAAAAACAATAAAATAAACCACTTCTCAGGTCCCATTGAAATGAGGAACTCGGATCAAATGGGATACAATCCTGTTTTGTACGTATAATTGCAATTAATCTTTACATTATTAATTAATTTTGATAATATTATTAGTCTTGTTATGGCTTGAAATTCTCGGAGATATCTTTCTAGTGGATATAATTTTGGGTTCACTATATCCTATTTAAACAAACTTTTCAAAAGCCAAACTAAAGTTGTATGAAATAGCATTATTCTTGACATTTATATGAATAATCAAATTTTCATTTCACCCTACACCTTCTTAATCCATGCAAGTACATTAAAGCAAAAATCTCACTTTTCTACAAATCAATAAATTTTGATGTTAAAAAGCAGTCTTATGGAAGTGCAAGTATTTACTAGTATGGAATATTTATAATTATGTGATAGACACTCAAAAAATTGGGACCATGGTTTAATTCTGTATATCAAATACAGTAACATAACAAGTGCTGTGTGATGTCTTTGGGTAACAGATAATAAGAAGCTTTTTTAACTTTTATTGCATTATGATGAGAAAAGTTACATGATTTCAATTTATCTGAATTTGTTAACATTTAAAAACATATTTTAGCCGGGCGGTAGTGGCGCACGCCTTTAATCCTAGCACTTGGGAGACAGAGGCAGGCGGATTTCCGAGTTCGAGGCTAGCCTGGTCTACAGAGTGAGTACCGGGACAGCCGGGGCTACAGAGAGAAACCCTGTCTCAAAAAACAAAAAAAACAAAAAAAACAAAAACAAAAAAAAAAACATATTTTAATTAAATAGGATTGAATCATATTCTTGTTCCCCATTTTACCACTGCTCCTCCCATAGACCCACCCTTCAATACCTACAATATCTTTTTTGTCATATTTCTTAAAATTTATAAAATATAACAATAAAAATAAGTATTATAAAAGTTATTTGATATAAAACAACAATCAATTTAACAGTCTTATGTAGGTGCTCGTCTACAGCAATAGTGAAAATACATTTTCTCAATATAAATTTTAAATAACTCCAAACATATTAGCTGTATACTTAAAAATAATACATCACTACTAGTATTTTCTTAAATGAACATGAATATATAAAGTCTTTTTGTTTGTTTTGTATTTAGTAGAGTTTAAAATCTTGGCTCTTACTGTGGTACAAGCCCAAAATAAGGACAATTTTTAGATATTGGGTTTCATTGTAATAAGGCTGTATTTCAATGACCCTCACATCACCAAAGGATTTTACCTCCATCGTAGCTAAGCTGAGAGTTGATAGTTCTGCTGCACCAAGAAATGAATTGTAGGCTTGATTTTTGGATACAGACTTCCTGCTATGGTCAAAGCTAGATAATAAGAAACTTTAATTCACTAAACAAGAAAAACAATTACTGAGCAGTTGATGATATCCCTGAGATGCTTACAGTCCCCACAGCATCCTGGAAAGCAAGGTCCCTGAGCATCCACATTTCCTACAAGTCCTTCCATTATCATCCCCATCAGTGAGGGCAATAAGGGTGCAACTCACAAACCTGAAAATGGTTTGATTTCCCATTTGTTACATCTTCTTTTTCATCTTGATAATTCAAAGTTAACAATCAACATAATCTCATAGCCATCTGAAAGACCTTTCAAAAGCCCTGTGGCAAAAATTGCTGCTTCTATCCTTCAGGATACCACTGGGCAGCCATGACTAACACTTGAACTGAATTGGTCACTGGCTTTACTCCATCCTTCTACCTCCAGCCCCTACCCAATGCAGACCAGCCCCTACCCAATGCAGACCCCCACCAATTGGCTTTCTTTGCCTTCTGACATCATACAGTAACTTAACATAAGATCATTGAGTTCCTTGTGAAGGAAATCAGAGTGTTAACATTTTTATATAAATGCATCATATACTTCCACAAGAGAAATAACTAACATTTAACAAGTATGTAGTAAATGTGTGGTGATGGACAATTATTAATTACTCATTTAATCCTGAAAAGACACAAGAAAGGCAGTGTGTTAGTCAGGGTTTTTATTCCTGCACAAAACACCACGGCCAAGAAGCAAGTTGGGGAGGAAAGGGTTTATTCAGCTTACACTTCCACATTGCTGTTCATCACCAAAGGAAATCAGGACTGGAACTCAACCAGGTCAGGAAGCAGGAACTGATGCAGAGGCCATGGAGGGATGTCACTTACTGGCTTGCTTTCCCCGGCTTGCTCAGCCTGCTCTCTTATAGAACCCAGAACTACCAGCCCAGGGATAGCACCACCCACAATGGGTCCTGCCCCCTTGATCACTAATTGAGAAAATGCCTTACAGCCAGATCTCATGGAGGCATTTTCTCACCTGAAACTTCTATCTCTGTGATAACTCCAGCTTGTGTCAACTTGACACACAAAACCAGCCAGTACAGGGATAACAGTAACATATTCACTTTTAAAAAGAAGTTGAGACATGGAAAGGGGAGTAACTTCTAGTAACTACAGAAACAAAGAACTGATCAAAAGCAATTTTGCTCTGAAATTGGTACTCTTGACCACTGAGCTACCAAAAAAATGGTACAAAAATGGTCAGGCTATACAATGGAGTGACACAGACTTGGGTCTTCATCCCCAGTCTGCCACTAACTACCTCATATCCAAAACAAATGTTCTGGTTCGGCAAATCACTTTGCCTCAATTTCCTTGATCTAATATCTAATGCATATGATTGTGTAAGAATTAATAATAGGTTCAAAGTGCTCAGTGAGTGTGAACATGCCTTGAGGGGACTATACGTGGCACTTAGAATACTTGCACGTACTTTCTAATGTAAACCTTACTCTCCCTCCACCATAGAGAAGCATCTGGAATGTTTAAACTGAGAAATCTGTGAGGAGAAAGACACACTCCTTGGTTTCATGACTGAAGAAGAGTCCAAGCCAAGAGTCCGTGATGGATGGAAGGTTTTGCTGATCTCTAGAGAGCAGCACTTTCTTCTACCTTTTCATTATTAGGGGCTACAGGAAATACCCTATTGGTGTGTTTTAAAACTCCTTTTTTGTTGCCAAAAAGCAGAAACACAAACAACACACTGCTTGTAATCCATGCCTCAAGAGATCCGTGAGCAAAATGAAGAAACAAAGAGCTGCTAAGGGCTGGACCAGTTCAATACCACGCTGCTTTGGGGGATGGATGAAAAAGAGCATCGGGGTCAGTTCTTCCATGAGAATAGCCGGAGTGTATTATCCCAGTGAAAGCATTCAGACACACACAGCAGAGACTTTTAAAAAAAAAAAAATCTTTTGAATTTTTTTTTTAAAAAAAAGAGCAACAAATTTCTTTAAGAAAAAAAAATCAACTCCTAGAAGGAAAAGATGATTTTTGTTCAATTTTGTGCCTACAGAGTAGAGACGAAGGCTGAGAGGGAGTTCGTAACACAAGGTCCAGTGTCACAGGCAAGGAGTTCGATTAACTCTTGCTAGAGGAGCAATAGAAGGACATCAAAAGAATTCTCTATACAACAGCCAAAGCTTCCTGTCAGGAAAATGACTATGTGCTTTGATTCACTCTAGTGTGGCTTCTAGCTACACACAAAAGAGAGAAGCAACTTCGCTTAAATATTCTAAACTCTGCCTCAGTCTCCTGAGTGCTGGGATTACAAGCGTGACTCACCATGCCTGATTTATATTAATATATCTCAAAAGCCTGAAATTTAATAAAGACATAAGATTATTGTGGCTTTTGGAATCAGTAAACTTTGAAGTTTGGAGCTGGATGCTTAAAAAACAAAAAAAACAAAAAAACCCTGTGTCTATAGAGTTAGAAGCCAAAAGAAATTATGTTTACTAAAAATATTAGGTTTTGTTCCTTAACTAGCCATCCCAAAGTTGGTGGTTTGAGGAGTTAATGTTATGTTTCTTTGGCTAGGCCATGGATGCAGGTATTTAAATCAAATACCAGTCTTAAGGTCCTATGAAGGAACTGAGGAATGAGGCAGATATTTAAATCAGTGGGGCATCTGTAAAGCAGGTGGCACTCAGTAATAATGTTCACTAGCCTCGGACAGACAGTTGAAGGCCTTAAGGATAAAGAAGACTGGCATTCTCTAAGGAAAAGGCAACTCTTCCTCCAGGCTGGCTGGCTGAAGCTTTTACCTGCCAAGCTGGCTGGCTGAAGCCTTTACCTGCCATATCAGCTCTTTGCTGGGTCTCCAGCCACCATGGAAGAATACATACGCTCTTCCAGGATGCTCCATATGCTGTATGTTGGCTTTCTTTTCCCCTTTAAAGAACACTGACATACACAGTAGCTTATACAACAAGTTTAATTAGCTCAAAATTCTGTAGTTTTGCCATTTGATGTGACATCATCAAGTAGTTCTCGCTGGACCAGGCGTAGCTGATCTGGGAAACCTCTCTTGTGCATTTGCAGTTAGCTGTAATCGTTTAATCAGAAAATTAAAAGATTTGCCAGCATATAAAAGGATCTCTAGCTTCTCACTAAATACAGTTCTTTTCAAATATATATTTATATATTCAAATATATGTTAAAATGTTTGGCTTCACATCCCTTTTGGTTGAGTTAACAACTATTTTTAACTTTCTGTTTGCTTTCTTTGGTTGTTTTTGTTTTTCTGTGTTTTGGATCAGGGACTCACTCTGTAATCCAGTCTAGCCTGGAAGTCACTATGTAATTCAGGCAAGCTTCAAACTTTAGGAAACCCTTCTACCTCAGCCTTCCCTAATCTGAGATTACAGGCATAAGCAATGCTTGCTCTACTGCTTTTAATTTCCAATTTTAGTTATGACTATTGTAAATGCAGGGAATCCAGCTGTCACACACAAAAGCTCTGAAGACTCCTTTGCTTTGTTCAACTGCAAGAGCAAAGTGTTTGTGAATCCCTGCTCAAAAATCCATCAATATGTAGAAAAAGATAGTTTCTATGGTGGCGTTGACTTTATGGTCATGTACCTGATGACAGGAACAGGCCCAGTTTTAGTAGTCAATTGAGGTCACTGTGTCAATTACTTTTAGGAGTAAGTTAAAGTCACTGCATTAACTACATCCGCTATTTGCTGTAAAAATAATGAGCTTTAGCGCTAGTGTGCTGCCAGGCGTTAGGACACAGAAAGCTCTAGGTACTTAACTAGAGTTTTGACTTTTCTCTGGAAGAAAAATATAGTGGCAAAAATTTTTAAATGGTAAATTCCTTATGCTTTGGTAAGAGTCCATGTATGGCTCCTTTTTTCCCTCTAGAGAACACTGTATACTGTAGCTTATACAACAAATTTTATTCAACTCTAAAATGGAAAGAAACAAGCAGGCTGAAACCAGATCAGTTCCTCCTTTTAGCAGCAACTAAAGAGAAAAGCTTAAGTAAGGCCTTCCTGGCTAAAGAAGCCTGTAAAAAGAAAAGACTGTTGTGAAGAAGCGGGACATGTGATCGCATGTGATCGTCATGGCTGCATGACTGCAGGAGTATGTAAAATGAGTGTCAAAGCCTTCCTCTAAAATAGCTCCTGACGCTTCGTCAAATCGGGTGCCTGAACAATAAATTGGTGACACTCCCTCTTAACAGATGGCTTGTTTGATTCCAGATCCTGATATTATTCCTAGCATATTTAGAATTTTTAATCCAAGGAACAAAAGATTTACCAAAGAATTGTCATATGGCTACAAAATTCCTGAAAAAATCAGTTACTCTATTTTTCTTTTCTGTCCTCACTGCTGAACTCTAACTGAAAGTCTTAATTCTGGGTTAAACAGATGTTGGACAGACAGAATGATGTTGCTCTCCCAACAATGAAGATAAAATGCTCCCCTAAGAACATCCTTCCGGTGCTTCCAACTGAAACAGATGCACTCACGTTGCATATCTTGGCTCATTAGAGGCTTGTTCCTAAAACTCAAACGCTGTGGAAGGAAACCAAATAGATGAAAGTAGAACACATGGAGAGATACCCCAGTATTAAGTGGCCTTTCTGTGTTCAAATCCCATGAAGATGGTGGACTCAATTTGGAAAGTTATCAAATATATGTTAGCTATAACATCATTCTTGTGTTAGCCTTTTCACCTAAGAATCTAACTAGGAACACTGGCACATGCAAGAGAGCAGAACAAAGAGATGACTGCTGGATCAGGAGTGCTTAGAAACTGCTGTAGAGTCTTCATCCTGGCTGTCATCGTTCAACTAGGAATTTGGTCCTTGTCTAGAGAAATGCCAGGGGTCCTGCAATCACAACTTGCCACACGAAGCTCTCATCTCCCCGGTGGCTTCTTCCATCTCAGATTTCCTGGGGTCATTTCAAACCTTATTCTGTTTTGTTTAACAGTAGCTGGCTTTCAGCTATAGGAGGAAACGCTGTCTGGTCATATTTTGTTTACCAGCAAGCAGTTTTGTGTTCTTGTTTCCAAATCAAAGGCAAGTAATATGCAATGTTCACTATATACAGAATGAGTGAGAGAGACACAGAAAGAAAGTGAGGAGAGAAAGAAGGCAGGCTCCTACTTCACCTGTCAATTAACTCTTCAGAAACTGTGCCTCACAAACCTAAAAGCCAGCAGAACGGAATATGTGGCTTTTTAAAGGAGCTCCTGAAAGCCAAACCATGGGCCCCCAGAGCTGCCTTTGAGATTTACCAAGAGCACTATTATCCTAGGATTACACAGAACAGAAAACAGACCACTAAAGAGCTGTTAGAAATTAGCACTTGCAAATAGATTGACATTAAAGAAAAAGGACTGTAAACAGGAACCTCCCCAAGAGCTATAAAAACAAGACAGCCCTTTTCTCCATACCCAGGCACCACTTTCCTCCACATCATCTGTCTCAGATGAAAGAACATCTACTGCAAGGGGAAGTCTACAGAGGAAAAGGAAGGAGAAGAGGCAGACAGACAGACAGACAGAAAGACAGACTCTGCTTCTCTACAGAAGTCTTTATTCATTCCTTAACAAGAGCAGAAAATGGCAGATCATAGAACTCAGCTCCATTGTATTGGTCACTGGGTCTCAGAAGCAAGAACTAGGCTGTTGGGTTACTTCTCTTCAACATCTGTCAAACAAAGCAATGCTTCTTGCCAGTGTCTTTATTTCTGGGATGATAATTGTGGTCCGTGGATTCCTTTCTCCTCATAGGAATTCCATTTGGGCAAACTTCGAGTGACTTTCGATCAGCTGTCCCTATGAAGATGGTGAGAAGCAGGCTAGCATGTTTCTTGGCCAGACTCTTAACTTTGAATATGAGTAAATTAGGAAAGTCACCCCAGGTCTATACACAAACATAAACTCTATTTCTCTTTTGTCATTGACTTCTGGGAGGTCTGCAGATAAAGAAACGAGATTTAGGAGCTGCTGCATTTTTAACTGTGCCTCCAACCTGAATATACATATGGAAGTCCCAACCCTCAGTTTCCAGAAATAAAGTTTTTAAAAGATGCTCACATTAAAATAAGGTCATTAAGATGGGCTATAATGCATGGACACACACACACACACACACACACACACAGAGAGAGAGAGAGAGAGAGAGAGAAACACAATGGGAAAATGGATGATTCCAGAAAATGAAAATAACAAAAATAGATATTTAGCATGTCAAAAAATTGATAAAAATTAAAAGTAGTATAAGACAAACTTGATTTGGGTTGTGGTTGTCCTAGCAAAGTACTGACATTACTAGTAGATACTTCATATATATTTGTTTAAAAACAAATGAGAGGTGAACTGACCTCTGGGAAATGAAGTGAAAACCATTATTAATACTAAGTGACAATATGAGTTGGGTGCACCTATGATGTGAGTTTTCAGTTCTTAGTTCTTTCTCAAACTACTAAATAAATTTTTTTTATGATTTGAAAAAATAACATCAGTTTCCTTTTAGATATGAATTAGGGTGTGATGAATCCACGCATATTCAGACCAGGAATTTCCAGGAATCTGAGAAGCGGCTAAGGAATAAGCAAGGAATTATTTCCCTAAGTTTCAGAGGGAACCAAGCATGCACACAGTGCACATATATATATGCAGATAAACATTCATACATATAAAATAAACTTAAAACTGTGAACTACTCCCATAGTCTATATTCTTCTCTTTGTATATTTCCTCTTTCAGTATGGCCCAATAATAGTGCTCACAAATATGTTCACAAGAATTATTTCATAAATATTAAATTATATTCAAGATCTTTTATTTAAAAGGAAGGAAATGTTACATTGTAGAAATAATTAGTCTTTTTTTTTTTTTTCAGTTCTACGATTTCTAAATCCAGGAGGTAGTCAGTATGGTTCATAATGCATTTCATCTCAACTCGTTAAAATTTTAAAATGTTAAAGTTGTTTAAGGGTAACTTTAACTCAGTTGAAAAAAAATGCATTTATGTGAAATACCCAAGTCTCACTATTACTGGTTAAATAAAACATTACTGTGCACATAACAAGAGGAAAGGCTTTTATTTAGGATTGGGCAGTTTCAATAGTGCAATATCACCCTCTACTTTCAACAACATTCAGGCTAACCTCTACAGGAAAAAAATGGCAGAATTTTAAAAATTTTATCTTATATTCTATATCATGTTAATCTATTGTATCATTTAGCATCAACATATTTATGTATAATGCATTAAATTTTATGAATATTTTAATAGTCACATGACAGGATTCCAAAATTCCATACCAGAGAAATAAGAAGAGAGGAATTGTGTGTCTGGTTAGGCTTTTAGAAGAGAGCATACATACATGAAGACACCATGTGGAAACTGTAGGAGCAGGAGCTGTTTCAGGTCTTTCCAAAACCATTAAGGTCAGCCCAGAAAATTTTGACTTCATGCTAAGTTATAATCAATATTCTATTCACAATAGCTCTTAACTTAGAGGTAACAAAATTTAATTCTAACACCTACATCAATGGTCACTATTCCTACCCGTTGATCTTTTAGTTATTATCATGAGAAGTAACTTTATAAATTCCATCTTAAACTCAGCATGGATCACATTATATGCATATTCCTGTGGGAATGTTCTCAAAATACAGAGTTCAAATGTATGCTCAGAATTAAGCCAGAACTTAATACTATAAATGGTACTAAATTCTAGTGCATATTATTGGCTTGTTGTGCTTATTATATTCAGATTTTATCCATCTGGTTTATTTCACTAGACTGTGTATACTTGGAATTTTATCCTAAAAGAAAGCACTTAAATTTAATAAATACTAGATTCACAATAAATAATCTAAACAAATTATAATATAAGCTCATATTTTGTTCTGTCTTCTGAAACTTTATTAATAATAATTTGTTGAATCACCATCTAAATACACATATTCAAATATACCCCATCCATATTTTTCCAGAAGTCATTTTTCTATATGATTTTAGTATGTACACTTTTAATGGCATAACTACAGGGAACTAGTCTTAACTCCCATTTCTGCATGTGTGATTATTAGGATAAGCAGAACTATAATGGGAATATAACATGTTGATGAGGTGGTTTTTCTAAAGTGGCATAAAAGTAAACAATAATAAGAAATTTAAATCTAAGTTAAACCAGAAACCTGGATCAGAAAGGAAGGCACAGAAATCAGCACATCACCATTGGGCATGTCCCAAACTAAGTAAACTTGTACTACAGCCTTTAAAACATAAAGGGTGCACCGGGAAAACAAATATCAAGGCCATTTTAGAAGACTCCTAATCCTCCAAGTGGGGCTCCTGAGGTTAGAGCAAAGATTTAGCCTTTTCTCTTTAAGTACCAACCATTGTAGATTATGATGTAACAGAAGTCAAATAAAGAACAGATATGTGATCTCTCTGCTCCTCCCCAGAAGTTAGAGTGGATACAAATAACATACACTTGGCCACCCAGTACTCTGACCGGATCTAGGTGGAAATAATGTGAAATCATTGAAGTTAGTGTTTGACATTGTCATGATCACTGTGTCAATGACTATGTTGTCAGCTACCAAATTCCCCTTACTTTCCCTATATAATTCTCTAAGCTTGGGACTGACTCTTCTAAGTATAATTCCAATGGATGTTTTTGGTTTTGTGGGTTTTTTATTTTTATTTTTGTTTGTTTGTTTGTTTGTTTGTTTTCGAGACAGGGTTTCTCTGTGTAGCCCCGGCTGTCCTGGAACTCACTCTGTAGTCTAGGCTGGCCTCAAAATCCACCTGCCTCTGCCTCTCAAGTGCTGGGATTAAAGACATGTGCCACCACTGCCCAGCTTAATTCCAATGGATGTAACTAACTGAATTATCTACTTAAATTATCTAGAGTTGACGTTTATTATTTACAACTAAGTACCTCTTTGATAAAATCTGTAGCCCATATACAGAGTTCTTCAGTGACCAAATCAGAGGATTCTCTCTGGGGGTAAAAAAGAAAAAATCTTCAATGTAAATAAAAGATTACCTGAAAGAAAATGTTCTCTGTTTTAGACCTGGGGGCTCAAGGATCTATCCAAGGTCCTGACTTCCATACTAACACCACAACCTCAAATGTAGCCTGCCATCATATAATTTCTTCCTTATATCTTCTAAAATCTCCGTCCATATGATTATGACTCCCAACCACCCCAATAACATGCCTTGAATATGCGTGGATTCATCATACCCTAATTCACATCAAAAAGGGAACAGATGTTATTTTTTCAAATCATAAAACAAATTTATTTAGTAGTTTGAGAAAGAACTAAGAACTGAAAACTCACATCATAGGTGCACCCAACTCATATTGTCAGTTAGTATTAATAACAGGTCTCACCTCATTTCCTAGAGGTCAGTTCACCTCTCATTTGTTTTTAAACAAATATATATGAAGTATCTACTAGTAATGTCAGTACTTTGCTAGGACAACCACAACCCAAATCAAGTTTGTCTTATACTACTTTTAATTTTTATCAATTTTTTGACATGCCAAATATCTATTTTTGTTATTTTCATTGCTTTCCATAGCTTGCCTATCAAGAGAAACTAGGCACACATCTCTTTAGCACATATCTATGTTACAAACCTAGGAACACAAGTCAGTGACAAGTTTCTACAGCATCCAATCTAAATGAAGTGTTTTATATTCCAAAATTACTTGACATTCTATAACAATGTCAACCTGTGGGTCATAACTTCTTTTGTGCCTGAATGATCCTTTTACAGAGGTCACCTAAGATCATAGGAAAACACAGGTATTTACATTACAATTCATAATAGTAGTAAAATAGAAGTTATGAAGTAGCAATGAAAATAATTTTATGGTTGAAGGGGAGGGATCACCCCAACATGAGGAACTGTATTAAAGGGTCACAGCATTAGGAAGGTTAAGAACCACTGTTTTATAAGATATTAACCTTCAATGTCTCCTTGAATTCTTTCATAGATTTAAATTTTCTACTGAAATCTGCTTGTGTCTTTCTGCTTGGTTCAGCTATGGAAGACTTACTGAAATCCACACACCTCAGAGACATATGGATACTCCAAGAACATAAACTCATGGATTGTTGTCTGGAAAAGCTGCACCTGAGGTTTCATCATGAAGGCCATGCTAGTAAGGGTCCCTAATGCCAACATGCTCTCTGCTCTTTAAAAATCAAAATTCATTCATGTTCCAATTATTCCTTGAGGGTCAAAGTACATAACCCAATGTTTTAATGACTTGAATTGTTAATTGTCAATAACTGGTTTATGCTTGATCCCTCTTCTACTCAATATTGTTTGTAAACAGTCTTCAATGCCATCCCAAGATAAGGGACTTAGCATGTGATTCTGTCCAGGAGGAAGGACTTCATGTCACTCTCCTTCAGATATATCATTTCTTCTCTCTACCTAGTACAAATTCTGTGCACAAAGACTGTTGTCAAGGGAGACATTCAAATACGTGCTTATTCATCTGTTCACTACATTTTTCCCAAGTCACCTGATTTGAATGGTCCAGAACATACAGCTCATAAACAAAGAAACCCAGTTTTAAACTCTGAGGAGAAAATGCTTAGATGACTTCGTGTTCCTTACTATGTGTCACTTTTAATCTTAAATTCAAAACAAATTAGACAAAAAGCAAAAGGAACATTTTTTTTAAAAAGCAGAAAACCAAAGACATAAGCTCAAACATGGGAAGTTGTACCATATGACTGACACTCAAAGAAGAATACTTAGCAGCAGTTCCACAGAACCTTATCAATCTTCAACCTGGGTTATGTTTAAGAATAAAAACTCAATCGCATTTTTAAAGCATTAAGAAAGTTCTATCAAGGTCTGTATTTTGTTTGAGAGATCAAACAACTTAAATATCCCACCCATCTAAAACAAAACAAAGGAACAAATGGAAAGAGTAAAAAAACAGATTGGAGCTGCTTCACTGAGCTGCTTGAAGGCAGGAAAGGATAAAATTAAGCAACTGAGTTATGGTGTTAATGAGCATCAATTTGCACATTGCCTCAAGATAATGAGGCCACATTGTTGTGGTGTATGATGGGTAATTAATGTGACCAATTATCAAGAATTTCCAGTGGAAACTGGTTAACTGCCACAAGCTATGTTTTACAGATTGGAGGATCCAACAGTGAGCTTTCTCTGGAAACTTTACATTGCTTTTTTACTAGGAGACACAAACTATTCTATTTAGAAATATATATTTTTATGAGAAATTCCCATTACATGGAAAACAAAGTTTTTTGGGTTTTTTGTTTTGGTTTGGTTGTTGTTTGTTTGTTTGTTTGTTTTTTACTAAAATAACCAAATCTAGAGCATCCACTGGAGTGAAACAAAATATTTTGTAAACTGTCTAGCCCCTTGTGGTAGGTCTGTTCTCTACTAATTTGATCCATCCACGCACAACTCCGGAATCTTTCCAAGAATTGCCTCCTAATTCTACAAAATCCAAACCTAAAGCCATAAGAAAATTCAGACCAGGCATAGAAGGTTCTGCACTTCAGTCACTGAAGAGGATGTTGCCTTGTTAATCTCAAAGGATTGACAGAGCAATTTTATCACGTTTTCTGGGTAAAAAAAAAAAAAAAAATCTATACAGATTTAAGGTCGCATTCTGGATTTAATTGAAGTAACCTTTTGTACAATCTTGCTTTAATGAAGTGCAATGAAGTTAAACTCCACGGGAGCCATTAATCTGAAACACTCCATTTTAAAACTACAAGGGGAGTTTTTAATAAACAGTGTGAAGTAAGGCCCAGGTGGAAAGGTAATTGAGAGGGAACTGGTGTCCGGGCCAGGTTGTTATTAAACTCTTATCGAAGGTAAAGCTAAAACCCCAATGGCAAGCTGCTCTGTGATTTATGATGCCTTTCTCATCCTAACTTTAAAGGAAAAGCTACATTTAATAATGAAAAAATTCTGTGACTAAGCTATAAAATAACTGAGCAATTACTTAGAATAATTTATACAGTGCAATACACTGACCTTGCTTTAAGCATAAAATCTACAAAATAACTTGGGCAATAAAATTGTGAACTACTAAAAGGACCAAAGGCTTTCCCTATTTTTATTGGGTGGTGCCTAGGGGGACCATAAATAAGTATTGTGCTCTAATCACGGGACTTAGGAAAATTCATATTTTTTTTTTATCTTAAAACAGCTTTCTAGAGAAAAGTGTGCTCATTCTGGCCAACTGTAAATCAGGAGGTCTAATGTCCTTAATTTTAAAGGATTACATGAAATTCTAACAATATTCTTTCTTCGTGTGTGAATTCTGTTTCAGTTTCACTTTAAACTCCCAGCCCTGGACCTGCAGAAGGAAACTGGCAATAATTCCTGTCTTAACTGTTTAAATATTTACTCTTTTGAAATTAAAAATAAAGATGGCAACTGGGCTCTGCAGCAATAAGAATGGCTGACGTGATCTTCCCTCTTCCCAATCCGTTGAGACGAGAACGATTTTATTTCTAAGGAGGTAGTGTTCCACCACCCAGCACTTCACGACAAATGTGTCTACTTTACACGGTGGCTTTCAACAACAAAGTCTGCTTCCCCTCCAAACTGGAATGTGGCAGCATAAAACCAAGCCTAACCTAGCTCTCTGGCGGCCCGGCCTTCAGTTCCTCAATCAGCGTGGCTGAGCAAACACTTTGCTCTGAATGCTTGGAATTCATGAAATGATACCAGCAGACCATCTTACAATTGACTTCAAATTCCGTGAAATCCAGTCAATTTCTCCAAGATTGGAGTACCAGCACGTCAAAACCCTGTAGAGACGGCTTTTGAGGCAGCATTTTCTCTCTTGGCCACAAAAATCACTGTATTTAGAAGCGTAAACCTTACCTCACCTTCAACGACGTGTCAGTTTAGCTCCGAGAACAAAGTCACCAAGATGCCGTCCTTAGAGTAGCTTTATAAAAACAAAGTACATCTCCCAGCTAATAATAACTTCTAAGTATTGCACCTTCCTCATGCCTTGGGCAAAAAGGCATAAAAACAATTACTTCCTGGAAGCAGAGAAGTCATGAGTTATAATTTGTTGAGCCGTTATTAGTTGCTGAATACATTTAGCAGTGTAGCCTCCTACCTGAAGAGGACTACTAAATGTAGCAATGCTTAATTGAGCAGAAGAAATGTTATGGAAGTCTCAGGCCCAGGAAATGTACCCCGTGGACCTCTCAAAGCTGTAGACCCACTGAGGTAATGACAGGCGACTGACTGGATTGGAACACAGTCAAGGAAGAGACGTGCGGGTTGCAGGTAGGGCCATGGTGCAGAACATGTGCCTTGGTGTTGAATTCTCTGTCCTATCCCTATGTAATGTAAACTGCTTCAGAGTAAGACCACAGTCATGAATGAGAGCCTAGTCCTTCAGTAATCCTGAGACAATGACCAAAGGCATAGATAAAGTCCACAAACCACAGGCAGGAGTAGCCCTTCCCCCTTCAAGTCTGAAAATTTCTCTTAGGAAAGAGACAAATGCTTCTACCTCTGAGTTCACTCTTCATGTGAGTGTTCTAAAGCATCATAAGGAGGTTTTAGGAACTAGGCCTACAAAGATGAGAGACTGAAAGAAGGCTGCGCGAGGAAGCTATTGCTTGTGTGAACTGAACGGATCCAACAAAGAAAAATGAAAATAACAGTTCTGCAGCCAACTCTAATGAAGGCTAAGAACCAAGATGATCTAAGCCAAATAAAAAATAAAAAACAATTTTTTTGCTTTTCATATTTTTATTTATTGTAAGTATGTGAGAACACTGTCTTTAGACACACCTCATCCACATGAGATAGCACTACAGATTGTTGTGAGTCACCAGGTGCTTGCTGGGAATTTGAAACCAGGACCTCTGGAAGATCAGTCAGTGTTCCTAACCATTGAGTAATCTCTCCATTCCTGAACTAAAGGACCTTAAATACCCAGGTTGGAAACAAGATCTAAGTCATAGGGTGTTAGAAATCTATTCAAAGGCTGGGCGATGGTGGTGCACGCCTTTAATCCCAGCACTTGGGAGGCAGAGGCAGGTGCATTTCATGAGTTCAATGCCAGCTTGGTCTACAGAGTGAGTTCCAGGACAGCCAAGGCTACACAGAGAAACCATGTCTTGAAAAAAAAAAAAGAAAAAAATCTATTCAAAAAACATATGGGTATCCAGAAAGCTGCTCTAGAATGAACTGAAGATTAGTTCTTGTGAGGTTATTAAGTGAAGGTTTAAGGAGCCTTCTTCAAAAAAGAAGGGTCAGAGGCTAACACAACCCTAACCCTAACCCTAACCCTAACCCTAACCCTAACCCTAACCCTAACCCTAACCCTAACCCTAACCCTAACCCTAACCCTGATTATTAGGTTGTGAGAACCGAGTTCCGGGTGCACTTCCCACAGCTCAGGTAAGCCACCGAACAGGGGGACCAGTTCCATTCCTGTCCTTGCGGCGCTTGCCTGGCACAGGGGGAAGTCAAACTTGAGACTGGAAGTCTTCTCCTCCTGGGTCCCCACATCGTGGACCTCATCTCTTCAGAAGACTAGAGGGCTTTTCTCCAGCACTCTGATTTGCTTCCAACAAGAGCTGATGAAAGTTACTGATGTCAAGGTTTTCCCAATGCATTAGCTCAGTCCTATCACTCTATAGGAGAGAGAGAGAGTGGGAGAGGGAGAGAGAGAGAGAGAGAGAGAGAGAG
>NW_022196905.1:182277139-182282043 GCF_008632895.1 Mastomys coucha | reverse complement strand
GAGAGAGAGAGAGAGAGAGAGAGAGCATAAGTTCATGCGTATGAGGGCCACATATGTAAGAGTTTATACCCAAGGATGATGTCTAGTGTCTTCCTTGATTGCCCTTTACCTTACGTATTTAGCAGAATCTCTTGTTTGAATCTGAGCGCACCACTTCAGCTGCTCTAGCTAACCAGTTTGTTTTAGGGATCTTTTACCTTGCCTCCTGGACACCAGAAATATTGGCAGATATTTAAAGTAAGAAATGGGAACACAAAGTCAGAGTAAAATCAAGTATAAAAAAAGGTTCTAGAAAGCAAATTTACTCAAGATGAAGGTCTCAGAACTCCTGATCTATGGGAACTTTGAATAAGATTTGAGCCACTCCCAGGGAGTTTGGATCAGAACTGGTGACAAAACTACATAGTAGAGAACAGCTAATAAAAATTATTACTCTAAAGAAGACAAATCATGTAGGACAAAAAGCAATCGTAATTTGCCATAGGCTTAGCACTGAATGGCAGTTACATAAGTCACAGTAATGAAAACAATGAATACTGATCTAACTAAAAGCATAACATGAAGGGGAGAATACTTCTGAGGGGTGGCGAGGAAAGGAAGAGAGAGAACCTTTAATCCTATAAATAATGCCAAACACTGATTACTGCAAGGGACCGAGAGCCACTTTTCTTTGAGGAGTGGCTATTGGCAGGTTGCCCATGCCCCAGTGGATGACCCCGCAGCCATGTACATATGAGCACCATTATTGGGTTCGGTGGGTTATTTTAAATCATAAAACAAGAAGACTTGGAGCTAGAAGTAAAGTGTACTGGGAAGGGGAGTGCAAAGGGATGAACTGGAAAACTAGGATGGATATGACAAGATGTGCATTATATATGCCTACGAAATGTTCAAAGAGTAATAGTAGTATGTGCATAATACCTAAGATAAGATTTGAAAGTGAAATAATAATGTTAGAAAGCCAAGTGTATTTAGAAAAATAATGCCTAAAATTGATGACTTAAAAGCTAGGACTAAAAGTATGCTTGATACTTTTTTTGAAACAGGATTCCTCTGTGATCCATGCTGTTTTAAAATCCAGTAACAAATACCTACACTCACCAAAAAGAAAAAGTGATAAAAGTTTAAAGAATCCACTTCTAGGTAAGAGGAGAAAGAGATAGCAAAGTGCTGATTTTTATAACATACCTTATAGAGTATTTAATCTTTCCAACCCCTTATAACTTTGTCCCGAAAAAAAATGAAAAGTAGAGAGAGAAAATAAAAGAGTGAGCAAGGCACACAGACAAGGAAGAAGGGAAGGAGCCTAAAATAAAATCAACCTGGTTCAAATAAAAAAACGGTAGAGTACAGATTGCTTGGCACTCCCTAGCATGGCATCCAGAGCCTGCTTTTATGGCCATACTCATTACTAGTCTCATTGTTAACAAAATAACTAAAGGAACAAAGAGTTTATTTCCCCATACAGTTCTATGGTCCATAGTCCGTCATGGCAGCCATGGTAGCAGGAGGTGGCGGGTCACATTGAATTTCCCTCTCAAGAAGCAGAAAGTGATGAAGGTTTGTGATTGGCTTGCTTTTTCCTTTTGATTTAGTCTCTGGTCAAGCCCATAAAAATGTATTACCAACATTTGGGATAATTAGTTTTACCTCAATTAGCCTAATCTGGAAAATTCCTATTACACATGCCCTGGGATTTGTTTTCATGGCTACTCTAAAATCCATAGCCATCATAATTGTTTACCTGATACTTTCTTTTGTTGGCTGGCCTCCATCTACTAAGAATCCTCTGACCAGCTGAATAGAGTTCCCATGTTATTTTTCAGCAGTCTGTAGTAATCAAATCATTCAAAAAAAAAACTCAAGCTGGGACATCCAGACACCCAGCCCCACTATAATGTTAGTCCATTTTCCATTGCTGCAATAAAAACCTGTTTCTAGGTAGCTGTGTCACCACATAGAAAAGCACAAAGGGCCTCAGCCATAGGAGCAAAGACCAAGTATGTGCAGTGGCTTCATTCATGATGATCAGTCTCATGATACTAATTACCAGAATTCCTGATAGCCTCAATCCATTAATGAGGGTTATAACTCTACAGCCAAATCACCTTCTGTTAGGCCTATTTCTTAAAGATCCCATCACCATAAAACACCACATCAGAAACCAGACTGTGAAGGACAACCCATATTCAAACCCTAGCAGGATATAATGGCTGAAATTCAGAACTACCTAATTCTCTACTCAAATGTAGACATTCTTCATCCTCCAAAACTAAGGATCACTACAGCTAATGATTTGTGGTGATGTTTCTGGAATTTCACACCAAAGCTCTCCACTTTTACTGCTCCTTCCTCGTGGGTGACTGGGTAGTTGCTAACATCTATAATGAAATTATTTGGATGAAATCACTTCTACTGAGCTTAAATTTTGCCCATTGAGAGATAGAGGCTAAATAGTCAAAAGTATGTTCAAAACATAACTGTAAGGATATAAGTTATTTTGCTTAATTTGTAAGAGAACTACTAAGCCTACAATTGACATACACTGGAAAGTGGCAGTGTGGATCGTCGCAGGTCATCCACAACTGTACTCTCCTTGTTCTATCATCTGGCAATTGCAATTCCACACAGGTGTTGACTCTCAAATTCCATCTAGCAATTTCATCCTTGGCCACATTTTCACCCTGGATCTCAGCAGATTTAACCTCCTAGCAGAACACTTTCTAACCTCTCAAGATCTAAGTTGATACTCTACAAAAAATGTGAAGATGAGAGGCCAAACGTACTCCATCTTGGGACTGGCATCCATGGTAAAGAAAAAAAAACCCTGAGAACTTGACCTGCAGCTGAACCCAAGCTGCACCCAAGTACCAGGAAGGACCCCATGGCTCATCCTGGGCCTATATCTTAGAATTACTCCCTAGCTACTTCCTAGCAACAGCCAATCAAGATTAGTCTGATTGTTTCAGGTGTACTTTCAGGCTGTTTGTGATGGTTCACAGTCTTGCTTCAGAACACCCACCTGTTGGCATACAACAATCATTCTATTACATACTTGCCAGGCTAGACACCCCTTCACTTGCTCCCATTTCCTATAAAGCCTTGTCCTCCTGAGGGTTTGAAGCTGACCCACCTTCTTGTCCTTCAGTGTCAGGGTTGGGTTGGAGGACAGCCCAAGCTCAAGGTTGTAATAGAGTCCCTCATGCGATTACATGGGAAACGGCTCCCTGATTGGGGTTCAGAAATGCTTCCTGGCACAACAAAGACAAAAAACATGGGCACGACCTAACTAATTCCTCCCTTGCCATACTACAAATTAATCTAATGTACTAAATTAGTAACCATAAATTATCAGGCAAGATAGCAGATATTGTATCCTCAGAACAACTGGACATATAATCACCCATCATTGAAGTGACTTACCATATAATACCCAAGTATTTTGATAGAATCAGTCTTGCCAATGTCACTATTGGTAGCCAGAACCCCTGTCTATTGTCAACCAGATGCAGGAAAAGCTTTAAATACCTTATAACAGCTAAGCAAGTTCTCAGCCTGACCTGACAAATGAGCAATCCTAGGAAAGTACTTTCAACTAGAGAATCAAGTGAGATAGGGCAATTAATAGCTGTGCTCTTTCATCCTTGTGAAATTGGATAAGATTGTCTTTCCCTTTATCTTTCTCTAGGCTTACAATGACCATCTGTGAAACTTTCCCACTTTAGTTGTAGAAAGCAGAAAATACAACCTATCCTGCACAAAGGAATGTGATATGTGAAATGCAATGTTATACAATATTGCATCACATTACATAGAGCTCCCCGAAGGAACTGGACACCTAGTAGGGCAGAAAGGTGAGGAGCAGAAAGGAACTGCCATTACCTCCCACTGAAAGTAGTACCAAGGCTTCAGGACTCAGCTATAGAGACACGCTATCTTCCACCAGTGGAATGCCTGCAGTGATCACCTTCTCATTTCTGATTTCCAAGCACTGGATAGGAGAATATGATCAATCTGGTAAGTGTGAGTCCACAGCCTTAAGGAGAAGTATATCGAAGAACTGTAGACTGGGACTTTGCCTCTTCTGTAATGTAGAAAAGTACCAAGGTGGTTCGAGTCTAACAGGGCTTACTTAGGTCACAAAACTGATCTGATAATCCATGCATCTTAAAAGCTCCATTTCTTCAACAGCTTCCATGTGTAGAGACAGTCCACAAAAGCTTCCAGACTTAAGCTATCCTAGAGACAGACTTACAACCACAACAAATACAATAATAGCGCACACTAGCATGTGCCCAGTCATACCAGTTAAAGAAGCTAAGAGAGGATTACAGTAGCATGTCCAGGGACACACAATCAGGATGCGTAGTGAGAATCTTGGTTTCTTTGAAAAACACAGAAGTGTTATAGAGTTTTCATTTTAGTCACAGGTGTGGGGTGTGGGACTTCTTCAGACTGTCCACGGCATCTGAGTAGGGTTTGTCTCATGCTCTGGCTCCATTGTACCAACAGATCAATAATCTTTATCCTCACTGATCTTTAGCTCCTGGGGCCTCCTCCAGGTGCACCAGCCTTGATCTTTGCCTATGTGGTCAACCAACTTCCCATGCCTGTGATTCTTGCTCTAGCCAACCATCTTAACCATCGCAGCCATCTTGACTCCAGTCTATTAGCCTGTACTCAAGCTCTTGTTCCCATGGCTGCCACTGCTCAAAACGGAATGTTGTGCAGATTATAGGTATATCTTGCTCTACAATTTTCAGAGCTCACTTGTTGAAATTTCTAGGGCTGAAATGTGTATCTTCTGTAAGACAAGAAACAGAGTTCTTTTTTTTTCTTTTTTAGATAATTTCTTTATTTACATGCGAATTTCTCCATTCCCAGTTTCCCCTCCAAAAAACAAA
>NW_022196905.1:182247000-182276922 GCF_008632895.1 Mastomys coucha | reverse complement strand
CTATGTGCAGTCCTTGGTTGGTGGTTGAGACCCTGGGAGCTCCGAGGGTACTAGTTAGTTCATGTAGAAACAAAGTTCTTAAGAAAAAAAAATGCCTTCAAGTGTTTGAGTTAGTTTTACTCAAATATATATATATATATATATATGCATATACTATTGCCATTTCAGAAGGAAAAACCTTAAGACTTTTCAAAGGCTCATTGGATATCAAATTGCCCATATAAAACTGGCTATAGTGTAAATTAATCAAAATTATATATTTTAATGTCCCTTCAAATGCAGCATTTTATATTTTGTGGTGTTTATAGAACCTTCAAAGTGAGGCAGGAAAAAGAGAATAGGAAAATAAATGGTGATGATAAATGTGCCCAGGTTTGGAGGAGTCAAGAAGATGTTCCTTTAAGAGTAGAGATGAGATTAGCAGATATCAGGAATGGAAAGCATGGAGAAACAGGCTGTGAAAAATCACAACCATAGAAGAGGTGAGTATGAGGAAGGACAGGTTGTATAAGAAATGAGCAATAAGAGCCTCTGTCCACTTTGAGCTTCAGCACACACGTGTTCTCACACCCACACATTATCACACTGTTCTTCCTTCTACACTCATTTCTACTTTTCAGCCAGTGTGTCCACTGAAAATTAACAATAGAAAGCCGCTAACCTGGAATCCCAAGAAAACAAATTCTCATCCCTGAGCCACAAATGACTAGCTAGCTGTGACTTTCAGAATGCTGTCTAAATTTTCTTTGTTTCATCTCTATATAGAAAGGTGGCTAGGCATGAGATACCTTGTCTCATAAATACAAAAGATGATTAGAAGAGATACAATTTTATATAACTTAAAAATAAGTTGTGTTTTTATTAAAAATAACTATAGTTCTTTTTATTTGCATGTATTTTATAATAACGTTTATCATTTTTTGAAATAAATACTTTTTTAATTTTTGTAAAAGAAGGAAAAGTTAGGACCAAAGTACAAGAAGAAAGTAACTCAGGCAGGAGAGATGGCTCAGTGGTTAAGAGCAGTGACTGAGAGGTCCTGAGTTCAATTCCCAGCAACCACATGGTGGCTAACAACCATCTGTAATGGGATCTGATGCCCTATTCCGGTGTGTCGGAAAACCACGACAGTGTACTCATATACATAAAATAAATTAAAAAAATAATTCTAAAGAAGAAGAAGAAGAGGAGGAGGAGGAAGAGGAGGAGGAAGAGGAGAAGAGGAAGAAGAAAGCAACTCATCAAAATCACTGGCCTTGTGGATACTA
Source organism: Mastomys coucha (assembly GCF_008632895.1). Taxonomy (NCBI): domain Eukaryota; kingdom Metazoa; phylum Chordata; class Mammalia; order Rodentia; family Muridae; genus Mastomys; species Mastomys coucha. The sequence goes on along the minus strand of NW_022196905.1, from coordinate 182,275,654 downwards.
CCAATAGAGCCCACTTGATCTGGCCTTGTCATTTCTATTTCCATTAGAAACAAGCAGACTGATGCACTGTGGATCCCTCTGAGAAGAACAGAGAGAGCATCTACTACTCCTGAGAATTGTTGCCAATGTCCCTGCAGCCTTTCCAGCTATCATCCCATTCAGGTCCTAACTGTTGCTAACAATATCCTGTTGTTATGGAGGTGATATTAGGTGATGAATATAATTTTAGTGTTGATGCTGCTGAAGCTGCTGATGATGTGATGATGATGATGATGATGATGATGATGATGACAACAATGACAATGTCGACAACAACAATGATAACCACACATACAACCAAAAACTATAGAAACCAGAATAAGAAAAGGGAAGGTACTGATAAAAGAAAGATGATTTGAAAGATACAAAAGCATGACAGAAAAAAAAATTACTGTGTTCTGGGAGCTCTGTTAGACTCTTTGTTTCTTCTTTTTTTCAACAAATTATTATGGCGTCTCTTCTCCTAGATTGTTCTCAGTGTCACAAAGACAAACAAGAGTTCTCTCCTCCAGGGAATTTCCGGGATAGGAATGATGATTACGAGTGGGTGTACACCCTAGTGAATAAAAGTGATGAAATCCAGAGACACAAGGTTATATAGAAGCACAGCGCTGAAGGATGAAGGATCACAAAGGTCTTCACATGTGTGTTACAAATATGAACATATTCAATCAAGATTAGAGAAGTACAGGTTGCCATTAATGTGTTATTAAGGGAAACAAGACAAGAAATACTAATATATGTGCTAACATAGTAGAAGGGACCAACCTGGACTGAGTCATCCAATGGCAGAGACCCCATCAGGTAGAGAGGGAGTCAGGAGACAATTGCCACCAATATGCATCAAATATGGCAGCCAAACCCTGGAACATGGCTACACAAAATCCCTCCATCCTCACCAACAGCCTGTTCACGGGGTGAATTTTCATTTGCAGCTTCCATCCACTTCCCCTTCTCAGTGCTGAGATTTTGTCTGGTTTGAACTTGTGCAGGTCTTGTGTGTGTTGTCACAGTCCAAAGAATATGATCAAAGTATAGTTTATGAAAAAAAATTGAATAAAAGCAAAATTAGTTAATGAATTGATTAATTTAAAAAAAAAGAAAAACTGTAGGATTGGGAATTTTAAGCAATTTGTCTAAATTCTCACAACCTTCCTGGGCCAACATAAAAACTGTATGCCTGTCTAATCCTAAAGCTCTTGCTCTATTATCATATGATGTTGTCTTTAAATGACGAACATAGAGCTCTTCCCAGAATCCCTGCCCTAAAACTGCAAATATGATATGAACTGTGGCTCGTTTCCTCAAGAAACTCAGTCAACAGGAGGAAAGAAAAACATTAAGTATCTGCTAAAATGTGCCATGCTTCACCCTAACAACATTCTAATGCTTTCACCACAGAACTAGAAAAACAATCCTAAAAGACCCTGGAGATGGTTCATCTTGATTGTCAGCTTGATGGAATTTAGAATTAGGATGGAAACACTGAGCAGGAAGATATGAAAAATGCACAGTTTGGTGAGGGAAGATTGTGTTTAACTTACAGACAAGACAGATTTGAAAATGTCTGTAATTGTTAAAGAAGAGCAACCTGGTGCTTTTGCATTGCAAGAACAGGAACTTGCCCTGAGTGCAAGGCCCCACCTACTGAAGGTTCTAGATGATGAAAATGCAAATAAATTTGAAGAGAGGGAGGGCTTCCATTGAGAATGGTGCTAGTTAGATTCTCTGTCTCTGGAAAACCATTACCTAGGAAAGTTTAACTACCATAACTCTAATACTTACCAACTTAACATCCAAAACAGATTATTTTAACTCTAATATTTACCAACTTAACATCCAAAACAAATTATTTTGATTTTTTTTCTAAGTGGTTTTAATGTTTTTTTCTTTTATTAAAAATATACCTTTTTCCCCATCATATAATATATCCTGATTGTGGATTTGCTTTCTTCTACTCCCCCCCCCCAGTTCCTCCCCATCTCTCCACCAATCCTTACCTTTTCTGACTCTTATTTGAATACAAACAAGTGTCTAACGGATAATAATATAAAATAAATTGTAAGATAAAACAAAACTAGCACATTAGAATAGGGCAAAACAGAGAAAAGAAAAACAACAAGAAAAAGCGAAAGAAAGAAATATAGATTCAGAGGCCCTCTCATTTGCATACTCAAGAATCCCATAAAAACACAAAACTGAAAGAAATATATATATATATATATGCATGCAAAGGACCTGAGGGGTCAAAAAGAGAGAAAGATAGAGAGATAGTAGATAGAAGGATAGACAGATGGATGGATGGATGGATAGACAGACAGACAGATAGATAGTAGATAGTAGATAGATGATAGAAAATAATGCTTTCTAATGTTTTTTTTAAAGTCCTAACACAACACTATGTGATAAGGAACCCCCAAAGATAACTAAGTTTGTTTTCTGTTGACCATGTACTCCTGTCTGGGCATGCAGCCTACCCTTCAGAGTAATCTGTTTCCCCATTTTGGCTCCCTTTGAGAAAACTAGATTTTCATTTGCAAGTGGTTATCAATTGGTGATTGCATATGAGTTAGGTATGGGGGCTTACTGAAGGTAAGCACACTCAAGATGATGTAAATGTAGTTCAAGAGAGCCAGGAGCCACCCCAACGTAGCAGCAAAACCTGACAGCGTTGGCCAGCTGGTAGCAATTCTGCAGATAAGAACGATGCAGGGCCGGGCGGTGGTGGTGCACATCTTTAATCCCAGCACTTGGGAGGCAGAGGCAGGTGGATTTCTGAGTTTGAGGCCAGCCTGGTCTACAGAGTGAGGTCCAGGACAGCCAGGGCTATACAGAGAAACCCTGTTTCGAAAAACCAAAAAAAAAAAAAAAAAAAAAAAAAAAAAAAAAAAAAAAAAGAACGATGCAGGGTGAGAGAGGTATAGAATCCTGGACCATAGTTACTACATAGATACATACATAGTTCCATAGAGCTTTGGAATCAAGTAACGTATGGCTGTGTCAAATTTCCCAAAAGGAGGTCCTGAGAGGCCACTTCATGAAGCTATGAAGGAGAAACCTAAGTTACAATAGAGTAACTGGATGTTGGAGTAGAGAGGGCAATAGGATGTCTGCTGAAGAAAGCTTCCTGTAAGGAGGGAAGAGAGACCGGGACAGAGCTGGGATGAGGTGGCTAGCGAAACCTTTTGGAACCCAGATGATTCCATTCAGATCCATAGACCCTAGATGTGAAGATGAAGGAGGATTTGGTGCTTTCTCTGCTACGTTTTAGTCTTGCATTGATTGACTGGTCCTTAGTATACCTCCATTCTTCCCTTTTGGAATAAAAATTTGCATTCTACATCATTGTCCTCTGGAAGTATTTTAATTACATATATGTGTATTTAATTTGTTGTATTATTATATTTCTATATTTTTATTTGTATATATTTAATATGGAACACACATACATATACGTATATATTTGCACAGTTAGGATGTTGTCTTACAAGACTTTCAATGGCGGGTATGGGACACTAAGCCAGCCACAAAACCTTCAACTTATAATTTACCTACAAGATGTGCTGGGGTAAATATGATGGGGAAGTCGTGGGAATGGCTAACCAATGACTGGTCCAGCTTGAGACCCATGCCACAAGAAGCCCATTCATGACACTGCCTTGAGGATTAGGACCTTAAGGCTGGGTAGCTCAGAGACCTACAAACAGGGGGGAAAAAAGTCAATAAAGTGATTCCTAATGATATTCTGCTACACTTGTTGTCGGGAGCCTACCATAATTATCATCATGGAGACTTCATCCAGCAACTGAAGGAAACAGATGCAGAGACCCACAACCAAACACTAGACAGAGCTCGGGGAATTTTGCAAAAGAAGAGGAAGAATGTTAGGAGTTAGACCGGACAAGGATACAATAAGAAAACTCACAGAACAAATTGATCTAGGTTCACAGGGGCTCCATGAACTGAACCAACAATCGGGGAGACTGAATGGATCTCTCTAGGCCCTCTGCATACATGTTGTGATATGTAGTTTGGTCTTCTTGTGGGACTCCTAACAGTGGGAACAAGGGCTCTCTCTGACTTTTTTTGGCTGCTTTTGGGACCCTTTTCCTCCCACTGGGACACCTTGTCCAGACTTAATATAAAAGAGTGCCTAGTCTTATTGTAACTTGATATACCAGGTTTGGTTGACATCCCTGACCTTTTCTGAAGGGAAGTGGAAGAGGAATGGATGGGAGTGGTGGACTGGGAGAGAGGAGGGAGGGGAAACTACTATGTTCAGGATGTAATATGGAGAGAAAAATAAAATAAAATATGACGTGTGGGGTGGGGGATACCTAGGGGACCCTACCCTATCAGAGGAGATGAGGGAGGAGGAACCCTGTGAGAGGGGGACTGAGAGGGGGCAGTGTTTTGGGATGGAAATTAACCAATTCATTAATTTTAAAATTTTCTAAAATTTTAACTAAAATAAATAGGTCTTGTATGAGTCATGGACTTTGGACTTTTGAACAGTTGAAATTGTTAAGAATTATGAGGCTTTTTACATTGGATTTGATCCATTTTGCACCACTGAATGGCCACAAGCTGATGGGGACAAGGATTGGAAGATCATGTTTAAAAGTGATTGATGTGTCTGGGTGTCAAGTTGAAAGTTGTAGAGCTATGGTAGTTAATCCTGATTATCAACTAGATGGAATTTATAGATAAAATAGAAACAAGCTCTGGGCTCTTCTGTGAGGGATTTCTAGATTAGATTAATTGACATGAGAAATACCTTTAATGTGGGTGGCATCATTACATGGGCCAAAGCCTGACTGAATAAAAGGAAGAAAGAAAGCTGAGCGGATTTCTGAATGCAAAGGCAAAGGACTCTCCTGCTCCTGCCTCATGCTGCCCCTGCCGTGATGGAAAGCACTCACAAACTGTGTGCTGCAATGAACCTTTTATTCCTTACATTGCTTTTGTCAAGTATTTTGCCAAAGCAATGAGAGAATTAATAAAATCTTGAACATCCAGAGCAGTCCTAAGCAAAAAGAACAATTCTGCAAGCATCATAATGCTTAGCTTCAAATTATTCTCTAGAGCCATATTGGAGAATACAGCATTTTACTGCACAAAAACAAACATGTAGAATAGTGTAGAAGACACAGAGATAAACCCATATAGCTCCAGCTGATGGATTCATGACAAACATATTAAAATATATATTGGAGGGATGGTAAAAGGGCTCAGCTGGTAAAGGCTTTTGTCACCAAGCCTAGTAACCTGAGGTTAATCCCTGGGACCCACATAGAAGAACAAGAGAATGGAACCGCACAGATTGTCATCTGACCCCCCACATGTACAACATGGTATATTTATATATATATATATATATATATATATATATATATATATATATACACACATATACACATATGTGTATATATACATATATATGCATGATATATATGCAGGCACACAAATAGATAAATTATAATATTATTAAAACATTTATAGATACAAACACACACATGCATATATACATACACATAAATATATATATATGCACACATGGGGAAAAACATTCTTTCAGGTATGATGCTGAGAAACTATATGCCCCTATGCAGAAAACTGAAATTATACCTATAGCTGTATTTGTATAAAAAATTAATTTAAAATAGATGACCTGAATATAAGTCCTGAACTCTTAGAACTAATAGAGGAAAATATTTTATTATATAGGCATAGGCAGGACCTTCTGCAAAGGACTCAGATAACATACAAAATAGCTTCGAGAACTGACAAATAGGATTGCATAAAATTAAAAAGCTTCTGCACAACATAGGTAATGTGGTACTTAGGCATCCTGGGTTGTGTAAGATGTACAGGTAATGTGGTACTTAGGCAACCAATGAAAATATATGTACAAAGACTGTTAAATTGATTGTTGTTTTATATCAAACAACTTTTATAATACTTATTTTTATTGTTATAATATTTTATAAATTTTAAGGAATATGACAAAAAAAGATATTGTAGGTATTGAAGAGGGGACCTCTGGGAGGAGTGGGGGTACAAAATGGAAACAAGAATGTGATTTAATTCTATTTACTTAAGATATGTTTTTAAATGTTAACAAATTCAGATAAATTGAAATCACGTAACTTTTCTCATCATAATACAATAAAAGTTTTTAAAAAAAGAAAATATATGTACAAAATACTACAGACAACTCAAAATATTTTTTTAGTTCAATTACGCCCCAGGAAGAGAAGGAAAATAAAACACTAAATGGAAAATTAGAAAAAATAATAAAGAATAAGATACTTAAGTCCTAATATACCTATATGAAGTACAAATCTCAAAATACAGCAACAGTAGATAGAGATAGATAGATAGATAGATAGATGATAGATAGATAGATAGATAGATAGATAGATAGATAGATGGATGGATGGATGGATGGATAGATGGATGATGGATGATAGATGATAGATACATGGTAGATAGATAGATAGATAGATAGATAGATAGATAGATAGATAATTAGTCAATCTAAATGGGTACCATTTGAGTGCCTGATAGAGACCAGTGGCATTGAGAAGTATGCTGGGAAGGGTAGTGAGTATGGGTGGTGAGTATGGTCATACATGTGTGAGATGCCATTATGAAGCACATTGTTTTTGTATACTAACTAAATGTTAATTAAAATAACACCAACTCTAAATGCATCATGCTTAAAATAAGTTTCAGAAGAATAAAATGCATATTACAATCTTCAACAAAACAGAAAAGAGGTAGATGGGAAACAGCAAGCACACTGCAGGAAGAATACAATACTGGAATCAACTTTAAAGAATGGACGGACCTCAAGTATACCTTGGATGACAACTGTCATCCTCCCATATTCATGTATGAGGTAAAAGGGCTAAGTAGGAAAGCTCTTGACAACCAACACATCTTTCCATAAAGTCCCGGGCTTTTGACTTCAACTCTAGCCCAGCTGGCTTGTTTCGGTGCCTAAATCCCATCACCTGAGCTCTGCTCTCTTTGAGCAACACCATATGCACATGTCAGTTAATTTGCTAATTCTGTTATCTGATGCTACCTGCTTGCCTCTCCTCCCAGTAAAGCTATGCCCATCCAGGAGCTTCTGTAAGAAGCCTGCTCCACAAACTCCAGCATCCCCCTGGTAATGCTCATCTGGGTCCAAATGAAAGTTCCCCCATATTCCACACAAGTTCCTTGTTAGTTATCATTGGCTAACACATCATTTCCCCTAGTTATTACTGGAAGTTTGATGAGTACAATAGTAAGAATCTGCCTCAAATGTTCTAAAAAAAAACTAAACTTTGTTTCGTTCTGGTCTCATTGTGCTACATTGTACTGTCTTAGCGGTGTTTTTTCTTCCTTTTATAGTAATCTCTACTAAACTATGTTGACCAATAACTTATTCATGGATCACCATCACTTTAAGATGAATAAAAAGAATAGCTGATTGAGAGGCATTTGTATCATCGAATGTATCAGGCTGATAATTTCTTCCACTTTCTGAAACTCATTTCATGTATCACAGCCAGATTAATTTCCTATAACTCTGCCTTTATGTAACATTCCTTCTTAAATAGTTGCCTATTGCCATCATATCTCATCTAAATTCCTCCTTATTACCTTGATAATAGCATCCATCAAAGCCTTTGGATCTATCCTTAACTCAAGCTCTTTGCTGCAGTCAGCGAGACTGCTGTTAGACTGGACCTTCTCTTAGTCTTGCACCTGCCCACGTATGCTCCCTCATATCCACCTTCAGATACAGCTCCGTCAGTCAAGCAAAAGCCTATTAGCCCTCTGCTATTGGTCAGACAAAGCGGAGGCCTCCTGAGCATTTAAGGCAAGATCCCATCTCTCAATAGCTGTGCCTTTAAGAGCCAAGCTGAAAGATGAAGGCAAATAGTTCCCAGGATATAAAAGATGCTTTAAAAAATAACAGAAGTGAGCCTGGCATCGAGTCCAAACTGAGTTCAGGGCTTTAAATACCCTTTGCCTTCTTCTCTACCCCATGGCATCCACTTTGAATTTCTTATTCTGGTTCTACCTCATCCATAATGTTTTCCTAAACCAGGTCTATCTCCACTGGTTCTTTTCTTCCCTTGATTCATAGCTCATAATCTACAATAAAGACACACAGTGCTGACTGATAGCCTGCCCTGTGCTATTCTTGGTACTTTCATGTGGATGCCTGGATGATATTATGTTCATCGTGAAGGGCAAGGCAGGAAGCCATCTCCTTGCTTACCTCACTACAGGGTAGGTAACATTGTGGGTACGCTACCCACTGATAAGGAAATTCTGCTTTATCTAACTTATAGTATAAATGTTCATTTATGTTCAACTGACAGACTGCCATCCTTTCTTAAAGCCTAATAAAGTAATAGTGAGCTAAATAAGATCAGTGAGAAAGATTTCAGCTTTAAATTTTCAGCATTAAAACAAGGATTATGTCTCCAATAAAAACAGGCTCTTTTGACTTGGTATAGGTTTTTTTAGGTAAAGTCCTTCCTTTGCTCATTTAACAGAGGCGAACAGAGGACCTGCTATGGTCTACGGCACTGGCATTTTCTTCCCAAGGTGAACAAAACAGGCTGATTTTAAAGAAGTTCTATTCTAGGAATTCTTCCAGGGTGACAAAATCCTTGACTTTGTCCTTCAAGGGTTTCCTGCTGCACTGGAGCCTCTGGATATAATCCACAGCCTGCCACTATAGGAATTTCTAACCAAATAACATATACTTTGTCATTTATGGTTTTTTTTCCCCTTTAGCTTATAAGGCCTTTGGTGTGAGATACAATGCGATCAGCTTTAACAGGGCAACAAACAGAAGGGAGCTGCAGAGAGAGCCACGGAAATGTGCCTCTCCACACCCTGCCATTAATGCCCAGCACGATTCATGGGTTTTCCTGAAACCCAAACCCCTGAGATGGCCACAACTACTTCTGCCTATAGGGTTTTACTTCAATCTGAGTAGGTAATGAGGTTGCTATGGCCCCTGCACTCACCAGAAACCTCTTCAATAAGTAACATAGCCTTTCCACTCACAGATCAAGGAGGGTCACCCAGGCCACAGGCAGGGTTCAACATCGACTCTCACCAGGGCCCTCTATTTTTCCATTCTGCCTTGTGAGAATTCCTTTCTCTTACTAGAGAACAAACTGTCTGCATTTTCCACTCAAGTCGAACTGCCAGCAGCTCCCCACGAAATCTGGAAAGAGGAGGGAGAACGACAGGCTGAGGAGAAGGAATACAAATCTCTCTCCATCTTGTCACAGACTGGTACTACGTGTTGTTCGAGAGAATGTGAAGTATCAAATGACGCTGGGACAAAATTTGATAGCAATGGGCTTGGGAGACAGCTTGATTGCCATTTATTGACAACCAGGAAACATTTCATCCTGATGCAGTCACCAGAATACCATTATATTTAAACAACAATAAAAAATACATATACAAAAACATTTGGCCAATGGGAGTGCCCCAGTTCCCCCGAAAATATTAGAAGCCAATGAGTGACAGACATTTTTAGCGTTTTTGCACCGCTGTGACAAAGGGTCAGGTCTTCAGAGAAGTCTTGACAAAGGATTCCATTGACCTTGCAATACATTTTATGTCCCTCTTCAGAATGTTTAATGTCCACAATTATGTGTCAGGCCTGAAAGTTTCAGAACACCAAGCAAACTGCCCTCCTGTGAAAGGCAACCTGCAGAATCCACTAAAGTGGGATTCTACTGCCCTCTGCTGGATATTTTCCGAAGCACTGTTTCTGGGTCGACTTGAGAAGCTCTGCCTATATAATGTAAAGTCTCTGCAGCTGCGGTGCTTTATTACACGTGTTCTCCTTTGCGCACAGTGCTAGGTCCACACCATGTGTACTTGCATAGCCCTTGTGGTGTTTTGGACAATCCAATTCACAATTTATGCTTTTTCCAACTAAATCGTTATTAAAATAAAGAGGAGATTTTAAATACTGTATTTATTCTTTTTAAGTAGGTCTTAGATATTTAACAAAACAAAAAAATTACCAATACACAAAACATTTACTGATGTTCACTCAAGACACCAGAAGAGCAATCCCTGGTTAGGAAAGCTCAGCAACATTACACAATCCCTTACTAACGTTGGTCATTTTATTGTTTATAAATTTCTTTTGAAGTCAATATTGCTTTAAGGGTATACCTTAAGTATAAATTCCAGTGTGGAAGTATTAATTTACAACTCAATTTGTATTTATGATCATTCCTACACAATGTCAACTGCCTGCACACATAAAATGCAGCCCTGCAAAGAAAGACCTCTTAGCTTTCAAAACCAGTTTAAAAAGATCATTATGGGCAATTTCCAGTAGTAATAACCACACTCTAGAGAGTGACTGATAGTTGTCGGCTTCATTCAAACCCATTCCAGTTGTAAGTGAAAGACACATTTCCCGAGCTACTCTGAACAACCCAGCATCTTTCTATATATCCTGCTAGCTCCCATGTATACAGCTGTCTGCATTACAGGCAAGTCTCAGAATACACATATGGAAAAGACTATTATGGTCTATGTTCTCTATCTATCTATCTATCTATCTATCTATCTACCTACCTATCTATCTACCTACCTACCTACCTACATATATATGTATATATATATATATATATATATATATCTTTCTCTCTCTTTAACTCTCTCTCTTAAACTCTCTCTAACACACACACACGCGTGCACACACACATATATATCTTTTTCTCTCTCTTTAACTCTCTCTCTCTAACACACACACACACACACACACGCACAAGCACACACACACTGGTTCAAGATATAGACTTGTGACCTAAACTCTGTCACAGTTTCAGCATAACTCTGCTTAGGCAGAGTAAAGAATGCTAAAAAGAAAACATCTATAGCTTCCCCTCTTACACAGCCATGATCATACCCGTGACCTGAGAGAAGTGATAACTTTTTACTCCCCCTTTAGAATGGACATCCATAAAGATGGGAATCACATTTGTCCAAGTGGGAGCGCTTCACCAGTCAATCAAATATATTGTGCATAGTTGCAGATTCTTGGTGGTAAGAATAAAGTATTCAGGTTGGTGTTTTCTCAATGAGTATTTTACAGCAGAGATTCAACTCAAATCCAGAAGCCTGCCAAATTGCTTAGTTACTCTGGCATCCACATTGGTCTGTCCTCATAGTACATTCTCCACAAATGTCCATTACTTTTTCCTCCATTACTTTGAAACAGCACAAGTGTTTCATGTGTTGGAGGACTGAAATCTCGCTAGGAAGAGTAACGAGGTTCCTCCTCAGACCTCGCAGATGCTACACTTTGGAAGTTTTTCCACAGACCTTTCAAAGTGTTCAGAAGACAGAGAAGACCGAGGAAGCATCTATTCTGCATACCCACCGTTGCTACAGAAGCTGAAACGTCTGGTTCTGTTCCCTTTCTTCTGAAACAAAACTCGGCCCCGTGAATTGACCCAACAGCCAAGACCATGACCCCAGCCCAGTAGACTCTGTAGCACATAAGAAGGCTGTGTGTACCCACTCACACTTGTAATCTAGAGACCGATTCACAGATAAAGTGAGCTGCGTGGTACTGTCGGTTGTACCGCTCTTCAAATTCCCCCAAAAGGATGGCACACAGAGATAAACGCCTTCACTCTGCGTCGGGAGAGGGACTTGTTTGTTATCTGAGTGAGAACCAACTCCATCGTGTTCAATGTATTCTTAAAATTCTTCAGGATTCATGTGTTGCGTTGAGAATGTGAATATATTACCACACGATACAGTTGAGTGCATTAATGTAAAACTAGCTAAATAAATTAAACCATGAGGACTAAAGAGGACAGAACCGCCTTTGGCAGAGCTGGGAAGGGTGTTGATTAACCGCTACAACAGTCTACGTCCTGGCGCCTTCTGTAGTACATGTCCCTGATTTGTTTGGGGGCGGGGGTGTCTTAAATTTTGCCCACCCATTCATAACATAAGTCATTGTCTACCTCGTCTACCTCATTTTCTTCTATTCTGAATTTATATTACTATTTAAAGTGCTGCTAAGATCTATAATGTAATATTACCACGATTCAGTCATTGCAGACATCCAGCATGCTCAGGATCTCATTGCCCAGAATATATTACAAAGATATTTCACTATAAACTTAGTTGTCTTTCAGAAATGAATACAAATAGCACCTGGTTGGATCTAATTACGCTAGGCTGGAGCTTTGAGCTGTCTCCCAAGCTTAATCATGGGTGAGCTATCATGAACAGTTTCTTACTTAGCTGCTTCCCTACAAGTAACCCCACATACCCACACAATGTCTCAGTTTCCTAATTACTCCTGATGGTGTGTTTGTTTGTTCTCTTGGGTGATTAGTTTAGCAGAATCCCCGCCTAGAGAATGATTTTTTTTTTGATTCGATAGTGTTGATTTATTTACTCACCAACGCCAAAGTAACACTACCGGCCTTTTGCACCAGAAAACAAATATTATTATCATTCCATCCTTGGTGTCAAACATCACATAGGCATAAGTATGCATTAGATATATTGCCTGAAGAATTCTGAGAATGTTTTTGAAACATTTGATGTCCATGTGCTTTCTATGGCTCTCTTTACAAGGAATGGCTTTTCTATACAAACCCAGCACATTCAAATGCTAGCCAGACGTATGTCAAAAAGAACTATCACCACAGAGGACAGTACAAAAGCACTAATAGAAAGCTTCCTTTCATCTTCCTGAGCTCTGTACTAGGAGTACTGTCACCTCACACTGTAAAGCAGAAGGCATTATTGCTAAAGAATTTCATCAATAGCCCAGCTGTCTTCCCACATGATTATGCGGCATATACATCTGGATATGTGTCTGCATTTGACAAAGCCTGGTTCTCCAGCTTCTATTACATCGTCAAAGTAGGAACATAGAGAAGTGTTAATGAGGAAAGTTTATTAAAAGACACCGACAATGCCGGTTATATACAAAACCAATTCAAAAGGCCCCATAGGGAGGTGGAGATGGAACTCAGTTGGCAGAGCACCTGCTAATACATACAGGGCACAGGGCATGCCTCTAATCACAACACCAGAGAGATGGTGCGGGAGGATCCGGAGGTTATAATGGTCTTAAGCTATTTACAGCATTTGAGACTGTCCTTGTCTGCATGAACTCTCGTCTTAAAATCTGTATGTGTGTGTTAGGAGGAACAATAGGAACCAACCAGTACCCCCAGAGCTCCCAGGGACTAAACCACCAACCAAAGAGTACACATGGTGGGACTCATGGCTCCAGGTGCATATGTAGCAGAGGATGGCCTAGTTGGTCATCAATGGGAGGAGAGGCCCTTGGTCCTGTGAAGGTTCTATGCCCCAGTGTAGGGGAATGCCAGGGCCAGGAAGCAGGAGAGGCGGGAGAGGGTGGGTTGGTGAGCAGGGGGTGGGGGGAAGGGAATGGGAGGGGGGGTTCGGAGAGGAAACCAGGAAAGGGGATAACATCTGAAATGTAAATAGAGAAAATATCTAATAAAAAAAAGTGTGTGTGTGTCTGTGTGTCTGTGTCTATACACATGAGTGCACGTGTGCACGAGCATATGTATGTACACACACTCACACACACAAAGAACACCCTTGGGGGGAGAAAGTTCTTTTATATTTTCTTTTGTTTGTTTTCTTTTGTTTGAGTCTTGAGTAGAAACCAAACCTTATGCACATTATCCCCGAGCTAAATTTTCTGCACCAAAAAGAGGATGTTTTAATAAAATTGGCACTGACCCCTTTGGGGGACTCCCAGAGAAGATCATTAAAATATAAAATTTCACAGTCATGCCAATTTGCAAAATAAGAATACATTTACATTCTGAATCATTTCTTCATCGTCTAAGAAGCCTGAAAAGTGGACTTGTGGCAAGCATTCAGCTGGGGGGGGGGGCAAGAAAGCTACCTTTTCCCCCTGTTTTGTCTCATGTTCAGTCCCAGCAAGCTTCAGACTTGAAGCAGAGATAAGAGCTTTGGATGAGAAGCGGAGTGGATGAGCCATTTTAATACACTCACCAAACAAGTATTAATTCCCATCCCTGTAACAACAATAACAACAACAACAACAACAAGCTGACTCAATAAACATGTTATTCTTGAGGATGGGACAATTTCTCCTCTGCTAGTGGCACAATCAGAGGACTACTGCCAGCTGCAAACCTCAGTCTGGTCTTCACAGTGATGATCTCCAACACTCTACCCAATAGGGCAACAGAAAATCTGAAGCAAGAGGACCAGACATTTCTGGTTCCTTGAGATTTATTGACAAAATCCAAGGTCTCGGTTAGAACCACGTAATACCTGATAGATTTTAACTACCAACTACTTACAATTTTCTATTTATCTAGCAATAACTTATAATTTGGGTTTTTATTGACCTAGAAATAAATACTTCTGTCAGTCCCTTCTGCTAAAGTAAGATTATATATAATCTTACTCCCCCAGATCTTTCACAGACTACCTCAATATACTTATCATTATAAACTTCGTTTTCCTTTGACAACAAACTAACCCCCCACAATTTCAAAGCTTAAGACAATAGCAATGTATTTCTTAGTCATGTCTGAGTAAGCTGGTGATGGCTGCACTACAAAGTTATTTGGGAACTCAAATGACAAATGCCCAACATTCCAACACAAAGCTCCACTGCCAAGTCTCCAGGGGAAAGTAAACATAAACCTCCAGCTGCTATCCTATACCTCAGCCCAGAAGGCACACAAGTGACGTGGACATTCAGCTTCAGCCAGGACAAATGGCACAATTTCAACAGAACTAGAAGCCATGGTACATGCTTGAACACATACATAGAGAATGTTTTGAGAATACTTAGAAGCCTTTCTCTGAAGGTCAGAAATATCCTACTAGACTCAAAATCAAAATCAGGTATACTCCAGCTTTAGAGAAATGACTGAACAAAAAAGATATACCCCCTCCTATCTAGTGGCATTAAAAGCCCTGCTGTTGAGATGGCTCCATTTTAAAGGCAATTACTGCAAAAGCCTGATGACCTGGATTCGATTCCCAGAACCCATGAGAAGGTGGAAGGCAAGAATCAACTCTACAAAATTGTCCTTTGATGTCCACATGCATGTCATTGCACATGCAATGACATGCACACATATCAAATACTCACAATGATGATAATACAACCAAAACTTTAAAGAATAAAATTAAAAGCTATTGATCAATTAGATTTATGTTTTTAAAGAAAAGTAGCATTTTTCTCATCTATGAGGTACTGGTGAGAGGAGCACCCACTTTTGAATAACAATGATCTAAGTCTAGTTCAAACCTTTCTTACCACAGTAAGCCTTCCTGTTTCTTTTAGTTACTGCTTTTTAGATATTAACAGCCCCCCCCCACCCAGTCCTGGTAGCCAATTCCTTTAATCTCTGAACTCTTGAAGGCTGAGGCAGGAGAATCACAAATTTATGATCCAACAGAGCTATGTAGTGAATTCCAGGTCAGATGGCAATACATAATGAAAAGTTACATAATATGTCAAGCACAAAGTGAATAAGTAAACATCGAGTCAGCCTATTATGAGACTTATATGCATTTTAACCTTTCCACATTAATACTTTCAAAGAAAAGCCTGGATGGGCACATTTGATCCTCTTCTTAAAAGGAAACTTAAATTTTCCATTAAATTTGCACTTTATAACATCACCTCCATGAAACTAATCTAATCTTTCTTTTATCTAATCTATCTTTTCTTATCTAAGCTTATCAAATCTACCTTTAGCTGTACATAACATGACCTCACTTTTGTTTGTCTCACATATATTAAAGCTTGCAAAAACTAGGAACTGATCAATAATATTTTTAGTCGAAATATGCCTATCCCCTCAAGTAAATAACATAGAGCAATTAGGGAAGTGTTTTAAACATTGCCCATATTGCCCTAAAGTTTGATGCTAGTTATTGCACTAAGACAACTAACTTTCCTGCAACTCTTAAATCTGGACCACTTACATCAATGCTTACATCAATGCGCCATGATAGAGTGGGTCTGGGTGAGTCCCAAGATTCATAGAATGTAATTCTACTTTTATGTAATTACTAAATGAAGCAATCTCATAGTTCTGACTTGCCATATAAAAAATTACTCAAATTCTTCAACCTTACAAGAAAAACAAATCACAATGAGAAATATTAGGGTCACTCCAAGCAATATAGAGAACAAGGGGAGAACATGGGCAAGGGTCTTGTTGTGGTTACTACATAGTTACCTTGAGTAATTTCAGTGAAAATTGAACTACTGTACACTTCCTAGTTCTGTAGTTCCTGGCTTTCCTATGATTAAGACTATAGAAGGTGATCCAATTTTCCCAACAATGATATGGTCTCAAGAGTCCTGGACTGTTGGCCTTGGTGTTTGCAAGTACTCTCCTTTACCATTTCTAGGAACTGGCTAGCCCTGAGAGAGGCAGTCATTTCAAGGCCAACAAATCACTAAGATGTCAAAAACATCTGAAGCACAACCCCCGAAAGTCTTCCTCCCTTTTAGGCTGCCTAGTCCCCCTGAAGTTGACCAATCTTTCTCTGTCCCATCCCCAAAGATTATTCTTTCTGATCCACCAGAAATTATACCGCCAGCTCATCACAGCATGCAAGAATATGCATTGGTTCAGGAAGGCATGCCCAAGAACTGAAGTCACAAAACAATCAAATGATTTGATGGATGAAGAGAGTACGTGCCTATGGAGAGAGATGAGACAAGGACACATGCTTGGCGGGGGCCAGTGCATTCAGAGAACAATTAGAATGCAGCTGCAAAAAGTTGGCAATTAATAAAAGCCAAGCAATGGTTGGTGGTACTGCGTTGAGGAACCTTTGCAGTTGAAGATGAGGAGTGTACAATTTCCATACATCCCACCATATGATCATTAGGAAAATACCAGCGTGGACAGAGGAGATTTTCACATTTCAGATCTAAAGGAAGATGGCAGCAGCTAAGGTGGGAGGAACATGAAAGTCCATCCAGGTGCTTCTGCCAAATCGCCTTATGGAATTAGCAGTACAGAAAGGTAACAAAAAGTAAAATGTCACTCTTGGGGTACTGATGAAGTTCCATCCAGAAGAAGAGAGCAACAACAAAAAAAAAAAAAAAAAAAAAAAAAACCAGAAGCAGTAAAAACATACCATAATCAACTACAGCAAGGTGGGAGTGATACTTATGAAGACCGCATTTCTATTGCTTTTCCATTTTTTAATTAGATATTTTTTATTTACATTTCAAATGTTATCCCCTTTCCTGTTTCCTCTCTGAAAACCCTTCCCCCCTCCCCCTGCCCACCAACTGGCCCTCTCCCACTTCCTGGCCCTGGCATTCCCCTACACTGGGGTATGGAGGCTTGACAGGACCAAAGGCTATCCTCTGCTACATATGCTTCCGGAGCCATAAGTCCCACCATGTATACTCTTTGGTTGGTGGTTTAGTCCCTGGGAGTTCTCGGGGTACTGGTTAGTTCATATTGTTGTTTGTCCTAAGGGGCTGCAAACCCCTTCAGCTCCTTGGGTCCTTTCTCTAGCTCCTTCATTGGGGACCCTGTGCTCAGTCCAATGAATGGCTGTGAGAATCCACCTCAGTGTTTGTCAGGCACAGGTAGAGCCTCTCAGGAGGCAAGCACTTCTTGGCATCCACAATAGTGTCTGGGTTTGGTGATTGTATATGGGATGGATCCCCAGGTTGGGCAGTCTCTGGATCAAGGTCCTATTTCTAAAAGCCTGGGACACACATCAAGACTGAAGCTTGAGCTGGGTTTATGGCCCACACTTATAAACCTAGAGTTTGAATGGCAGAGGTTGGAAAATCATGAGTTTGAAGCCAACATACATAGAGGCTTTGTCTCAAGAAGTCATGACAAATGACTTTTATATTTTATATAAGTATATAAAATCCTGTGTGTTATCTATAGCATGATGGTAGAAGTAACCTGTCCAGTGAAACAGAAAGGCACTAACGGGAAATGAGGAGGATGACAAGTGGGAGGAGATGGGGATAACATGCTCAGAGTACAACACAGACTTGTATGAAAACGTCCTTGTGTATTCTACTACCATGGATTTAATCAGAACACCAGCAGGCAAGCCTCCCCCAAATCAACAAGCTCTGATGTAATTAACAAGTCACAAGGGAAGACTGCTAGAGTTGTTACAAAGGACACTGAGAAAGGGCATGAAAGGAAGACCTAGGGCTGAGGGTAGATCAGACTTTAAGGGAAAATCCTGGAAAACCTCACACTTACACACAGATATTGCTAGAGGAGTTTAAGATATGTCAGCACTGCGGGTAACCATAGCAACTACCAATTTGAAACCCCATTCAACTCCTCACTGGGTGAACAGAAACACCCACACTAAAGACCTAAAAGAAAAGGGTATACTCACTCCCAGGCATAAAAACTGCCCAGCTCAGTCTTTCCTGCCTTCTACAAAGTGCCTGATTCTCAAGCCAAAAAAATTACAGGGCATGTAAAAAGCTGAGGGGAAAAAATACACTCCCAAGAATGAGGTGAGCTATCTGACAAGATTCAGCTATGATGCAGAAGTGTCTAATGGAGAATTTAAAACTGCTATGAATCAAATGTTAAAGTCCTTAACAGAAGAAACAGACCACGTGCTACATCAGGTGGGTGATTTCAGCATGAGATAGAAGCTGTAAGAAATAACCAAGTTCAAATCCCAAAGGTGGAAAACACAATCTATATCAAGAAGGCATTCTGAATTACAAGTCAGCTTCTTACCACTGTGAGATAAATACCTGGAGTAAACAAATTAAAGGAGGGGTGTTCAGACCTTGAGTTGAGAGATATGAGTCCACGGTCACTTGCTTTCCTGGTGTTTAGGCCTTAATGAGACAAACATCAGACTCTATCTAACATCACCCACTCATGACTGCTGGGAAGCAGAAACGCAGGAAGGATCCCAGGAAATGACACCCCTTCAAAGGCATAGCCCTCAGATCCTATTTCCAAAGCTAGGCCTCACCTCTGGGTGGCTGATTATGTCAACCCCAGTAGATTAACTCATTAGTAAGATCTTAGTCCTCATAATCCAATGACCTTTTATTGGCTTCCATCTCTAAACATTGCTGTCAAAGGGACCAAGCAATCAACACATGAGACCCAAACCATGGAAGCAGCTGCTTCATCACACTCAATACACTCCAAGAAGGAATCAGTGACCTTAATGCAATCACCAGAAATTCCACAGGATAAAACACAAAGGGAAAGATTACATCCGGTAACTGTCAGGTAAGACAACATGGTCCAGCATATGTCTAACCAGAATATCAGAAAACTACACATGTAAGAACAGGAGAAAGAAATGGCTGAGGAAATAATAGTCAAGAGTGTCACAAAACCAATGATAAACACCTAAACTCAAATCCAAGTGGAACAGAAAACACCCCAACAGGCATACACACCTATGCGTTGCACATTTGAACTATCAAAACAAAAGCTGTGTGATAGGAAAGCAGGAGAGAGGGGCCTAAGCAGGAGAGAACCAGCTAGAGGCAGAAGGGAAAGAGAGTGGGCAGTTGTGGATGGGGACAGAGTCCAATGACCTAGACATATGATGAAACCATAATGGAGCGCAAAACTTTGCATGCCAATCTAAAGGATAATGTTTTCCTTTTCAACTGGGAAATCCTGAAGGTAGCCAAGTCAAAAAAGAAAAAAACATATACAAACAAAAGAAAGAGGGGGAAAAAAAAAACATGTTCCTGTCAAGAGAACTGTCTACAAAGTCAAGCACTGGCTACCCTCATTTTACAATATCTTTTCAAAAATGTTTGCCAAGAGATGACATCAAGTGGTAAAAACAGTAATTCTCTTCAGAGCAAACAGTGGGCCTGCTTATAGCCTTGTAAGATACGGTGTCTTGACAGCAAGGGCTGACACATGTTGTTCATTATAAAAATCTAAATTCTTTAAGGCCAGCATCCTACAACATGATCCATGTAGATGCATCAACATCAGCCTTCTAAGAGCTAGAAAGAAGAGGGACAGAAAGAAGTAAACGCACCAGGCTTTCTAACTTGCCAGGCCATGAGAAGTAGTTATTTTTCTGACTCTGGAGTCTTTTGCCTGTTGCCAGCTTTTGGGAAACTGTGACAGACTAAATTTTTGGCTTGTCAACATGATAAAATTACAGACTCTTTATATCCTTCATTAATTATAAAAGGAGCCAGAGAAAGTTTACAGTAGATTTCTCATTAGGAATTACACAATATTGGAAACAAGGGCTAATATCTTAAAATCGCTGAAGGAAATAAAATGTCAACCCAGTGTTCTGCTTCCTGCAAAATTATATATGTTAGAGGTTTATAATTCAAAACGATAAAGTAGAAATAAAGACTTTATCAGACAAATAACAACTGAAAGAATTCATTACCATCTTCAAGAAACATCCAAGAGAGGTGTCCAGGGAGAAAGAATATGATACCAGACAGAAATTGAATTACACAAAACCTAGAAAACTGTTAGAATCGAATTAATGAGTACTGGAGTCATGAGATCCCAATACCTGCCTAGTTATCCCTCATGCCAGCATTTCCTTTTGGACTCTAGATAGCCAGGTCCCTGCGGAAAAAGGAGAAGGATCGTGACAAGTCCAGAACCAAGAGACTATGAACTAATGAAGGGGAGCCAGCTGCACACAACAGGTCCAAATGTCTTCCATTGTTATTACAATGCATGTTTAGTCCCGAAGCAAATTAAGTCTGGCCTACTGAAGAAGGTTCGAAGGGCTGGGAATCCAGACTCTGCCTATAGACTCAAACCTACATTGCAACAAATAGAATAGGAGGGAAATAAGAAATTCTATAGGTGGAGCAGCTCTTAGAGAGACCCTTAGCTGCTTCATAGAAATGAGAAGCGGATTTCACAAGAGGAAGGGTTCCATTTGGGGAGTGTATGTGGGTGACTGCAAACCTGAGGGCTTTCCATGTTCATCTGAGTTCTGTTCCCTTTGGATTTATGCTCGTGTGTGGTAAATCTGACCATGCTATCATTAGTACCTATCAAATACTTACCATTTTTCAAGTAAAGGGAAAATGATTTTCTGGTCCCCATTGGTAAGGGAAAACCAACTAAGTGGGAGCAATTGTGACATATGTCACTCTCAGCTTGGAGCCAGGAAAAGTCTGCCATGCCATGAAGTTGGTAGACAGACGAGACTAGAGTGTTCTCAGTTGCTGATTCATGCCATAGAGGACACCAGCAATAGCAGGTTTTCCCACCCATGAAGAACTTATATATAGTGTGTTAAGCCATTGGGTAAACAATTAAGACAAGACATAAACAACTTTCTACAATTTTCGCCTACCCAAAGCACTTTCAGTGTCTCCAGAATATCACAAAAGGAAAGAAAATTAAGTGGTAGGGGGAGAAAAAAACCTTGAGAAGAGAAATATTTCTAAACCCTCACTCAGTTTTTACTTCCATTGTATCATCAAGCAAAAGGCTCTGATCCTGTGCATGAGCGTAAGCTGTGATAGCAGGACCAACCTGTGTAATCTCACTCGGTTTGCTCTATCAGAACAACACGATACTAAAAAGCAAAGTCTCCGATGTGATGAAAATCTCTCCATTTCACAATCGGTTGAAAATGCTGTGGGCCCGCAGCCAGAAAGCATTCTTGGGCTGCATCTTTTTTTTCAGAGGCCTCAACTAAGCAGCTGCAATTCCCTTTTATGTGCCAACCTCCTCAGCCTTTCTTTTAATGGGAGGTCTGCCTCTCATCACTGAGATGGAACCGTACATTTTCTGACTTCTCCCAAAAAGCAGACTTTCTGATACATAAACTTCAGGAGGGGTCGGGGAGGGTAAAGACAGATCCCAAAAAGCTTGTTTCAGACAGGATATATGGATGCTGTACATGGGGCAAAGTAGACTTTTGGAGCGCCTGCCATCACTGAGCAAAACTCGAGAGTAGTACCCAGGGGCCTTGTGTGCACAATAAGTCAAGGGAGAACGAGCTATTAAAAATGAACATTCAAACTGATTAATTCTATCAATGACAAAGAGCTCTGTGACACTGGACAGGCTGGCGTGATGCTTTAAAAAGTGAAGCCAAGGGGTTTTCTGGTATTTCCTGTTCTGGGAACTATTCTATACCACCAAAAGATGATCTTAATTTTTGAAAAGCCTAAAGTCAAAAAGTGAATCTAGTTATAATAATATAAAGCTTAGATATGAGAGAGATTAAGTGATATAAGGAAAGCTTTCATTTACTTATTTATTTATTAAAAAAAAAGAAAAAAACTTAGTATCCATCTATCATATGTCCGGCTCTGGACAGACAGACCTAACTCCTGCAATGGGTGATGTTTTGAGATACCAATTTTCTGCCCTGCCTGCACCTTTCTCCTTTCCCAGTGTAGCAAGGACCCTCTCTACTCCAGACTACAGACTGAGACCACTCATTCCTCTCCAGTACGTGCAAAAACTGTGCAGCCCCGACCCCAACAATTTATGTAATCTCTGTGCTTCAGTTTCCTTGTCTACAAGACAGCAGTAACAGGACTGATGATTTAAAAAGTTAAAATACGAAAAGTTCAGATCAGAGGAGAGGCCCAAAGCCAACTGAGTTGGTGTGTGTTGGGGGAGGGGTGTTCCATGACAAAACCCACGAAAGAAAAACATTACTTTCAAACAATAACAGAGTTGGTGGTGTTAAGACGGTTGGTAGAGCACCGTCCTGACCTGTAGGTTATCTGGGTCTCTGACTTTTCTCAGAAAGCAGACTTTCTGATACATAAATTCCAGGTGTGTAAAGACATCCCAAAAAGCTTGGTTAAGACAGGATATATATAGATGATGTACACAGAACAAACAAGACTTTTGGAGAGGGTTGTCTAGCTGGGTTCAGCTCCCAGCACTTAGAACAGAAGTGCTAAGAACTATATAAACCTGTTGAGGTCATTGACTACAGTGAGAGCTAGAGGGTCAGCTATGTTGGTCATATACCTGCTCCTTCTACTCTCATAAATAAAAACTGTTACACTCCCTTCTCTCTGGAATATCTTAACTATCTCACTGGCTATAAAAATGCTAAGTGCATTTTTTGCTTAGCATATATTGTGTGGGTTTTTTTTTTTTTTTTTTTTTTAGCATTGGGAACTGATCTTTTTAACTTAAGAATGCTTCTTCTAGTGAGAAAAGATAAGCTGCATTTGCTTCTCTACTTTGGTAAACTGATTTAAAAAAAAAAAAGAAAAAGAAAAAGTAGCTTAGCCATTCTTAGTTTGTGGTGCTTTGTACTTGAGATGGGATATATCAAATGAGCCAGTCATTCCCTCTGGTTATCAGACATCATGCAGAAATGAACCTGACCTAGCCTTTCCTGTGTCTTGGGCATTGCACTAGGAGCAAGGTGGTTAGCTACCTCTGTTCTCTGTTTTAATCACCCAGTCTTTGATTCTAGCATTTTTTGTGGTTGTGAGTTTTTTTGTGGTTGTGATTGGTTGGTTGGTTGGTTGGTGAGTAGGTAGGTGGGTTGGTTGGTGGGTTGGTTGGTTGGTTGGTTGGTGGTTGGTTGGGTGGTTGGTTGGTTGTGGTTGGTTGGTTGGTTGGTTGGTTGGTTGGTTGGTTGGTGGGTAGGTGGGTGGGTTGGTTGGTTGGTTGGTTGGTTGGTTGGTTGGTTGTTGGGCTGGTTGGTTGGTTGGTTGTCTAGGGGTTCTCTTGTCCTGGTACTCACTCGATAGACCAGGCTGGCCTCAGAGATCTGCCTGCTTTCTGAGTGCTGGGATTAAAGAGGTGAATTACCACTGCCCAGCCAAGTTTCTGAAATGAGATGAATTTTTCAATATAGCAGAAGAAAGTGTGGCTGAGGGTGTAGTTCAGTGGTAGAGCCCTTGCCTGGCATTCACAAAGCTATCCTCAGCACCACATAAATGGAAACCAACAAACTCGGCATCTACAAGGCACTTTATAGTCACTAGGATACACAAAGGCTCCTTAATTACATAAGATAATGACAAGGACAACAACTGAGGAACATAGGTCTGCATCTCTAAGTTCTTTGCAATAATTAACTTTAATTAAATTTCCAAATTGGGGCCAGCAAGGTGGCCCAGAGAATAAGTGAATTTACTATTGACAACCAGGTGGAACCTAATGGTAAAAAGAGAGAACTGACCCAAAAGTTGCCCTCTGACCTCCACACAAGAACCTTGAGCACACATATGCTAAATAAAATAAATGTAAAAAGAAATCTCTGGCTCTCTTGAGTCACCCCCACACAGCCTAGGCTTGCTGTTGGAGTCGAACATGGTCTGGGCCTGCTATGTACCACCCTGCTCTGTAAGACTACTTGGCTTTCCCATCAAGGGCCATGATGCAAAGGAAGCCGAGCAGCTGAGGAAGCTGTTTATTGGTGGCCTGAGCTTTGAAACCACAGATGATAGCTTAAGAGAACATTTTGAGAAATGGGGCACACTAACAGACTGTGTGGTGGTGAGAGATCCCCAAACAAAACATTCCAGAGGCTTTGGTTTTGTGACCTACTCTTGTGTTGAAGAGGTGGATGCTGCAATGTGTGCTCAGCCACACAAGGTTGATGGGCGTGTGGTGGAACCAAAGAGAGCTGTCTCTAGAGAGGATTCTGTAAAGCCTGGTGCCCATTTAACAGTGAAGAAAATTTTTGTTGGTGGCGTTAAAGAGGATACAGAAGAGTATAATCTGAGAGACTACTTTGAAAAGCATGGCAAGATTGAAGCCATAGAAGTTATGGAAGATAGGCAGAGTGGGAAAAAGAGAGGATTTGCTTTTGTAACTTTTGATGATCATGACACAGTTGATAAAATTGTTGTTCAGAAATACCACACTATTAATGGGCAATTGTGAAGTGAAAAGGGCCCTTTCTAAACAAGAGATGCAGTTTGCTGGATCACAGAGAGGTCATGGAGGTGGATCGGGCAACTTTGTGGGTAGTGGAGGAAACTTTGGAGGTGATGGGGGAAACTTTGTTGGAAGAGGAGGCTGTGGTGATGGAGGTGGTGGCAGCAGAGGTAGTTATGGAGGTGGTGATGGTGGATATAATGGATTTGGAGGTAATGGTGGCAACTATGGTGGTGGTCCTGGTTACAGTAATAGAGGAGGTTATGGAGGTTCGTGGACATGGTGGCAGAGGAGGATATTATGATAGTTACAATGAAGGAGGAAATTTTGATGGAGGTGACTATGGTGGTCATGGGAACTATAATGACTTTGGAAATTACAGTGGACAACAACAATCAAATTATGGACCTATGAAGGGGGGCAGTTTTGGTGGAAGAAGCTCAGGCAGTCCCTATGGTGGTGGCTATGGATCTGGAGGTGGAAGTGGTGGATATGGCAGCAGAAGGCTTCAAAATAAAACAGAAATGGCTACAGTTCTTAGCAGGAGAGAGAGTGAGGAGTTGTCAGGAAAGCTGCAGGTTACTTTGAGACAGTCTTCCCAAATGCATTAGAGGAACTGGAAAAATCTGCCACAGAAGGAACGATGACCCATAGTCAGAAAAGTCACTGCAGCTTAAACAGGAATCCCTTCTTGTTCAGGACCGTTATAGCCACAGTTTGCAAAGAATGCAGCTATTGATTAATGCAGTGTAGTGTCAATTAGATGTACATTCCTGAGGTCTTTTTATCTATTGTAGCTTTCCTTTTATTTAAAAACAAAAAACAAAACAAAACAACAACAACAACAAAAAAAAAAAACAGGGTTTTTCTGTGTAGCCCTGGCTGTTCTAGAACTCACTCTATAGACCAGGCTGGCCTCGAACTAGAAATCCACCTTCCTCTGCCTCCAAAGTGCAGAGATTAAAGGTACCACCACCACCAGGTGTCTTTTTCTTTTCATTATATCAGGTTTATTGCCCTGTAAACTGTGGTAGTGGTACCAGGAATAAAAAATTAAGGAATTTTTAACTTTTCAATATTTGTATAGTTCCGTTTTTCTACATTTTAGTTCAGAAACTTTAACAAAATACAGTTTTGAAGGTGTTTCCTTGTGAGTTAACAAGAAGATCATTGTTAATTACAATTTTGTATGAACTTTGCTAAAGTTAACTGTAAAGAAACACCTACTGACTTGCAATTTAAGGGGAATCTATTCTCCCCATTTCCAAAACAATGATGAATGGGTGCTGACATGTAGTGAGAATAGATATTTGTATGTTTGCAATGTGTGTTTTAGATAATTAGAATTGGGTAATAAAAAATAGTATATTTGTGAATTTACTTAATAGCATTAAGTTTACCTTCAAATGAAAAATATCTCAAAAATTAAAAAAAAAAAGAAAAGAAATCTCCAAAATTGAGTCTTAAATGCAAATTTGGGTGCAGGCAATAAGCTTGAGAACACAGCATTGTTCAAATACTCAAATGCATTTGTAAGAGGTGTTTATATTTCAGTTCACAATTACTTTTACTTCCCAACTATGGAAGGCGTAAGACATAACGTTGTTGAAACATGGTCGGCACTCAGTATCTGCTCATTATATGAATGAATAGGTTGAGTTTAACTAGTTCATCTCCATAGGAATGAATGTATGTTGGTATTTGAGAAAGTTTATACTAATTCCATCCTATACCACTTCCACCCTGGAAAACTGTCTGAGACTCATTTCCATTCTATTTATGCAACTGTTAAGTGTCTCACTCTAGTACTTATGAAAAAAATATATCTTACAGATTGTATTCAACTACAAAAGAAACTTGTCAGGTAGAGAATTCTGTTCTTAAAATAACAAAATACCTCTGGGTTTTGAAAGCTAACCTACACACCTATCCCTTTTTAGATTATATTTCATTATTCTGTTTTGATTAGAACTCAGTTTTACAGTACCCTTGGGTGCCAGCAGGAGGAGTTAGGGTCAAATAAATTCTGATTTGTGGACTAATGAAAGTCTTGGCACTTCACTTCCATTGTGACCTTTATCTTCACTCTGGAGCTCTTATCCACAGGGACAGATGCCTCAACATCTCATATCATTTTTTTCACCCTGGAGATATCAGCATTTATAGTCACACAGTAGGCAGTTATAAATAAATACAAACCAGATACAAATGGGGTCATCTTTGATCGTTCCAACTGGATCTACTCCTATCTTATCCACAGAGAAGGGGCCCAGGATCACCAAACAGTCACCATTTGCTAGTCGTTAGTGACTGGAGTCTGTGGTCACTGCTCTGGTAAGTGTGGTAAGCTGATCATATTCACTAAGAAAGACTTAGACATTTATACTCTCCTGCTGACAAAATTGTTTTCCAAACATGAGAAAAAAATTGGACAGTGAGGACATGTGCACAATGCAGCCTCCTTCCTTTTGAAAAAGTGCTGAGTCAAGGCTATTTTAGCTCAGCCTTTGGACTAGAAGAGATTCTTGAGACTCTTGGAGGGTCCTAAGGTGGTTCTATGAGTAAAGGTGCTTACGCAAGCCTGCCACACTGAGTTCAATCCCCAGACCCAACGAAAACTGGAAAAAGAAAGGACTCCACAGATCTGTTCTCTGACCTCCACATGTATGGTCATACACTCAACACACACACACATACACACACTGGCATCACACACACATTCACCTTATACACACACACATCACACACATACTCCCATCACACACACACATCACACACATTCACATCACACAAACACATACAATCATGTCACATACATACTACATCACACATACACATACACACACACAATTTTTTAAAACACTCAAACACTTGCCTGATAGCACCATATAAAACCAATAAGCACACATTCAGAAACAATGGACCCTGTAATAGACTGTATATAATTATGAGGTAAAAGAGCATAAAACCTATAATCAGGGGTACAGACATCAGTTGCAGATGATGAACTGAGTATCTGTTGCCAAGACATTTAATCTCTTTATCCTTTGAGTTGAGAAAATACAAAGCTGAAGAGCATCTCAATGGTGGAGCCCTTGCCTAGTTTAGGCAAGACCTCAGTTCAAGTACAATAAATAGACAGAAAGACAGACGGACAAACAGACAGACTCTGTGCCAAAAAACAAAAAGGCAAGCATGGTGATGTATGCTGTTGTGCCAGCCCTAGGGAAACTGAAGCAGGAGGATCAAGTACGAAAACCCAGGCTAAGATATGTAATAAGGCCTTGACTCAGAAATAGGAAAAAGAAAAGGGGGCAGGGGAAGAGAAGAGAAGGAATAAGTGGAAAGAAGAGGAAAGAATGAGAGAATAAGGTAGTTCTATATCCACCCACAGGCATATTTGAGAATTTTAAAAGATAACTTTTACTCAATAAACACAACATTTATAAACACGATTTATGACGACTACAGTCATCATTATTGTTCATTTAATGTCAGCTTGTCACAAATTAGAATCACCTGAGTAGGAGCCTCACCTGAAGAAATCTCCCTACTGCCTTCATTTGACACGACAAGGCCCACCCCAAGTGTGGGCAGCAGCTTCAGGTAGCAGCCCAGCCCCTCCAAAAGGGAGTATTTCTTTTTTTTATTATTATTAGATATTTTCTTTATTTACATGTAAATTTCTCCATTCCCAGTTTCCC
>NW_022196905.1:182221984-182246506 GCF_008632895.1 Mastomys coucha | reverse complement strand
GCAACTCCTTCCGTGGGTATTTGGTTCCCCCTTTTAAGAAGGAATGAAATGCCCACCTTTTGGTCTTCAAAAGGGAGTATTTCAAAAAGAATTTCACCATCTCCTCTTTTGCTCGGTTGGCCATCCCCTTGCTGCTCTAGCTGATTTATCCTGTTGCTAAGGCAGCTAGCTCCTTCGCAACCATCAGAACCAACATTCCCAAGCTTTCGTCCTGAAATACGGACCAGCTGCTCTCAAGGAACTTTGCAGGCTTCCAGCCAAACTGAGACAACTGAGGTACCCCGGCTTGTGGAATGAGTAACTATGCGTTGTTCCCCCCACACTGAGAAACAGCTATTCTGGGACTACTCTTAACTGTTGGGACAGCAGCCTCAAAAGCAGAGCTCCGGGTTCTCAGCGTCTCCAGTCTGATTTGGCTACCAGTACTTTTCTCTCACTCTCTCACCCTCGCTCTCGCTCTCTCCTGCTCTCACTCTAAACATCCTCTCTTGCTCGCTGGCCCTCTCTCTCTCCATACAGTTAGTTACTCACTCATTTACCCCTTTGATGCTTTTCCTCTAGAGAACTTGACTAAAACCTGACTGATATATTTGAAGGTGAAACCCAGCCTCCATAGGTTTGAACAGATGCCCCTACTCCCGGCTGGTGACGCTGTTTTGAGAGGTTGTAGAAACTTTAGGAAGCAAAATATGACTGATGGAAGTGTGTTCTGGGGAAGGCCATGAGGTTTAAGCATACTAGGAAACTGTTTGCAACTCCAGTGTCTGTGTTGCAAGTTTGTACTGCAGGGAATGCATGGTAAAGAAAGACATTCCCTTAATGACACGTTCCTCTTTCTAAGTAGTCACAACACAATTAGTCTAGTGTAGTATGTGTGAAACCATAATTAGGTAGTTTGATACCAACTTATGGCCAGAGCCAATATTTTGTTGAATTCTTTTGGGAGTGTGCCTACTTCACTGAAAATTTTAAAATATAGAATGAAGGATAATATATGCCACACACAAATTACAGGAAATATGAGTCAACTATGTGGTACACGTGCTGCTAAGTCTGGATGGCACTCAAGGACAGAAACATCGGTTAGCTGCCCAAACCTGATCTACGGAATTGAGCTCTAATGTCACCTGGCAAGCCTGTGGTACCGATTGCCTAGAGAGCTTCAAACAAAACCTTAAACAACTCACCCCAAAAATGATTGCAGCTGGGAGTCTTCATTTCCTTACATCACCTTTGGCTTTCAAAGCTGGTCTTGATATCTCAGTGTGGTGGTTTGAATAGGTAATGCCTCCATAGACTCCTGTGCTTGAACACTTGGCTCTTAGGGAGGGGTACTAGTAGGTGCCGCGTTGAAGTAGGTGTGGCCGTGTTGGAGGAACTATGTCTCTGAAGAGGCGGACTGTGAGGTTTCCTATTCCTATGTTCAAGGTATGCCCACACTATGCCCACTGTAGTACAGAGTCCCCTTCTGCAGCCTTCAGATTAAGATACCGAGCCCTCAGCTCCTTCTCCAACACCGTGTCTGCCTGCACACCACCACGCTTCTGGACATGAGGACAGTGGACTAAACCTCTGAACCTGTAAGCCAGTCCCAATCAAATGTTTCCTTTTATAGGAGTTGCCATGGTGGTGGTGCCTTCACATCCATGGAAACCCTAACTAACACACTCCAGCAACAAGTTTGTGTGACCACCACAGTAACTGGTAAAGTGGATAACACTTGGTAAACCTAACTGAACATTTCCAGATTTCAAATGAGAAATTTTAGACTATATAAACTGTCTTAGAAGACAGATATTAACATTTCCGTGATCTGAATACTGTTTCTGCCCTAAAGGATTTTTTTTTTTACCCCAAAGCGGTCATGTTAAACTCTGGTAACCAATTTTAAAAGATGTAGGATGCAATTATTCTCATCCACTGCTAATTTAAAAATTGTGCTGGGAAATTATGACCCTTCAAAAATAATCTCTTTTGACTCAGTGACTTCAGAGTTTGTTCTCCCTGACCTTATCCTAGTACTAAGCAAAAGCATATGCAATGTACATATACAAACACTCAATTGGAAGCAATTTGTACTTTTTAGAATTTCAAAATAATCTTAAGGTTCAAGATTAAAATATTAGATCATGCATACTCGTATAATCTAGTAGTCTGTGACCCATTAAAAATTATGTCTGCAAAACTTCATTTACAGAGGAAAATACTCATAATACATTCTATTGTTAAAAGAAGTTTAAAACCCATTACACTGGATAGTCACAACTATGTTTTATAATATATAGATACATATTAATAGATAAGTCAATATAGATATTTCTTTTACCTTTTCATTTTAATGCCACATGCACAAGGGAAGCTAATGCTCCTTGAATTGCGATGATAAAATTACTTCTCAAATGCTCTGAGAGCTGAAAGTATCATGAATACAAAATATATTTAATAAGCCTAACCTACCAGACCCCATACTTTGGCATCACAGGACCCTTCTGTGTATGATTTGCTCACCCTCATGATCTTAGGCTGACCGGAAGCTGCAGTTTCTCATTGTCGCACTGTGAGATCGTATTGTGCTAAATATCACTAACCTGTGAAGTCATTAAAATCCAAACTCCCAATTCCATTGAAGGCATATTGCTTTCTCTCTATTAGGTACTCAAAAGTACTTTAAGTAGAATCACTACAAATTGTACAAATTGCCTGAAAAAAAAACTGGCAGCAATGATACTGTAATCACTCACTATGTGGTTTCCAACATATTCTCACTCTTCCACGATAAATAAATATCTCCATAGTAAGGAAAGTCCCGAGTGACACTCTCTTTTCAAGGCTCCCCAGATGAATTCTTCCCAATTCCATGGCCATCCTTTAATTCAGTAAACATAGTTTGAGGACTAACTTGGACCAATACTTCAAAGCGTTCTTCACTATTTCTTACTAGTCCTTTTTTCAAGGCTGTATCTTAATATATTGCTACATAATCTAAGCCTTGGCCTCACAATTGTCCTGGTTCAGTCTACCAAACTCAAGATTACAGGTGAATGGCTCCACATCTAGCTCTTTTATTACATAAGTTATTCATATTAAAAATGTAAGGTTGATTGAGGTAGGAATCTTATGTTGCACACTTCTGTGTACTGTTTAATAAAATATTGCTAACAGATGAATTGCTCTGTCTAATTTGTACTCACCATCTAGAGACTTATATTATACGATGTATGAAGAAACACTCGTGGGTCTTGAAAGATAGTCAGTGCTTAGAAATACTTCCTGCTATTTCAGGGGTTTACGTTCTAACACCCGTATCTGATAGCTCTTAACTGCCTATATAATTTCAGTTCCAGAGAATCCATCACCTCCTTCTAACCTCCATGGATACCCACATTCATCTAACGTACACACACATATACACACACACACACACACACACACACACTTAAAAATATATCTTTTTTAAAAGATAGTTGATGTCCTGTTTCCTCTAAACCCTGTGCTTCACATACAATCAGATAAAGTTTTTTTTTTTTTTTAAAGGATGAAGGGCAATTGATTGTAAGGTCATAAAGTTGGTCTAGCTCAAATTACTTCTATACAACTAACTTGACCCCTATCATGCCAGTACGTGCTATAACTTTCCAGAACAAGACAGATGCAGAAGCTGAGATTGGTGTCTCTCAAACCCCAGACTGAAGTAGCAGCAGGAAGCCGTGGTGTTTTTCACAAATACCACCTTAAGAAATCCTATTTCGAAAGGGCAATTGTCTTTGGCATCCTGGTTTGCACAGAACTCCTTTGGGAACAGGCAAGCCCATGTTGGAGGTGCCCAATTCTGAGGTCTCTGGTCCACGTGATCCATGCTAGCCTGCTGTGGGGAGCCGCAGCTGCCACCCTATATATATATTGAACACCTGGTCTCCGGCCAGAGCAGAGAGCATTGAGATAAACAAGCCTTAGTTGGAAAAGCTGAGTGCCTCCAGTTTGTGATGCAAGCTGGCATGATTTTCCCGCAGCCTATTATGCTTTGCCACGTAGCTGATGCTGATTGGGACCAGGGAAAGTATTTAACCCACAAGGGCTGGGGCCTGGAATAATAGTAAGTATGTATAGATAGGAGTAAGTATGGAAGATAGAAGTAAGATGTAAGGATAGAAGATGTAAGAATAAAAATAGAAGTAAGATGTATGTAGTAAGACGTAGGGAATAGGAGTAACTAAGAAGAAAGTAGAAAGATGTAACTAGTAAGATGTAAGAAGAAGATTGTCAGAAGAATGTAAAAGGTTTCCTGAATAAACCGCAGGAGAAGAGCTCGAGTGTGTTGCATCGTCCTTGCCGGTCAAGGGTGGTTGTGACAGCCTGCTGCCTGGCTCCCTTCATTCCTCGTGGTCTTGCTTACCTCTGCATACCAGCTAGGACCTCAGCAGCTGCTTGCCAATTGCACAGCCCTAACAGCCGGTTCAGAGGGGCAAAGTACCAAATTACACAGACTTAGCAAACAAAGCACAGAGGGTGGTTTGGTTTAGACAGCAGCCCTTTGTTAAACAAACGCAGTCAAATATGTTTCACAGGACCATTTATGGGGCTGGAAGGTCCGGGGAGTAAAACTGCTTCCAGGAAGAAAAAAAAAGACTCAGAACGTTTATAAACTTTATTTGAGGGGAAAAAAATGACTCATAAGCTCATAAACTTCATTGGAAAAAAATTAACAAATTAGGTGTTGGGTTCATTCGTTTTGACAATAGAACAACATCCACAAAGTTCCATGATACGTCTAAAGAAATGCCTTGGACTGAGTCACATCATTGGAATGCAAAGTCATTGTCATAAACTAACCTCAACAGGAGTAAAATACTGGCTTGAGTCATAGTTCGAGGAAAAATATGTGCCCTCAATCAACATATTTTGCTTCAATATGGTTTACCTTAGTGATCTGAGCACTTTCTTTAGGAAGGAAGAAGTGGCTTAGGATGTCGTAGGGATGGTTTCTATCAGGGTTGGTAATAGTTGATAGGATAAAGATCACACACACACACACACACACACACACACACACACACACACAAATAGAAAATGTCGGCCTTCTCTGGGATACACCATTAAAAGCGAAAAGCCTGGCTGCTAAGCCTGACTGCTACATGCAATTGGTTTTGAAATCCTCATGACTAGAAGTCAGAGAGAGTGGGAGTTAATACACCATTCAGGGATAAAGTGCATGCTGAGTATCCAGAGATGTTTTCAAGGTGAAACCAACCCATATGAACAAACAAAAGAGCTACATAAGCTGTGTCTGAAATTGTATTCATATAAATTCTCCAGTACTTAAAATGACAGGCTGGAAGCAAAGCCACATGTTGCTTGCTTCGCTGCCTGTTGTGGCAGCTTTTAAATCCCTGCCTTCCGAGGACGTGACCTCGTAAGAAAATCTTATAACGTTGTCATGCGGGGAAATCCTCATAACACCCAGGTTAATGCGCTTACACTGTAAGAGAACGTTTAATAAAAGCCGAGTCCTAAGGGGTTTGACGTTAGCTGGGTCACAGAAGGACTTTTCCCAGTGTACATCTGGGATGCTTTGTGGCATGTTCTGTAGCCAGCCACATGGCTGAATAGTTGAAATATAGGGCTAGAAGTTACAGGGGTTGGGGGATCATATAGCAACTAGCTATTGACTGACGAACTGACCCTAGGCAAGTCATGACCCTGTAGTACTTCAGCTCGCTCGGTTGTAAAGTTGGGCACAAAGGCCAGGTTTTACCAAATCCAGATGTAGGCCAGCTCTGTCCTGAAACTGCAATCTCTTTTTTTAATATGGCTGTCATGTCTCTTCTTCTGTTCCCTTTAAGAAAGGCAAAGGCATAGTATGCTCTACCCTCTCAATAAGATGGAGGAGGATAAATAAATATTGGTCCTGGTTCAACCACACCCTAGTGTTCTTCTAACTGGCCACACTATGCTAGTCAGAGAATAACAAACAAACAAACAAACAAACAAAAAAACTAGCTTGTGTATCAAGGCCTACTGCTTAGAGTAAATATAGTTAGAATCCTTTCCAGTGCGGCCTAGAACAGGCTCTTGTTGGTACAGGAGTCACAGAATCACAGAATCAGACATCACAGTATACAGATCCCTACAACCCCTCTTTGGCTCTACTCTTACGAAGGTGTGGGTCCATAGCAAGGGCACACACAATGGAAACCAGTTTCCTCCATTTAAATACCACACAAGCTCTCTGAACTGACTTTTGTTTGGTCCGGTCCCCGGAACTTTTGCTCCCCATTTCTCCCATCAGGCATGCTAAAAAGCAGTCCACTTCGGGATGTGGAACACTCTAGCATGCCTCCCACTTCTCCTCCCATCCCAGGTGCTGTTACGAGACCAAAAATTCATCAGATTTGTACCCAAGCCTATTTATGCTAGCTCAGATTGTAATTGCCTAAATTAAGGAGCTATCATTGAAATCAGTGAGGAGTGCAAAAAGAGAATTATTGTTCCTATTTTTAAAAACTCCAAAAGGTTGTTTTAAAACAACTCAATAGGGTTGAGACGCATTCTTAAAATAGTCATCAAATTGTGTGAAGCTCCATAAGGGATTCTGCCTTCGAAAGGCTCTGCAAGTATTTTTGAGTTTTCCCTTCATTTGAAGGTAAGGAATAGTTCATTAGAGTGATTCTTCCTATAAGAAAGATAATTAAAATTACAAGTCAACTATTTTTTAAGAGGCCTTGATGATTAGGATACAATTCAGTCATGTGACAGGTCATTGGTGTGTGCAAGGTCCTGGATTTCATGGCATCACCACAAAAACAAAAATGACTCTAGATTGATATAAAACAATTAATATCAAAAAAAAATATGTGTGTATGTTTAAGTTCAAATAATACATGTGTATATGTACTTATATATAATATATCCACAAAAAATACACATTTTTAAATCTCAAATAATTATGTCCTGGTTAGCCTCTTAAATGTCTCGTTGTTTTCTAAATTTAATATTACCATTTTTGTTCATTTCCTAATGAGTATTCAAATCACCAGTGAAAGAGCAGGTTTGTGATTTCTGCCTTTGCTTCCACTCAAGTGTCACAAATGGTCAGTGGCCCTCGGAGATCTTACCCAAGGATTGGGATGGGGTTATCAGTACTCTCTCTTCAGCCTTCACTGGAGCCAGATGGCACTGAGTGGCTCCTTGGGCAGCTGAGCCAGCCAGAAAGCAGCTCTGCTACCAGGACCACCATGTGAATACAACAGCTTCCATGCTCGGCATTCAACCTGCCCTGGAAAGGAGAACCAAGGCCAAGTGTGCCAGGATCCTCACTGAGGTGGGGAAGTTGCCTCAGCCTCTTCCAGTCTAACCAAACACCTCTAACTTCCCCTTCACTGACTCAAAGCTATCAAGGGCCAGCTGCAACACTCCAAACTGGATGACTGGCTCTTCTATTCCTGGCAGTTGGACCAGCTCATTTCATTAGCAAATGGA
Organism: Mastomys coucha; assembly: GCF_008632895.1. Taxonomy (NCBI): domain Eukaryota; kingdom Metazoa; phylum Chordata; class Mammalia; order Rodentia; family Muridae; genus Mastomys; species Mastomys coucha. Next base: position 182,239,030 of record NW_022196905.1, on the reverse strand, counting down.
GCTGGCTCCGGAGTTTCCCATCTGCACTCTCCACCAGAAATATAAATAAACAAAGGAATCATGTATTTTGCAAATCCCTTTGAAAAAACATTGACTTTTGGCTGCTGCTGGGTAAATGTTCAGATGTTGTCAATAGCAGCAGAAAGTGACTACCAATATTTATATGCTGAATATAACAGCTTGTGCTGCCCGGGGGGTTGGGGGGGGTGGGGAAGAGAAAAAGTTTGCTTCGCCATCCTGGTGACTCTGTAGGAACTTCTAAGACACCTAGACGAAAGAGCAGTTAACCGTCACTCCTCATGAGATGACGGGAGAGGAAAGAAATATTACAGCCAGTAACAATAAAGAGCCGATTGTGGGTTGAAATTGCACGATGCAGACACTTTTGCCACTGCTTTGAGAAGAAGCCCCATGGAATACAGACACCATAACTTCAAGAATGTTCTCACCCTACCCCACTGTGCCAGCTCCCAAGTAATGTTACTATACAGCATGAAATGGGTAACTAAGGGACGAAAAAACAGTTACTTGTAAAAAAAAAAAAAAAATTGACGTTTACAGCCCTCTTTTTAGCAGCCCTTTGCGCCTCTGATCATCTACCAGCTGCCTCCGGCAGTCTGTGGCTCCGTGAGAAAAATCTAGACCCAGAGAACCACAGATACTATAACGTTAGCCACAGCGGCATCATCCCCAGAATGCAGCAGCGTGGGATGATGGGATGACTGTGCAGGAAATCCACAAAACACTCCTTGCAAAGGTGTCATTTGTTTTCCTGTAGACAAGTCATTGCCTCTGTCCAGCTCTTCTCAAGGTGAAATGTGAGCCTGGACATTTCTCTGGGTGGAAAGCAAACTCTTTCCACCAGAACCAGAAGCATTTGCCCCGAGGATGCTGGTTCAGAGTGTGTGGTGATAAAGCAGGCTTTGGCTGTGTCTTTACAGGGAAGAATTGAGGTTGGTAAATTTTGCTATGCTCTGTGTGAAACCACGCACACCTTTTAAACTGCCTGGAAATTTGATCTGTCACACTTAAGAGCAGGACAAATTCTTTTGTCTACAGTTAAAAAAAAGAAAAAAGAAAAAAACCTTCCAGAACTGAGATTTAAATGTTTAAATTTTATGGTGAATTTGAGACCTGTGGGTATCAAATGTCAGCCAGGCCGAGTCTCCTACCCACTGCCCACAGGACAATCACATGGAGGCATGGAGGCAGCATATTCTAACACAGAATGACCATGACAACAGCTCGGCAATGTATCTTAGCCATCCCCCATGTCCCACACAACAAAGGGACCAAATTCTAAGCCAGGAACATTTTAGAATCTCCAGAACTATCAGGTAAGACCACATTATCACACTCAGGATATCTCAGTTATGGATAGGTATAGACACAGTGCTCAGATTCTCAGCCTTTGCTGTGTATGTCCAAACTCTGGGCTTCAGAGTGTCAAGAGAGTGTCTCCACTTCAGAAAGGATACAAACACATCATCTAAAAGACTTCTCAGCATGCAGACGACAGTGTGTCTCGCCTCATTGTATGGCAGGCAATACTGAGGCCAGCGGACTACGAACCACTCCTGTTGAGACAGAGGAATAATATCCCAGTCTCCGTGGAACACCTCAGGCCTCAGGTCCAAAAGTATGCTTCATCCCCTAGCAACAGTGGGAGAAGCTATCTTCCTATGTCAGTGTGAACCAACTACACTGACAAATTTCCTGAGAATGTCTATTAATTTCAGAGTTAGAAATTTGATTATGGAATTTTCCCAACAGCCACATTAACAGATGGAAACTGTGAGGGTCACGTGGTCTGTTGTTTGGGAAATATGAGATGCTTGGAGTCATTTCTTTCGAAGAGGCCACTTTTGCCCCAACAATTTATGATCCACACTCTACCTGCAGGTTTTATAAAATCTTCACTGTAAAAAAAAAGAAAGTATTATTATAAATATTACTGCTTATTGGCAGTTACTTGGGCTGGTGCCGTCATAAGTCATCCTGTTTGGAATTCTGTTGATTTCCTAGAACCATATCCAGTAACAAATTATTTGTACATTATAGAGTATCCAGACTGACATGAGCTCAGAGGCACCTGTGTGAAGTTTTTCAAAAGAACAATAATAGGTTTTACTAGATGTGACAAACCCTATAAAAGTTAAATAATATCACACTTTATAAGCATGTCATTTAATACAACTGAACACATGGAGGGCATTGAGGATGATATTTAATTTTTTCCATATGTGGGTTTAATGCCACACAAAAGTCTCAGTCCCAGATTGCTAATTTTCCACCATGTGGTAGCCATTTAGCTGTATTTTTTTAAAACACTTACCAAATTACAGAGTCGAGTTTCAGAGGCAGCAGCCCTCACTTTAAGGTTTAAGGAACAAGGTATCCCTCTGGCTTAGTGCTAGATATCACGGAGAGACAGTTCAATCCTGACCATATTTTTGTGACAGTGCTCCCTGGCTTTTATACGGATAAAAATGCGAGTTTGTAAAACCACATGCTAATTTAATTCTAAAAATAGATTTGATTGATAGGTCCCCTTCCAGCACTGACCTATGTTAGCCAACTCCGAAAACAGGGGTGTCATCTGAGTGAAGCCTTTCCCAGTTGTCTGAAGGCTTTCAGAGAACCCTAAACGGGGAACTTGAAATGGCGAGCATGATCCATTGTTCTAATGGTTTAATCTTGAAAGGTGACCTTAGCTATCCTATTTCATCTTTTCTGGGCTTAGTGATGTTACGATCTCAACTGAGACTGTGGTATTTGCCTTTATTTTCACATCACAAAGGAACAGTTGTCAATGTCATCTAAAGTTTCTCTTCTATAATCAAACACAATGAACTTGGAACTTCTAGACTAGGAAAAGTCAAAGTCTCTGGTATCTTCAGTTTTTTCTTATTTCTAACGAGCTTTGAGTAACTAAATCAACCTCAGGAGGAAATCCTTACAAAGAGACAGCGGAATCTCATTGGCAGGGTGTTGTTGGGTCAGCAGGTGGAGTCACAGATCATTCATTACCAACAGCTCTGTCTACTGTGATAAATAATCATGTAGGTGCTGTGAGAACTTTAAAACCCAATCCAAATGTTAGTGGTTCTCAGTAACCCCATGAGACTGACCAGAAACCTGAAACTATTAGCCAGATCCTACGTCTGGGTTCTATGGGCAGAAACAAAGATACCATACTGTATACCTACTTAATGGTCCATCTCTACCTTCTTCAGAACAATAAAGTGAAATAAGGTGCTCTTTCAGAATAGTCAGCTCCTAGGAAAACAAATTATTTCTCCCAAACTAACTGCAGTTAATTCTCCTGAGTTCAAATGGTTTGGGAGCAAGTCTATTTCACACCTAACTGAATACTCTAGACAACTTAGTCAGGAAAACTCAAACTATATACATAGGACTTTCCAAGTAGCCTCATAGCTGAGCAACAGGCATAACGGTTCAATTTCCAGGCTTGCAAAATTAGCAGACACAAACCCAAGAGCAGGGGAGACAGAGACCTTGCCACGAGAAAGTCTGACAGGCACAATTCTGCTCTTCTGGGCTCTGCCATCCCTCTGCCAAAGATACATAACGAAATAAGAAGTCACCTGTACTTTCAGACAAGCAGATGAAATTGAGCCTGCTCAGTTTCTATGACTAACTGAACCTTTCCCTCTGATCTCCATCAAACTCTTCCAGAGAAGTGGAGGCAACACACTTTCATTTGACAGTGTTACTGACTTACAGATCAAATGCTTAGGAATGGATTCTGTGTCTCTGGGGTAATTCCAGTTTTTCTGATGGCCCATAAAGACAGATGTTAAGAAAAGAACTTTGGATCGGCTAAGGTCCCTTGAATCCTTAATGATTCTATTATAATTCCATCAGCATTCCAGGTTCATAAATACCTTGTCATTCTACTAATGATGTGTCTGATGAAGCTATGGCTTATTATATTTTCTTAGGGCTTGGTGCGGCCACTGACCTACAATACTCACCCTTTAGTTTTTTCCATGGCCACCATCTGCCTTCCAGAAAACTAGTTACACTATGGCATATATAATAGGGTTACATTCAATACCATGATGGCCACTAAAAGCCGAGTCTTAGCTCCTAAGAAAAATAGTGACCATTGATTTCTACAACATGGCATTTCAAGACCCTAGCTAACTCAGACTTCCTCTCACCAAACTATACTACTTTTACACTGATATCATTCCTGCTGTTACTGAAGCATTGTCCTGTACTATGGTCTCCCTACCAAATTCAGAAAGGAAAGGGAGGCACAGTTAACTAAGGACTCTTATGGGAGACTCAGCCCAAAGTGGCAAGTAGCCATGGTACTATGCCTCTTAACTGTTTTTCCTGTCTGCCTCTCTCCCTTAACCTGTTATGATCCACCACTGGTCATGGCAGAAAGGTTCCCTACCTCTACAAGCATTGGCTTCTCTAATGTCAAACTTTTCTGTTCTCTCAGCCACTGGCTTACAATAAAGCTCATCAAAACAGGTCATTAATTTGTTAATGACATCTAATAGTATAAATTGGAAAATGTACTGCTATCTCTCTAAACACTAACAGTTGAAGCTTATAGGAAACCCAGAAATCTTACTATGGATATCAACTTAGCCAGGCATAGTAGGGCACATTTATAGTCTCAGGACCAATCAAACTGGATAGAAAGATTAAAGATACATGGTGAAACAAAACTAATATGAATAGGATGGGAAGAGACCAGTGAATGGAAGACACCACTTTCAAATGCTGTAACAATAATTCCAAGAATCAGCTAATTCTTGCCTTCACTTTGTGATTCACTCTTTGAGCTATTTGGGCCTTCTCTGTGACTATTCCTAATTGATTTGCATAAAGACATTTCTCATTCAAAAAGAGACAAATGCCACCATTCTCGATAGTATACAAATTGAAATCTCTTTGATTTTATAAGACCGTTTCAGACAAGCAGTCCAGTTTGTCTTACAAGGCCATAATTGATTTTGAAACTCCTTATCTTCTCTTGGGTCTTTGAACAGGTGATGATAATTGTTGGATGAGATAATCTCTCTAGTACCAGCACCTACTCCAGCAGTGATCACTAGTCCAATCAATAAAGGTATAATTTGGATGATCTTCTTTGGTCAGGCACGTGCACACAAAGGGAAAAGTTCTTTGCATTTCTTTGTAACTATGTCCATTTAAGGTGCAAGTAAGGCTAACGTGCAGGTTCCTGTTTAATCTTCTGTTAAGCATAAATCTAAGCCTTTCTCACACATGAAAAGAAGTCACAGAGGGGGATGCGCAGGCCATGGGCTTTAATGGATTCAACCACAATGATTAACAGGTAGACCTTCTCTTGACTTGGACAGCATCTTTTGTGTACTGCATGCTGGAGTCTTCTGAGATAACTCATTCCTTTATACTAAGCCTTGATGCAGCAGGATCTGGTGAAATGTCCACTGTAGTTATGTCTTATAGTGGCATTGGTGTAGTTAAGTACCAAGGGCATCCTAGGGATGTACATAACTAGCAATCTCTCGCTATCTAGGAATTGTATCGTTAAGAAGATGATGAGTTGCATTAAGAACCTGGTACAAATGGGTGTCTAGCTCATAAGCTTGCATTGGTTTAGGCCTAGGTATGGGTCAGTAGTATGCATTCTCTGTATTCCAACAGATTGGGCGGGTCTGGCACGGGTAACTTAAATACTATTTGGCCTTTATTTCTCTCATCCAGTACCCCTTGAAAAACTTTGTCAACCTCCTAGTACTTGGCTTGATGTGTGGGAGGTAGAGTTACTATAGATGAGCAAGGAGGAAGACCCTGTTGTTTGAACCCCGGGATTGAGCTAGGGTTCTTGGTTGGCATTGTTTGATGCACAAGTTACACATCAAGCACTTACTTGAGCACATACATAGAAAGCTTGTTGCATCCTGCTATTTAAGGTCACAGTCTTCTACATCTGGACAGCTCTCTTAGGTCGGTGCAAGATGGAGGACTCCATTTTCTTAGCAGGGCTTCCTTTTCTCTGACTGAGAAATGAGGAATGTCCTGTAGCCTTGGTAAGATTACAGGTTCAGCTTCCTTTATCCTGATAAAGAACCTGTCCAGCAAGCACCTGGAATTCTTGGAATGGCTCTTCATGCAAATGAGGTACTCCTAGTAACCTAAACTCCAGACAATGATACATACCCTGAAAACCTCTGTCCCCTCCCCAAAAACTATACAGACCCTGATTCACACTAAATAAAGTTGAGCTGCCTCTCTGAAGGCGATCTGGGTAGTCTGTCATATTCATGGGCCTTCTGTTCCCTTTGTCCTCGTGGGCTGATGGCCAACAGCCCTGGGGAGAAGGAAAGACCATAAAAGCTAAGGTATGAAATTTAGCAAATTTTCCATTGCAGTCTTTCTCAGATGTATTAGCTTATGATGGTAGGCTACCAGATAAACCAATATCACATTAGACACTGATGTGTCAAATTCTACCAACTCCACTTTTCCTTAATTCAATCTTCATATATGACCCATTCATCTCCTTCCTTGGTGTACTGGGGAAAAGGGTAATTCTGGTGCCAGCAAAATTTTAGAAACCAGTTCAGAACTCACAGGGGAAACTGTCCCATTGGCAGCTTCTCATGCTGCCTGATCAGCCAACCAGTTTCTATTACAAACCAAGTTAAGGCTCTTCTTCTGTCCAGAGATAGATTCCATGTATCTCTGCTACCTGGAATGGCTTCCAGACTGTCTCTAGCAATTAAAAGATTTCTTTTTCTTTTCTTCCTCTTACTGTGAGTATCCCCCTTTCCTTATACACGGCTCCAGGGACAGAGAAGGTGGCAAAAGAATACTTATTCTGTGTACTATCGCCTAGTCTTCCCTCAGCATGTTTTCATCATTGGCTGAGCATCCTGAGCAATCAACTTTGTGGTAGGGCCCTTGCTGCCACCTAGTCTCAAGAGGTTACTGCATCTGTGAACGTTTGTTTTGCTTCCTGAACAAAGCTGGTTCCATCTGTGAATAGTTCTAACTCAGCATTTTGGAGAGACATGTCTGCTGGGTCTAGTCTGCTTGAATACACCTCATCTATGGCATCTTCACAGTCATGGACAATGGTTCCTACTTCAGCAGGCAGGAATATGGCAGGATTCACCATACACACAGTCTCAAGGCAGACCTGTGGGTTTCCACATAGTACTAGATAGTGTGTCGTCCTAATACCAGTCAGCCATTTACGTCCTTGGCTGTTCAAAAGTGTGGCAACAACACGGGGCACATTTTTTTCCAAGTGTAGGCTTATCTGCTTCTCTGATCAAAGTCACTGTGGCTGCCAGGGCTTAGAGGCATGGTGGCCTTCCAGCTTCTGCTGGATGTAGCATTTTAGACACGTATGCTACAAGTCTCTGACAGGACCCTATTGTCTGAGTAAGGACTGTCAATGTAACTCACTGCTTTTCACAAAGGTCAAAGCTTTGGCTGACACCAAGCAACCCTAGCACCAGGGCACTAGTTAATAGCATCTTTATTCTCTGGAGGCTTTTGTTCAGAGTCCTCTTCCAGGGGAGTGTTTGCTGACCCTGCTGTCGCTTCATATAGTGGCTTAGCCATTCTTGAAACATTATGCAAATCCTGCAGCCCCGAGAAATCCTTGGACTTCTTTCTTGGTGTTTGGCCAGAGTATTGCAGAGATGGCTTGTTTCCTCTCATGTCTGAGTACCCAGTGTCCTTTTGAGATGGCAAAACCATGATAGTTGACTTGCTGTCTACAAATTTGAGCCTGCCTCTGGGATACCTTGTAGCCTGTGGTGGAGGGTAGAGCCAGCAAGGCTTTGTCCCATTCTGACAACCTTTCCAGGTAGGGCTCCCTGGAAGAGTATAATCTAAGGTCTATCCGGGAAAGGTCAAAAGATCATTAGCCAATGCCTCATCAAATAAATCGAGCACATTTTAAATAACCTATAGAAGCCTGGACCAGGTTAACTGTGTTTTCCTTCTCTGTGTGTGGGTACTCCCATTAGAAGGCAAACAGTGACTGGCTTGAAGACAGTGAGAGGCAAAGGAGAGCATCTGTGAGATCAAAGCAGATAAGGCAGCTCACTTGTGCAGGCAGAGGACTTGAGAGAATATAAGGATGCAACACAAGATAGTTGGTAACTACAGCTGTTGGTGACAGCACAGAGATCCTGAACTGACTGATTGTTGCTTCCCCAGATGACTTGACCTGGAAGAAAGGAGTGTTCTAAGAGGATTGACCTTCTACCAGAATCCTTATATCTTGCAGCCACTGAATACTGTCTTGAATTCTCAAGTGTGCATCTCAGGGCACTGGATATTGTCTCTGTCACACAGGAACAGCACTGGTTTCAGATCCCCCATGATAGGTGCATGATTTCTAGCCAAGCTATGAACCCTTTTCAGCTCACACAGTGGGAAACTAGTAGCTAATGTGGTAGATTAGTTTGCTCTTCACCTGGTGAGTTCATTCCTCTTCTCTGAATAATGACAATCACTGTCATTATCAAAGTGCCTTTTGTTACCAAAGGTGAGGCTTGTTGCTCCTCTGGGAGTAAAGGTTATTTTTTCCCAGAGGAGCAAATCTCTGCCCAAGAAGAGCATCAGAAATTCTGGTAGGAAAACCAACTCATGGGTCATTAGCTGGCCTCCTAGCTGCCATCAATGCGACTTCCAAAAGAGGCAGCCTGTCATATCTCCAGTGGCTCACACTATAGTGGCGGTTCAGGTTGTCAAGGGAGACACTGTCATAGTTACTACAGAATCTTCAACACCAGTATCTACCAAAAATGTCATCAGTTGGCCCCCAACTTCCATTGTTACCCAAATTCAGGTAGCATAGTTTCCCCTCTTCTGAATCCAGCCCAGCTCAGCCAAGCTAACAAGACCCTTGTATGCCAGTTCTGGTTAGAATCCCCCTTTGCTTGGCTTAGGAAAATCTATTAGCCCTTTTGTTGTTTTGCTTCAGTTGGGCATTCATTCTGCCAGTGACCTGTTTCCTTCTAGTATACACATAGGTCACAGAGTACATGTGGTTTCCTTAATCTCTCCCTCTCCTGAGGAACAAGGATGCTTAGTTGAGTCTGGGGTCCCCAGTGCATCAGCTTTCTGTGTCATATTCTTGTTCCATTGTGCCTGAACCACTAGTACTCTACGAACAAACAAAAAGACTAAAAATAAATGAAAGTAGAGCTTTGGAGAAAACATTGAAATGCTGTTGTTGGGAATGGAAGTAAATATAACAAAAAATAATATGGAGATTCCTCAAAAGGCTCAGAAAAAAATGGTCTGGGAATCCTACCACTGGATACATCACAAGGGGAAAGGGAAGCAGTCTGAAAGAGAAATAAGTTGAAGAAATATCCTACCATCCACTTGTCATTATTTAATAGTCAATAATGGAAACAACCTAAGTTTCTATCAGCCGATGAATGGGTAAAGAAAAAGGAGTAACAATACACAATGGAATGGTTATTTGGCCATTGAAAGTGATGATATCCTGTAATTTGTGGCAACAGTTGTGGAATTACACATCACTGGGATAAGTTTTAAAAGTCAGGTGTAACAAATGCATGATCTGACTCAAATATAGAACATTAAGGAGTTAACTTCTAGAAGTTGAATGTAAATTGGTTACTGGAAGCTGAGAGGCATGGAAAAAGTGATCAATGGTTATTAAGTTATCATGGGACTAAGACATTCTGATACTAATTACAGTAGATGACTACAGACTATTGAAAATGAGTATTTGTCATGTTTTTCAAAAAGCTAGGAAAAAGAAAATTTGAACTTTTTTAAAGTAGAAGTTTCTGTATATGTCAGGTGACACAGAGTCACGTGGTGTTTTGCTGAGGTAACACCCATGGGAGGACACATGAGTGATGTTTGAAGAGAGTATAAATAGGGCTCAACAGACAGTGACAGGGGACTTGCCTACCTAGCTTTGCAACTTTGTTCTCAAGTCTTCACCCTCACTGATCTATGCTTCATGGAGAAAGGCACAGCAGAGAACTTCTCCTGGTGTCCCCGGCTGGTCCTGGTCCCTCCTGGAGGAGGCCTGGTGGTTTCTGCTGGATCATGCCACCACTGCCGATTTGTGTTTCCTATCCTGACACTACTGAACTGGATTGTTGGTGTTCTGACAAATAGAGAATGGAATCACCCCAAGGAACTACTTCTAAATAGGTCCACATCCCCTTGTCCTATTTACCACATTTTCTCCCCTACCTTTGGATAGTGGGCTAGAAGAGGGTACGAAGCATTTGAGAAGCCTTATTAGAGTAAGTTTTAGAACATCTAAGTTTACATCTTTTACAATGAAGGAATTATGAGATATATTTGCTTTGATTAAACATTAGGCAATGTATGTGTGTATTGAAATATCAAGTGGTACTCCAAAAACACAAACAATTGTTATGTCTTATGTATCTGTCAGGAAATAAATTTAAATTTGAAAAAAGAAAAATAGCAAAGATTAAAAAAAAATGTTATCAGTAGGTTAATCTGAGCAGAGCATACAGGCATGCTGAGTCCTGTTCTTATTCATAGAACCTCTTAGAGTGGAAACTACTTATAGATTTAATTTATTAAAACTTTCTTTATCTTCTTTCCTTAATTATGTTATGCAATTTGATGTATTTATTAACACATATTCTTTCTAGAAAAAAAATCAGACTGCTCAGGAATAAGGAAGATGAGCTTCATAATGGCTTCAAAAAGTTTGTAACAAGAAAGACTTAAGGTTAAGGTAGAAATAAGGCATTTGACAAACAGATCATAGACTCTCACTTGAAAGAGTAAGCCTTGGTTTGATCATAGAGGAAAAACTAATTAAAACTATGAATATTTAAATACTGTGTTTAAAAAGACGAATAAAATTTTGGTTCTGATTTGTCATTTCTTGTTTATGTTCATGGGTATTTTGTCTATATGTATGTCTATGTCCCACATGATTACAGTGTCTATGAAGGTTAGAAGAGGGTGACAGAGCACTGAAACTGAAGTTATGGATGGTTGTGAGTTACCACATAAGTGCTATAAATTGAAATCAGGTTCTCTGCAACAGCCACTAGTCCATTAGTGCCTGTTGTGGTTTGAATATAAGCCCTAAGACAGTGCCCTTAACACTAAGCCATCTTTTCGGTTAAAAAAACAAACAAAAAAGGAAAACAAAAACAAAAAATAGCAAAACAGAACAAAAATAGTAGTAGTAGTAGTAGTAGTAGTAGTAGTAGTAGTAGTAGTAGTAGCAGCAACAACAACTCATTTCATAGACCAGAACTAGCTTGGAATTCACAACGTAGCCTACACTGTTCTCAGACCTATAGCAAACCTATATAGCTTTGGCGTTCTAAGTGGTGGATTATAGACATGTCCAACTAATCTCAAATATTTCACAAACAAAAATTATGCATATAAAATGTAATAATAAATCTCTCTTCATACTGAAAGTTGTAATTAAAATTCACTAGCATTGCTAGGACAATACTCCTCAAAATAAGACCAACTTCTTTCTTCATAGGATGACAATTGTAGCTATTCTTTCTTCATAGATGGTAACCAATGTAAAAGAGATAAGACATTCATTTCTAGTCCGGTGTACTGTGTTTTTATCTGGATAGAAATTAAAATAACTCTCTATTCTCAGTCCTATGAATGTTAGAGTCCTGTTTCAGGAGCTTAAAATACCTTTCATACTCATGTTGGGAGATTTCTTCCTCCTTTAACCAGGTTACCTGTGGGTGTGCATTTTCAAGAGAAGCACTGGACATTTGATTTTTTTATACTTGTTGAACTTAATACTTTAATAAAGATGCCTTACTACATTAAGTCTTGGATTTTAGCAAGGATATAAACTTAAATTCAATGAAAGTGTTATAATATGATCTCGGGAATAAAAAGTAATGGATGATTATTTGAGGGAAAGACTCCTTATGACCTGAAATTGTAATAGCACAAACCTACTACTCCACATTCCTTATGGGCTATTGTAAAATCACTAAACAAACACATTATCTTTTAGAAAACAAAGATAAAACATAATGTTTTAAAAGCTAAACTATAAAATATAAGGTACAAATGTGTAGGTGGCTTTCAGTCAAAAGCCTTAGTTCTTTAGTAATGTAGGTTAGATCTTGAAAGTGCTATAGTCCTACTTAAACAGTGATCAAGGCTACCTTAGAACTCTATAAGAGCTTTTACATAAAAGTTTTCTACAACCGATATCATCTGAGGATTTGAGAAGATACCTCTTTCCAGGTGACAATTTTCAAACCTTCTGACTTTTATCTACCATAACCTCACTCACACCATATCTACCCAGGTTATCATTAATACAATTTGTTCTCTACATGATATAATTTCTAACATAACCTACTCTGACACCTAGAGCCAAAGTCTACAAGGGTCTTCAGGAAATGAAAGAAGGAGCCCTTTGTGATAGAAGCAATATTGAAGCCCCTGTGGTTGTTGATAATTGAGTTGGGTGGATCCTCAACTTTGTGTGCTGAAGGCATATGGGGCTCAACAGGAGCAGAATATCCAAAGTGATTCATGTCTGCAGTTGATACTGGTATTAGCTATCACATGGGGCATTTCCAAAAGTGATTCCTTTATTTTCCAATGACTTACGCATTTCACAGTATGGCAACATTTTTCCAAGAATGAATCTCAAGAGAAAGGAAGTGGAGGCCTCTTAAGGCCTGGCCTAGAAATCCTACACTGTCATTTTGTATATATTTTATTGGTCAAATACATCACAAAACCAGCTTTAGTTCTCCTTTTGGACATGAAGAACAGCAACTACATACATACATGCATACATACATACATACATACATACATACAGGGGGGAGAAAGAGAGAGGTGAGAGAGATGAATGTTAGTTAGGGTCACTTTCAGAAAGCCAACTCTCATGCTGCATAAAGTGGGAATTTCTGGTTTCTTTGGAGACTCAGTTGTGTCATGTGATATTTTTCTGGAAACCATCTTAAGAGAGGATGTTTTGTTGAAGCAGACATGTGATGTTTTTCTGGAAACTACCTGGTGAAAGGTCATGTGATGTTTTGCTGGAGCAGAAGCTTGAGAGGACATGTGATGTTTGGAAAGGGCATAAGTATAACCCAACAGAGAGTGGACCACACACTTGCATTGGTTCACCTTGCATCTCTTTGCTGGTCTTCTGCATTGGTTCACCTTGCATCTCTTTGCTGGTCTTTGCTGGGCTTCCCTGGTACTTGCCTTCACTGACAATACTCTTGCATTGGTTCATCTTACTTTCTTCACTGATCTTTGCCTGTCATGTCTTCATAGAAAGAAATACACCAAAAAACTTCTAATGGTATTTCGGATACTTCTCACCTCTTCCATGGACTTGTGCTGATCAGCAGAGCCTCATAGTTTCTTCTGAATTGAGTTGCTGCTACTGATTCGCTGCTACCGATTCTGTGTTTGATGTTTGCCAAGTGAACTGAACTGCTGCTGCTGAATCATGTTTGGTGTTTTGTTAGTGGACTGGACTGCTGACAACAAAGATTGGAATTGCCCCAAAGAACAAAATAGATCTGCAACCCACTTTCTATTAACCTTTCTTTTCCCCTACCTCTGGTGGGTGGTGGACTAGAATGGAGGTTGAAGCATTAAAGAATCATAATTAAAATAGGTTTTGAAAAGTATAAGCCTATAGCAGCATAATTGATGATTCCAAATGGTATTGAAGATACCTTTTTTTTTTTAAAGTATTCTGTCCTTTTTTTTTTTTTTATGAGTTCACAGTCAAGTAAAATCCAATTCCTCTGAATTACTTGATCCTTGAGCTCATGGTCCTGGCAACCCTGGGATTGTGCTTCCATAAGCTGAGAAGGTGTTACTCTTTGAGTTGGAAATGCTTCTTCTGCAGGCTCATATTTTGAATGTTTGTTTCCCAACTGACTGCTGGGAGGTTATGTATTCTTTAGGAAGCATGTCTCTGATGGTTATACTAGCATGGCATTCTCTCTCTCTCCCTCTTGTTCTCTCTCATGTGCTCACTCTCTCCTCTCTCTCCTCTCTCTCCTCTCTTCCTCCTCTCTTTCTCATCTCACTCTATTCTTTCTACCCCCTTCTTCCCTCCCTTTCTGCTTTTTGGTACACAATGACATGAAAACCCTCAACCACACTCCCACAGCCAATGAACTGAATGTTCCCTGTCTGACTTCCCTGCTATGATGTATTGAAATTGTGAGTAAAAGTAACTTTTTCTTCTCTAATTGTTTCTGTTGGGTACTTTGTCATAACAATGAGAAAAGTAACTAATATAGTCTATATGTGCATATGTATTTCATAGCAAAACCACATTTATGTGATATATCTCATCCATTATAAACTTAGTGCCTTCTATGAAAGAGATACATCAATGCCAGACAACATTAGGGACAGGATTTTATCACTTAATATAAATATCTTCTTGCTGGTAAAGAGAAAGCATATTCTTAGGTGTATCTCACTGATGTGTTTAATCACTTACTAGATACAAAAGATAATCAGGAAATAAGGAAACTACTTTTAACCTAAGATCAATCTGTTTAAATTGCAAATAAGTTTGTTTTCTTTAAATTTATAAGAGTTTTCCTCTAAATGCACAACACTACCCATGGACCATTGCTACCCAATAAACAGCTCTAAACTCTATCCCTTACTAATGAGAGGCAAAACTTTTGCCAAATAGATTCATTTTGTAGGTGGTTGCCATTCTCAGGACACTTCTGAAGGCTCTGATGAGTAAAAAGGTCAAAATTGAATTAATTTGAACAGGGGCTCTGAAGACTGAAAACGGTCTAAGTCCAGTGATGCTCCAAGGAACGGAAGCTGTGGTACAGAGCAAGCTTGTCTTCCAGGGAGGGGATTATACTGGACATGGTCATGCCAGTCACCAAGGGGATTAAGAGGCTCGTAAAAGTTTGGAGTTATCCACTACTCCTAGCAATATGACAGTCAGAAATGACAAGCTGGAAATGATGGTTTCTAATTCTGAAGTTAAGAGGGTGATAGACAAAAAGAGGAGGAGGAGGAGGAGGAAGAGGAAGAAGAAGAGGAGGAGGTGGAAGAAGAGGAGGAGAGGAGGAAGGGAGGGAAGAAGAAAGAGACAGACAGACAGAAAGACAAAAAAAAAAGTGAATCTAGAGATCAAGTGTAAAAGAGCTACAGGCAAAATAAAAAGGTATGACTAAAGTTCCATGGCATTAGTTAAAATGTGATTAATGATAATGTAACCTTTACAACATAACTGGGCTTCACATATGATGTCATGTCTGTCCCATGTGACCCTCGGAACTTTTAATACTAATTTTACACTTTCCTTGCCACTTTGAGAGAACCCCAGAACAGAGATTAATTTTTGTATTTCAAAAGTAAGAAAACCCAAACCAAAAATGTTGGATTCCAACCTCTGAAGCTACTTGCTATTGAGGCACTGTCTTAGGGTTTCCATTACCGTGGTTAAACACTATGACTGAAAGTAGCTTGGGGAGGAAAGGGTTATTGCAGCTTACAATTCTCAGGTCATATCCTTCATCACCTCAGGATGTCAGGGCAGAAACTCAGGGAAGAATCCTGAGGGCAGGAGTTGATGCAGAGGCCATAACTGGGTGCCGCTGCTTCCAGCTTCCTCTCCCTGGCTTGCTGGGCTGCTCTCTTATAGCTCCCAGGACCACCAGCCCAGGGGTAGCACCACCAACAGTGATCTGGGCCCTCCTACATCAATCATCCACCAAGAAAATGCACAACAGGTTTGCATACAAGCCAATGTGGTGGGGACATTTTCTCAGTTGAAGTTCTTCCTTGCCAATCGACCTTGTTTTTTGTCAAGGTGACAAAAAGACATAAATATCATTATGATAAGACATTATCATAAAGACATTACTAGAAAAAAATTTTTAAAAAAACTAGCCAGAACAGTCATCCTCTAAGCCAAACTAAAGCAATTTCAGCAATTTGCATACCTACTGAGTTTGCCTTTCTACTGTTTTATGATTAAAACAGTACTAAAATCACAATGCAAAAAGATATGTTGGAAAAACTGAAAATATATGGAAACATATAGCAGTCATGTGAACACTGTGATTTAGATATGCTCCCATGCTGAAATTAATTTTCCTTTTATTTTTGAGATTATACTATAATTAGATAATTTCTCCCTTCCCTTTCCTTTCTCTAAGCCCTCCCATATGTCCCCCCCAGCTCTTTTTCAAATTCATGAACTCTTTTTTCATTTTTAACAATAAACTTAATCTGTTATATACAAACTATTACTAGTTTCTCATATAATTGATATAATATTAGATAATTTTCATTTTTTTCAACCACCTCTTCAAAATCTTAACTTTTCCCACATGTAGCACTTATGGAACAGCAGCCTTTTATCACAGGTCCCCTGTGTCACATCCCCTGTCCTCCTTTCAGTTGTGTAGTGCAATCAGTCTGACTTCACTTCAACCATGTCCCCTGGAATCACACTAACCATGGGAGTCCATTGGTAAAGACACACAAGCATGATGCATTGCTGTCACTCGGTTTCTCTATCAATGGGAAGGAACACACTTCATAGAAATCTTTACGAATTAATCAAAGCCAGCAGTAAGGAATCTAGAAACTTCATTTATCCTTTCCAGAATATATAGCCTCTTTTCTAATTAATTGCTATAACACTAACAAACACATATACACACACACACACATACACACACACACACACACACATTTCTAAATATAAACTGCTCATTCTATATAATGTTACTGATATGTATATGTTTTCAGGGCTTAGCTTTAGTGTTGGATAACTAATTGTGTTTGTTCCCTAGAGAAGACTATTAAGGGAAAAGACAACTCTGCGTGTGTGTGTGTGTGTGTGTGTGTGTGTATGTGTGTGTGTGTGTGTATGTGTGTGTATGTGTGTGTATGTGTATGCGTGTGTGTGTCTGTGTGTTCATGTGTACAAATTCAAATGTGTCACAAAACCTGAGTGGAGGCCAGAGGACAATCTTCAGGTGTTAGTAATCACCTTTC
>NW_022196905.1:182211896-182221592 GCF_008632895.1 Mastomys coucha | reverse complement strand
TCCATGCCACACCTAAGCAGGCCTAGCTGGCTTCACCTTTCCACATTCTAGGAGGCAGTGCTGCCTCCGTGCCACACCTAAGCAGGCCTAGCTGGCCTGAAGCTTCAGGATAGTGTCTGTCTTCTCTCCCCTTCTCCCCAAAGGTGGGCATTTCAAGTACCTGGGAAGCAGGGTATACATTTTTATGTAGGTTCCATGGATCCAAACTCCGGTCATGAGGCTTGCATGGCAAGTGCTTTTACCTGTTGAGATACCTCCCCAGCCCACAAAATAATATCTTTTTAAAAAACAAATTATGATTGCATGCAAGATGTCTCTGTGGGTAAAAGCACTTCCTATCAAACCTAATGAATAAATCCTGGAATCCACATGATAGGAGGAGAGAACTCCTTCAGGTTGTCCTCTGATGGTCTCACCTACATACACCACAAACATACACACACACATGTACAGAGAGAGGCAGAGGAGACAGAGAGAGACAGAGAGCAACATACACATGAATATATGTGATTAAACAAATATAATGGTCAAAAAGTGTAGTATCCTTACAAGAAAGTCCCTTTGTGAGACAAAGAGCTATGTAGACTTACTAGATGAGAGCTGTTAAATTTTAAAAACTAGAGTGGTAAGAGAACTCAGAGCTATCACAACAGGCATCACACAAGAACTGAGCTACCACTTCCCAGAGACTGCACATAATTATATTTGGTGATAAGATTAAGGGAGGTAACGTAATCATTCATTTTATTACAAATGCTGGCACCACAATCTGGATAACATATTTTTAGAGGGGGATAATGCACTTTTAATTTCTAAATTAATCTTTGCAAACAACTCAGAGCCCCCTGTGGTCTGCAACTAGGATTTATACTGATGATCTAGAGGGCAGCTGCCACCCAGCCAAAGGAAGGTGAAAGGCAGAGACGGGATAGGGTCCCAGGCTATCAGAGGAGCACATCAGGACACCACACATGATGGATTTTGCTTTGGTCAAGGCAATCTTAACATACCATCAGGATCCAAAACTACTTTAAAATATGGTCTTCTTGAAATGATCCAGTTCTCCAGGAAGGTGGAAATGAATCCATTAACTCTGTCTTGCAGGAGCCACATGGTGTCACACAGCCCGTTCTTCCCCTACTAACTGATGTCACTGCATGTATTTAATTTCTGTGCATGAAGTCCAAACTTTGGCACCCTCTATATAGACATCTCACATTTGACTTGTCTCCCTTTATTCTCTGAAAAGCGAGGAACAAGCTATGCAAGCTGTAGTAAAAGTCTGAGAATAAACTGGAAGCAATGTTTTGGATAAAGAGCTGGCAACGTTCACAGCAAATGGCTGTAGTATAAATTCAGGCCTATATCAGAAACTTCTCATAGATCACAGGGTAGATGGCGGGTGACGTTGATGGGATATTGATTCCAGCAAGAAAATAAAGGGCTATAAAACAAAAGATGATTAACATGAAATCGTTGAGTGAAGCGAACCCTTAATAGACCAGGAGTTTTTAAGTAAAGCAGTGAGTAACAGGACCGTGCCCTCAGATCACTTACAACTGAAACCTTCTCACCATATATTAAAACTCTCCTGTGTGTTTTTACTTTCCTGCATATTATCAATCCGTATTCACCCACTGAAAAACATCTGAAATTAACATGTGGGGAGAGTAACCATGTCTGAGACACATCATCAGTCAAAGAAAAAAACAACCCGAAAGCCACTGGCAATCGGGACCTTACAAACTATAAATACTGTCAGAAAATCAAACGTTTCAATCCCTTTCATTTCACGGAGTCCCACTAATGTTTCACTGTGTACCATGTGCATCTTGTTTTTAATAAATGCTGCTGCAGTACAGTTTTATGAGTTGATTTGTTGCTTCAAATGCACAGTACTCAACAAACAGATATATCGCTAAAATGGGCAAGTAAATTTCTAGAACCAAGTAGGGGTTTTGGTAAAAAAAAAGCATTCTACCAAAGAGGCACACTCCTTCTCCCACATTCCATCCATGTGTGCATGCACTACCACACCATTGTCACCATCACTGCCACCACAATGAGATCTGCTAAATATCATCAAACAAGCAGCATCCTGCCAGGCAGTGGTGGCCTACACCTTTAGTCTCAGCACTCAAGAAGCAAAGACACATGGAGCTCTGTGAGTCCAAGGCTAGCCTGGTCAATAGAGTGAGTTCCTGAACAGCCAGGTTACACAAATAGAAGCCCTGTCAAGAAGGAGGAGGAAGAGGAGGGAGGAGAAGATGCTGAGAAAAGAGGAAAAGGAGGAGGAGCTGGAAGAGGGAGAAGAGGAGCAGGAAGAAGAAGCGGAGCAGGAAGAAGAAGCAGCAGCAACAGCATCTTTTGCCCAGAAAACCAGACATCCATAGAGCATTAATGGTTTTATTCCCTTGTTGTTGTTGTTCTTGTTGTTTTGTTTGATTTGTTTCGTTTTGTCGAGACAGGGTTTCTAGAATTTGCTCTGTGGACCAGATTGGCCTGGAACTCAGAGATCTGCTTGCCTCAGTTCCCAGGTGCAGGCCACCGCACCTGGCTTATTTCATTTTTAAGAACACAACTTTGCTGATTTGGAATCAATGCTTTAAAAACAAACAAACAAACAAAAAAAGTAGTGTGTCTGGTCAACCACAAAAGGTCAGTGGACAAAGGGCCAACCTTAGCTCTCCATGGAGCAGCTTACCAACACAAAACCCATGGTCGTAATTAAAACATGTTGTCCACAAGACCTCAAAGACCCTGTGGGGCATTCAGATGAAATGCTAACCTGTGCAGATATTGAAAGGAGATCTGTGGTCAGTGCCTTGCCCTGGTAGACTTTACTGAAGTATTCAAGACTGTAGTAACAATCTTTGTGATGGTTCATTTTATCTCTGCATTTCCATGATGTATCTATGTTTGGCAACGGCATATATAACAAAACTTTATATATATATTAAAAAAAGTAGTTATAAAACCTAAGAAGATCCAAGAATTTCTGTAATTTTCTTCATTTTATAAGGTTTTTTTCACCCTCTGGGAGAATGGCATAAAACAATAAATCCAAGCTTTCATCTATACACAGATCTAAGGGAGAGGAGTTGTTACTATTTTAACTTAAGTTTTCCAGACTTAACGTTAAAAAAAAAAAAAAACAGAATGGCCACTTAAATTTGAATTTCAAAAACCAATAAATAATATCTTAGTATATACATACTACATTTACTAGTTGGTACATACTTATATATGAAAATTATCCACCATTTGCCTGAAACTCAAATATTAATTAATATTCCAGATTTTATTTAGTAAACTTACCTTAATTATATTCTCAATGATTTACATTTAACTGAAAATTTTTACTTCATTATTGAAGGAAATAAAACCGCTATCAGGGGTAGGATTGCTGGAAGACGTCTTCCTTTACAGTTGAGGCAGTATTCATGAAGCTCTTTTTCAGCTCCTTAGGTACAATACCAGCAGCTCTGCCTGGGTCATAGCAAAGACGGAGAGAAAAACCGGAATCCCTGAGGAATTGTCTCTCTTGATTGAAACCTCTGCAGTGTGCTAATATCATGTAGGGCCTTCCCTCTTCCTTGTCCTACCTGTAAGTCAGTGATTATGAACCCATGCTTGCAGGTTAAACCAATCGAAGTTTGAGCCATAGCTATGCTACTTACAAGCTGTCCGATCTTCGACCAGGTACTTAGCTTCGCTCAGCCTCCACTTTTTCATATTTCGGATGCAAGTGATGATACCACGTCGGATAAGAACTAACTGAAAAAAAAATGCATGACATCCTCTTTCTTTCTTTTGGTTTTTCAAGACAGGGTTTCTCTGTGTAGCTCTGGCTGTCCTGGAACTCGCTCTGTAGACCAGGCTGGCCTCGAACTCAGAAATCCATCTGCCTCTGCCTCCCAAGTGCTGGGATTAAAGGCTTGTGCCACCACCGCAATATCCTCTTTCTAAAAGCACTTTGTACAAAGTAAGCCCCTGTGATAACTAAATGTTATTGTTGTCATACTAATTGCTTTCACCACACCCAATCACCAAAAAATAAAGCTCTTTGTTGCAGATACCTTCCATGGGTACCTCTGAATCATGCCCCGCGGACATTGGGACTTGGGAAAATAAAGCTTCCTTCAGAGACTTTTCTCTCCTACCCATCCACAGAGTGACTCTCCATAAACTTTCTCTGAGCAGAAGTTCCGTCCTCTTCCCACCCGTGGACAGAAACTGTGAGGCTATTTGGTTCATAAATTTGGTGTTCTTTCTACAATTCCATCCTAAAATCTGCTGCGTGTGCTCAAAGGCAAGTGTCTCACCCCTAAAATGGTACCGTACAGGCAATCTGGTTTTGTGCTTGGAAGTCAACATATGCCACATCTCACTTCCCTGTTTCTTTTTGTCCACACAAACCAAACCAGGGAATTTGCCAAGGTCTGCTCTCCACTTACAGGCAAAGAACTGTGTGATTGGAGGGAGCGGTCCCCTCATTGCTCTGGGACTCTGAGTTGGTCTGTGTGGGCAAGCCACTCTAATCATATACCCTAAAGGCTTACACTGCATTTTCAGGTTTATTACCTTATTAGAGGAAATAGGACAGCTGCTTCTCTGAAAGAGGTGCTGGAAAAGCACAATTTGTAAAACGTGTTTCATTTCAAAGCCCGTGGCTTACAGGCAATATGAATTTAGGAGTAACTTAGAAGGCAATTTCAACCACATACTGATTCTGGAGTCTCTCCGAAGGGTCTCTCCCTTGCTGGCATGCTTGAGGAAGTGAAGGGTCACTTGTCACATGCTTTGCTACCTACAGAGACAGCAGACGCCAGCACTCTTAGAACTGGTACAGGCTGCAGGGGCTTTGCCTCCCAGTGCCCAGAAACCACACGAGCATTTGGCACCTGGTCATTTGTAAATGTTTTAAAGACACCTAGAACTGTGCTACTGGTCAATAGGCAGAGAGAGGAGGAAAGGCCTAGTGAGTCTCCTTAGAGGAGACGTTTCCAGAGAAATGTCATTTTCCTGAAGCATACTGCTCTCTTTGCCAAGCTCCTTAGTAGATGACAGACCTATGTGAAGAGATAGCTTTCATTTGGACTGCATTGCTAGAACGTTCTTTCACACCCATGCTGACTTCTGAGGCTTAACTGGAGTAGATAAAAAGCTAGAGAGTACCTGGGCAGAGGTGGTGCATGCCTTTAATTCCAGCTCTTAGGAGGCAGAGGCAGGCGGATTTCTGAATTCAAGGCCAGCCTGGTCTACAGAGTACATTCCAGGACAGCCAGGGCTACACAGAGAAACCCTGTCTTAAAAAAAGAAGAAGGAGGAGGAGGAGGAGGAGGAGGAGGAGGAGGAGGAGGAGGAAGAAGAAGAAGAAGAAGAAGAAGAAGAAGAAGAAGAAGAAGAAGAAGAAGAAGAAGAAGAAGAAGAAGAAGAAGAAGAAGCTGCTAGAGAGTAGACAAGTCATGTGTAATTCTGCGTGGTGCCTGCCCTCTTTCATCCTACATATTCCCAATGAATATGCCCCCTGCCAGAATCTCCTGCCAGCTTTTATTGAGCAGGGAAGGGGGTCATCAAAGATGGTGCCAGTTGTTACTGTCTCAAATCCTCTGGTCTTTCATCTACAAAACATCTCTCCTTCTTCTGGCAGTGGTGGTACATGTTTTAAATCCCAGCATTTGGGAGTCAGAGGCAGACTGATTTCAGAGTTCAAGGGCAGCCTGGTCTACAGAGTGAGTTCCAGGACAGCTAGGGCTATACAGAGAAACCCTGTCTCAATAAATAAATAAATAAATAAATAAATAAATAAATAAATAAAATAAAATAAAATAAAAAAATAAAAAAAAATCTTCTTCAATTGCTCAAGAGATGTGGGTAATAATTCATGTGACTTTTAACTATCAGTTGTTTGGATTTTCTTCACAAGCCAATATCAAGAATGCTAAAATCAAGCCAGGCAGTGGTGGCTCATGCCTTTAATCCCAACACTGGGGAGGCAGAAACAGGAGGAGCACTATGAGTTCAAGGCCAGCCTGGTCTACAGAGAGAGTTCCAGAACTACAGGGCTACACAGAGAAACTCTGTCTCAAAACAGTAACAACAAAAAAGATTGCTAAGATTGGCATGGTAGGAAGTCAGTAATAAATGTTGAGTCCCTCATATTTACTGGGTCCTGTTATAAGCAGTAGGTATGAGGCTATCAACAGATGATTAGAGTACCTCTGCACACAGAACTCATCAAAAAATATGTTAATGAATTAAACCACCAAAAGATTCTGTCACTTTTATGTAATTAAGAAAAAAATGCTTAATATGTAAGAACATTTTCTTGTGCTGCTTCATTTTTAATGTGTGATAACTTTTAAGTTAGCAACTACATGCTGAGAACATTTCCAAACAGACGAATGGTGACATGTCTTAACCATGATAAAACTCCCCTAACATCAGCTATAAATAAGTAGAGGCAAGTAGAAACAGTCCTATTTCAACATTACCAGTGAGCAACAACTTTGTTCCATTCGGCTCATAAATATGGGTTGGGTATGAAGGGATCAAAAAAGGGCAAAATCTCCAGAGAGGAGAAATACACCTAAAAGGCTCTATCACAGACTTGGGAGAGCTGGAGAGCTGGCTCCACAGACAAGAGCACTGGCTGCTCTTCTAGGGGGCCTCACATGGCAGCATAACTGACTAAAGTCCCAGGGGATCAGAGGCTCTAGCCTCCGCAGGTATCTAGCATGCACATGATGCACAAACAGAGAAGTCAACAGGCTTGGAGATGCTGCATTGTGCTTTGTGAAGCCAGTGCAGTAATAGGAATGTTGGGGATAGCAAGACTAACAGGGCCACCAGTTCTTTTAGTTATGGATGTGATGACAAGGGACAGGACCGGGGCTGCTGTTCAAAGGGCATTGTCTGTATAGCTACTGCTCACTTTTCTCTTAGTTGATGCCTCTATAGAACAAACTTGTTCATTTAGATCACCAGCTACTACCCCATGTATGCAGTAAACAACACTTATAATACCAGTTGTATGGGCTTCCCCAACACCAATAATGACTACTCCAACCCTCCAGACATCAACAATCACCTAAGGATTCAACTGATTATACCACTGCCCAAAATGTGATTAGATGGCTCAGGTAAAGGGCTCAGTCCCACAGGCTGCCTTCTTCAAATGTCCACTGTGAATCCGGCTACCCACTCCTAACAGAAGAGCTGTAAAGCAAGGGTTCTCACAAACTCATTTGCCAGACCTCAGGAAAATAGTTGGTTAACTCTCCTAGTATATTGTAAAGGATATGACAAAGAACAAAAATAAGCAATCAGATAAAAAGACACATAGACCAAGGTCTAGAAGCATCCAGAACACATGAGTTGATGTTTTCTCCCATACATGAATGCATTCATCAAGCTCGATGCTCTTAAAACCCCACTGTTGATGGGTTTTAAGATGGGCATGATTGATTAAATTATTAAGTATTAGAGGCTAGCTCAACTCCTAGACATGCTTGCCTCTACAGAAATTATGGACTGGAGATAAAAGTTTTTACCTTGTAATTGTATGGTTAGTTCCTCTGTCAAGTAGCTGCTAGCTTGAAGCTATCTGGGGTTCAAAACAGACATCAAAGCATAAATTCAGGTGTAGCTGAGAATCATTTATCATAAATAACAAAAGATGTTCCCCTCATCCCTGTCTGTCAAGAAATTACAAGAGGTTTTATATCGGTGCTAGGAAGCAGGGACGAAGGCCAAATACATATTTACTTTTATATCACATATCGCACCAATGTTCAGCACTATAGCTAATTCAAGGTGAGAGGCTTTCAGCGGAGTCTATCAGTAATGAGCACAGTGCATCGGGATATCAAAATTCAGTGAATAGAGACAACATACTTAGCTCACTAGGGAAAATAAGGACCCAGGGGCCTAAAGAAATGGCTTTGGCTTCTTATTCGATGCTAACAACATTCAATCATTTATTCATTATGTTGGTCACTGGAGATGAAACACCAACTAAGACAGTGTCCAAGGTCCTTGTCCTGCTTTGTGCAAGTATAAAGAACAGGGCTGGATAACTCTGTCAATTTGTCAATCAGACAAATAGGTCTTAGCTATTGAGCCTACCTGAAATTCTGTGAATGGACAACGGCTAGATTTCCTCTTTATTTACATATTACTGAGTGCCTACTATGCACCATACGCTACATGATGGTCACAGAGGCAGCAAGGGGGCCTCCCTGAGTAGTCTGAAACCAATTAGCCCACCCCCAAGCCCCACGTGCATGCAAGTGTCTTGCTGCGTGTTTCAACATTTGTCCTGCATTAGCCGCCTCCAGCCACACACCCACCACATCCGTATATTTTGCCACCTGCAAATTAGAAAAGAGTTGTTCTCACTCAGTCTCCCCAAGCCAAATTAAACCTCAAGCATTTGGTTCTCCAGAATCTGCCACAATCAAACTGCAAAAAGGATTGTGCTTTGTTCGGTCTTCATCTTTCAGGCTGCCCGGATGTCCGGCAAACCTTCTCCCTCCAGGACCCCATGTGGCTTCGGACCATCAGGAAAGGGACACTCCTCCCTTTCCTGAATCACCTTCCCTTCCTTCCATGGCATCAAACTTTTGCCCAAGGTCACAGTGAGTTAACTTTAATAAAATTAAGGCACTTTGTCTGAACTTCCGGTCATGTAGTTGCATTTGTCCAGCCCACTTTCAGCAAGCAGACCTATCACAGCTGTCCGAAAGTTTTGACTGAATCACAAGCAGCCAATGAGAATTCAGAATGAGGACTAGTAGAGAAAGTAAAGCAGAGGGACAGAGCGAGCCGAGTTAAGAGATTTAAGAGCTGTAGCTCCAGAAGCAGTTGATGCGGGTTGGACCCAGCCCCACTGCTCTCTAATGTTACCCACCTGCTCTGTCTGTACTGTTTCTCGTCTGTAAAGTGGGACTCAAAACGACTAAGTCTATAATTAGTACAAGTATTAATTATGGCAGCATGTTTAAAACAATGCCTGATATGCAGTACAGATGCAATACATGTCAGCTAAGGGATAAATCATCAACAATTTGATAATTTGTGAGGTCAAAACAAAATAAAAATACAGCCTTCTAGGGCTGGAGAGATAGCTCAGCAGTTAAAAGCACTGGCTGCTCTTTCCATAGATCCTCAGTTCAATTCCTAGCACCCACATGGTGGCTCACAACTATCCGTAATGGGCTCTGGGCTCTGATGCCCTCCACTGGTGTGCATGAAGACCTCGTACTCATATACATAAAATATGTGCATCTTTGTATATGAGTTTATATATACATTTCTAGTTAAAAATTTATTAAGCCTTACTCGTCTAAAACTTACGAATTTTAAGGGCACAGCTGCAGAACTTTAAATCATGTTGAGGGCTCCTCTAAGCATGGAGTGCGTGTGAATGGCTAGGTCACAGTCACAAACCCAAGTCAATCCTACCTCTCAGGTTGGTGACAAAAATGCATGTCTTACCCTTACCGCCAAGGATTCTTGCCAAGGACCAGCCTCAGTTAGGTCTGAGTTCCTGAAAGAAGGTGTGTCTGGGAG
The DNA here is from genome assembly GCF_008632895.1 of Mastomys coucha. NCBI lineage: Eukaryota > Metazoa > Chordata > Mammalia > Rodentia > Muridae > Mastomys > Mastomys coucha. Next base: position 182,212,016 of record NW_022196905.1, on the reverse strand, counting down.
CAACAAAAACAAATGACTAGAAGTTAAACCCTGGGTCCAAGCTGGAGGCCATGTTCTGCTCAGGATGGCTCCCTAGATAGATCGTTCTCTTCTCCCTCCCTCCCTCCCTCCCTCCCTCCC
>NW_022196905.1:182211491-182211823 GCF_008632895.1 Mastomys coucha | reverse complement strand
TCTCTCTCTCTCTCTCTCTCCACCCCCTAACATTTTCTTGCTGTTTTAAAAAACTGTCTGGTTGAGACAGCTTGGATCTTCCAATCAAGTCAGAGATCCTGTTAGAAAAATTCTCAAAGTAATTCTTGGGTTTTCTGACCAAAATCGGGAAGCCAGAAGAAAAACAAAAATTAAAAGAGCTGGGTTCACTCTTCATACAGCCTTCCTAGGAGAGCTGTTAGAAAACATTCTTGGGTTTTCTAAGTCAGAACTCCTGGTAGAAAAAAAATTCTTGAAGAGTTATATTCACTCTCCAGAGATCTCCAGACTGCTCAGCTCTTGCTAGAAAAAAA
>NW_022196905.1:182205049-182211481 GCF_008632895.1 Mastomys coucha | reverse complement strand
AAAAAAAATTCTAAGGCACTGCTACCTTAGCTTTCTGCTAGCTTATCTCATGCAGATCAAAAGCCTGGTTGTTTACTTACATATCAATTCAGTTATTTATTTCAGGTTCCCCTTGACCATCCCACAAATCATTATTGCATGACCTTAGGAAGAGACAGCAAACATAAGCACAGACAATAAGATAACTGGGTGGGACCCTGCCGTGGAATCACCATTCTGACCATGCCTGGACCTAGATCCTCTCTGTCCCAGGCTGACTTGACTCAGAATCGGCCTGCATGTGTATCATCCTGTCTTTGTATCTTTCTGACAAGCTGGCTCACAGTGTAACTGCCTCTTCCTTTAGATCTATGAAACTCCTTACATAATTAATATTACACACTTCTATTTTTGCACAGTTGAGAAATTATATATTTCCTAACTCATGTTTTTAGAGTTCTTTTCCACAGCCTTAAGGGCTATCCTGAAGGTCCCAGTGCTTACCATTTTGCTGAGACGTTAGCTACACCTCCATTTCCCTGAGTCATGCTGTCTCTGATTATCATGGAGTCATTAACAGGGAAGACATTCCTCAGAGGAGTGTGAAAACATGTATACTACTATACAGATAAGCTTTACCCCCGCAGCAGTCATTAACACTCTTGGCCTATGCCTGCTGGCCCCGTCCCACGGGCAAGAAGCATGTCATTCAGTCCCCACCAAGGCCATGCCAGACTCAGCAGATTCTTCTAGGTGATCTTTAAAGAAAACCATTCTGGCAATTCACCTTTTGTTTGCTTCTGGGAGGTTGGACTCTGACAAGGAAAATAGGTGGCATGTTCCAAAAACACAAATAGAATCTAATAGCACATGCAAACAAATCCTAAGGTAGGTTTTGCAAGTGAGTCAATCACTTGAACAACTTTTTGATGGAAAATCTGAAACAAAAATAATGAGCTACTCCATGAAAGCCGTTCTACAGGAGCAAAGCCTGACAATAAATCTGCAAAGTCACTCACTACCAACTCCTGCAAACAGAAGCATTGTTTTTAAGTAAAAGAGAAGTTGGAACAACAGAGCGCCCTTCATAGAAAGTTTAGATTTCTTCTGAGATTAAAAGAGAGAGAGAGACTAAACTCTCCATTCATTTATTTTAAAAGCCATATCTTTTACTGTTTAATTTTGTGGTTTAAATTGCCTGTCAACCCATAAGAAAATAGAGCCTAGATCCAGAGCTGAATAAACCAATTTTACATTCATAGGCAATTATAATTTTTAAATCTTTTCCAATCAGTCCATTTTCAACCCCGTTTTATTTATCACTGACAATCAATTCTCAGCAGTTCACTGTACAAATGTTATCAGATGCCTCCCATTTATTCTGAAGATCTAAATTCAGATGCAATAAGGCTGCATGATCAATGCAAAAAGCATTCTTCACCCCCTCCCAGACCAGAGGCTGTAAATCAGGATATGACAGTATCTATCCAGAGGCTGAGTCACATGTACCGGTACACACTCTTTAGCACTAGATCACTAAATCTTCATAAATCATATTCCCTTTTCCCTCCCCCCACTTCACATCGCTGTGAAAACACATTTATATTCCAAATCCGTCATTTCCAACGCCATTCATTTTCAACCTTAGTTTCCTGGCCTATCTTTTTTTTTTTGGGGGGGGGGGGCAGGTGGGACTTGTCTGAACACATGGTTTCCAAGGCAGAAACTTCTTTAGCACCCTCCTCATCTGCCATGTAACCTATGAGAAAAAGGTTAATATATCCCTGTATATCCTTAAGTTCCAAATCTCTTCCCATCCTGTAAGCTTAAAGTCACATCAAGGTAATTTCAGATCACTTGGCCTCTAGCCCTGGCCCATCGCTTTCAGCTTGCTCGTATTTTGATTGGCAATAAGTCTTATATTAATTTTCAGGCCTTGGAAATAAAAGTTACCAAACTGAGTTTGTTTTTTTTTCCTTTAGTAAGCCTTTTATCATTTCAGAAAGTTACCATTAAAACACTTGTCTGTGAAAGATGATTTTAAAGTTAGATCTTTTTAGAAACACGATTTGAATATGACTGGTAACAGAATCCAGTGGCTCATGGTCTTCAAAGACCGTCTGGACAAGCTATTTATATATTATACTATATTATATTATTTTATACTATATTATATTATATATTATCAAGCCATTCTAAGGAATAAGGGCTTAAATTAACTCTGCTCTTCAGACAACTAAAAGCACAGCCCCTACCATTTATTTAACTCCCTCTGCATATTCTCAAGGGTAGTAAGATGCATCATAACGAGGAGGTGGTTTTAAAACCCCCCTCCTGCACTGCTACTCTGAGGCATGGACTCTAGAGTCTGTCCCCACCATTGATTCCAACAGTGACCCCTTCCATGAAACAACGAGACAATAGCTTCCTGTGGGAAGGTCACACCCTTGTCACCAGATCACAGCTAACAGTGCACGTGACTTAGAGAAGAAGTAACTGAGAAAATAATTCAAGAACTGTGTCCCACATCTCCTCTCATTGCTGAACACTCACGGGCTCCCACCTGGGTGAAGAGGAGAGAGCATTTTGGGGTTAGAATTGTTACAGGGGCATCCTCTACCAGCCGTGTACTTACTGAGGACTCAGCCACGTGATATGTACCTTCAGCTGTGTAGAGCTGCACACAAGGTTGCCTGGACGATTTAAAGTGCTAAGGATCAGTCGATCTTGTCAAAAACAGAAATGAGCTTTGTCTGGGGAATAAAGGCCCTAAAAGGGTATTACCAAGAGAAATAAAGACTACATGGTGGCACAAAAGTGACAGTGAGAGATTGCTGGCATCATCCATGCTGATGTGGATAGCATAGAAAAGGAAGTAAGCCAGAAGAATATTATGAAGTACTGAAACCTCTACTTTTCAGGGATTTTTTATTAGGTGTTTTCTTTATTTACAATATCTCCTTTCCCAGGTTCCCCTCCAAAAGAAAAAAGAAAAAAGAAAAGAAAATAAAGAAAAAAAAAACTAAAACTAAAACAAACCTCTGTCCCTTCCCCCCTCCCCCTGTTCACCACCCCCTCCTGCTTACTGGCCCTGGCATTCCCCTACACTGGGGCATAGAACCTTCACAGGGCCAAGGGCCTCTCCTCCCATTGATGACCAACTTGGCCATCCTCTGCTATATATATGCTGCTGGAGCCATTAGTCCCACCTTGTGTGCTCTTTGCTTGGTGTTTTAGTCCCTGGGAGCTCTGAGTGTACTAGGTAGTTCATATTGTTGTTCATCCCAAGGGGCTACAAACCCTTCAGATCCTTGGGTGCTTTCTCTAGCTCCTTCATTGGGGACCTCCTTAGGCAGAACCAAAGCATTGAAGTTGGAATTTCCTAGGAAATTCCAGTGCCACCAATTGTTGTAAAAGGTATTGAATTCCCAGTCCCAGGTTTCCATCCCACCTTAGCTACTCACATTCTTGGATGAAAGACACACACGACCTTTATATTGGCAATAAGCCTTAAACGGCACAATGGCTGGGCTGCCTAGCCTCTATGCTATTAGAATCTACTTTCCTATCATTACTCTGAGTTATTACTTACTATGTGTCATCTGGGCTGCTCTTAACTCCAATTGGCCAGCCCTTGGGGCCATGTTCTCTTGACTCCTAACCCTTGATGGTTTCTTCTTCCTCCTCCTTCTTCTGTCTTCATGGTTCCTCTCCACCCCAGGCCTGTAAAACCTAAACCCTACCTATGTCTCTTCTGGTCAGCTATTGAATATTAACATCTTTACCTACCAATCAGAAATAACTTGGGTACAGGGTCACTTAACATGTATGTGCAGACTCTCTCATCTCTTGAGCAACCAGTCTTGTGGGCCCAAAATTAACATTAGAATACAAGCAACATTAGGCCAACTAGCCACAAAATGATGGAAGATTAGATGTTCAAACAGTTGCAGCCACATCATCACATTTGAGAAGAGTTGGGATGTCTTCAGAGAAAGTCCTTTTGAGATCTGCATTGACCTTAACCTCCAGACTTCTTCTAATAACAGCTTAGAGAAGGCGCCAAGCAGAGACAGCTTTTGAAATATTTGCAAAGTAAAACAATCAATTGACAACTTATAGGATGCACTGGATGAAGTAGCCCTCCACCACCCCCCAATAGGTAAAATATGCTGCTATGTTAGCACATGTTGTAAGATTCCATTCATCTAAATTTCAAATATAAGCAAAATTAATCTGTAGTGACAGAGACCAAATCAGTGGTTTCCTGAGCTGGCAGCGACTGAGAAGGTGAGGGTAACTGACAAGGAATAAGAACGAGCTTTATGGAGTAACAACATAGTACACATCTTGGTTAAAGTAATGCAAACATCTGTTTAAACTGCCACCTTTAAATGTATGCATTTTATTTTCCATAAATTCTATCCCATGGAAATTGGTAAAAAGAAACTGTCTTAGGTTGTGGAGGAAACACAGACAGATGATGATGAGCAGGCTGCACAATCATGAATACCTAAGCTGGATGCCCAGAACCCAAAGTTAAAAGTTGGGTGTTGGGGGGCTGGAGAGATGGCTCAGCAGTTAAGAGCACCGAGTTCAAGGTCCTGAGTTCAATTCCTAGCAACCACATGGTGGCTCACAACAATCTGTAATGAGATCTGATGCCCTCTTCTGGTGTGTCGGAAGACAGCGACAGTGTACTCACATATATGAAATAAATAAATAAATCTTTAAAAGACAATGTTGGGTGTGGTACTAGAAACCTAAGTTTGATTGACATTCGAACACAAACAGGTGTTTGAATGAAAAGACTGGCTATGGTGCAGTGTTCTGCACTTGTAATTCTTTTTTTTATATTAATTAATTTATTTTTTTACACTCCATACTTCATTCTGCCACCCCCCTGTCGACTCTCCAAATGTTCCACATCCCATACACCCTCCCCACCCCCCTGTCTCCACATGGATGTCCCCACCCCCAACACCACCTGACCTCTAAACTCCCTAGGGCCTCCAGGGTTAGGTACATCATCCCTGAATGAACACAGACCCAGCAGTCCTCAACTATATGTGTGCTAGGGGGTTCATATCAGCTGGTGTATGCTGTGTGTTTGGTGGTCCAGTGTTTGAGAGATCTTGGGAGGTCCAGATTAATTGAGACTGCTGGTCCTCCTACAGGTCTACCCTTCTCAGCTTCCCTCAGCCTCCCCCAATTCAACAACAGAGGTCATTGGTGGGGTGCAAATATCTGCATCTGACTCTTTCAGCTGCTCATTGGTTCTTCCAGAGTGCAACCATGCTAGGTCCCCTTTTGCGAGCACTCCACAGCCTCAGTAATAGTGTCAGAACCTCGGGCCTCCCCTTGAGCTGGAGCCCACTTTGAGCCTGTTGCTGGACCTTCTTTTCCTCAGGCTCCTCTCCATGTCCAACCCTGTAATTCTTTCCCACAGGAACAATTATGGGTCAGAGTTGTGACTGTGGGATGGAAATCCCCTCCCTCACTTGATGTCCTGTCTTCCTGTTGTAGGTGGGCTCTATAAGTTCCCTCTCCTTGTAATCCTAAAGCTGGAGAAGGAGAAACAGGAAGACCCCTGGGAGACTGCTGGCTATGGCCAGAATAGCCTTAATCATGAGTCCCCCAACAGTGAGAGACCTTGTAATAGTCTAAAAATGAAACAAGGTAGATGCACACAGGATCATACCCAAGATCATTCTCTGGCCTCTACCCATGTGTTTATGAACATGTACATATACACATGCACACACACATGCACACACACACATGTACATGCACAGTGGATGGTAATCTCATAAAGCTTTGCTTCCACCAGAGAGATGACCAACTCTGCTTCCAGGAAAAATTAAAAGCAAATAGTACTAAGAGGACCCACCTGTTTCTAGGCAAGAAAAAGCTGTTTTATTTGTAATTGGCTTTCTCATATGAATGGTCAATTTTGTCCAAGTTATGAGCCACTCATTGTCAGGCACAGGGCTAGCCACCAAGTGGTGGCAGAATGAAAGGTATTGGGAAAGAATGACTCGAGTCTTGCCAGAGGTCCGATACTCTGGAGCGTAGACTCAAGTGTCTGTTCTCGCACTCCATTCTGCCTCTGGATGAGTAACTGCATCCCAGTCCTGGGGTGGGTGGGGAGGGGAACAGCTGAGGGAGTCACAGGTTCTCAAGATCCGTGTGGTTTAGGCACAGCAGGTGCAAGACGGGCATGGGAGTTCTCAGTCTGGTCTTGCAGCTGGAAGCAAGGAGTCAATGTATGGTTATAAGATGTTTTATTATAGGAAGGAGAGAGAAGAGATAGGGGCCGGCCATTTCCAAGTGGCCAGCATGGAGAGGGGGAAGGGAGGAGGAGAAAGTAAAGATAAGAAGAGGCTAAGAAGGAAGGGAGAGGAGAAGAGGATGAGAAGAGAAGAGAAGAGAAGAAGAGAGGAGAGGAGAGGA
>NW_022196905.1:182199259-182204963 GCF_008632895.1 Mastomys coucha | reverse complement strand
GAGGAGAGGAGAGGAGAGGAGAGGAGAGGAGAGGAGAGAAAGGAGGGGGGCAAACCACCCTTATATGTTGGGCTGGGCTATCTGTCTGTGGGTCAGGGCATACCTGTCTGTGGTCAATGACTGGGGGTAGAGTCCAGCCAGAATGCTGAGAGCTTGGAGCACAGGCTAGTGGAGTTGGAGGACTCATGGAATCAGCCTGTGTCTGGGAACGTGTCTTTACTGTTTCTTTCCCTTGTGAAATCTTTCACTGGGTCTCTGAAAGTTGAGTCACTCAACCAAAACACAGACTGCTATTTCATGGTCCCACAGCTCATTACTGAGCCTAGGACACAAAGCATCTTTTGGAGACAGCAGAGTTGAGAGCAGAAGTGCTGGGCTGCCTGACGGGTTGAAGTCATGAGTTCTAGTGCTGGTTTACTGCTCCTGGAGACTGCTTCTGGCAGACCGAGAGACTTGACCTGAGCATGCACTGTTAATGTTCGTCAGACTTCTCATTTCGCTCATATATGTAAACATGCTCTTATGATCTCCTATACTCCTTTGAAACCATTTTTTGTGGATTCCTCCTCATTTTATAGATCTCCCATTCTTTGGGGTCTGATGTTGGACTTTTGTCAGTTTCTTTTTGATGATTTCCTGAATTCTGTAACCTCTTAGTCCTGTGCTGGTTTCTCATTGGCAGAGAAGGGACAGACCCTCACTACTCACTCAAGTCTGTGATTTCTGCAGGGTCTACCTGACAAGAAGAATGGGCAGGTAGAGCTTTCTCTCAGTTTCTGTAGATGGCTAGCATAATTCTTTGCTCTGAGTTCTGATGGGGCATCCAGCTAGGATCCGCTAGCTGGTGAGACTATTGGCTTAGTCTGAATTCTAATTGACTTAGTCACCTCACACCAAGTTATACTCCTGGGTGTACCAGGCCAAATGGTACAACTATTTGAAATGAGCAGGTGAATAGGTTTTCAGGAATGAGTCTGATGTTAGGGGGAGTAGTTGACCAGAATGGATGAGATCAGCTACTATACTCACTAAAAATCCACCATTAAGACAGCTAAGCAGTTAAAAGCACTGAACGCTCTAGAGGACCTGGATTCAGTTCCCAGTACCCACATGGAGGCCACAACCATCTGACTCCAGTTCCAGAGAGGATTTGATGCCCTTTTCTTGCCTTCGTGGGTACCAGGCTATCACACCAGGCTTATATCTACATGTAGGCAAAGCACTCGTAAGTCCATGTACAAATTAAATAAATACATCTTTTAAAAACTTATCTCCTCAGCTGGGTGCAGTGGTGCATACCTTTGATCCTTGTGCTCAGTAGGCAGAGGTGAGAGGATCTCTGTGAACTCAAGGCCAGTTTGGTCTACAAAGTCAGTTCCAGCCACCAACTAGGGAGCCTGCATGGGACTTATCTATGTGTTATTTATGTTACAGCTGTGTAGCATGATCTCCTTGTGGGACACCTAACAGTGGGAGCAGGAACTGTCTCTGACTCTGTTGCCTACCCTCGGGACCCTTTCCCCATTTTGGGTTGCCTTGTCTCCCCTTAATAATAGCTGAGGTCCCTATTCTTACTGCAACTTGATATGCCATGGATGGTTGATATCCACAGAGGCCTGTCCTTTTGTGAAGGAAAACAGAAAAAAAAAAATTATCTCCTCACCACACACTTGGTCAGATATGGAATGACCAAATTGGTACTGAACACGAAGCTTCCTCTTTACTAACTAGCTTTCATAATGCTGGAAGGTGCTATGCAGGCCTCTGGCCAAAAAAAAAAAAAAAAAAAAAAAAAAAAAATCAACAGTCTTACCCCAACCATGAAACTTGTACTACAATAATGACTATCCTAGTAAAATATGTCCATGGACAACAGAATCACCAATATGATATGGATAACCAGCTGATTTATGATTGGGTTTGAGGCTGACCCAGGATAGGAAATGCATTATAAAACTGACCAAGAACCCATAGGCTCCAAGGATGAACCTATCACTATTACTTTCTTAAATGGAAATGCAATTAGACTGCTCTCTAAATTCATATCTCTTACTGCAGCTCTCAGACCTAATCAAAAAAGTTAACAGACATTCACAAATGGTCAATACAGAAAATGTCTGTGGAGTGCTCTGCTACAAATGGGACATCTGTGTCACCTTCTTTACCCCCAATACTTAGAGACCACCACCAAAGAAGGGGTAGGGATAGAAAGATTTTTGGGAGAGAGGTCAGAGAGAATCAGAGTGAAAAAAAAAATGTCTTAAAGACATGACAGAACTGCTGTACTCACTCATAAACTCACCACAGCTATGGTTGCCTGCATAAGACCTGTACAAGATCAAAGCAGTCCACAGTCCAGCGTGAAGGGGAAGAGATTCACCAACCAGCCCTTGAGGACAAGCTATTGACAGTTGGTGGCTTCCAGGGGAGGGAAAGTCAATTGTCTTTATAGGGATAACCACCAGTAGACCGCCTCCAGCGCAGGACCCAATGGCCATCTGTATAAACTTAGGCTCTGTAGATTACCTAAAAAAGAAAAGAAAAAAGAAAACGATGACATGAGTTTGGGGGAGGGTAGAGGATGGAAGAGGATCTGGGAATGACAGGGGGGTGAATATGATCAAAATACATTGTATGCATATATAAAATTCTCAATGAATTAATAAAAATAACATTTTAAAAAGAAGTGTCTCCTTATTTATTACTACCATTTTGCTAAATTGATATGGTACCCAACTACTTTCTAAACTCTTATTCTTACACCCAAAGATAAGTGCTGTTCTTACACTCATCAAAGCTTCTGACACCAGCAGAAGGCTACTACACAGAACATTTGGTTAAAGTGCAGAGAATAGGTATGGCAGAATATGCCCAGGGAGTGGTACTATTAGGAGGTGTGGCCTTGTTGGAGGAAGTGCGTCACTGTGGGTGTGGGCTTTAAGACCTTTATCCTAGCTGCCCGGAAGCCAGTCTTCTGTTTGGCCTTTGGAACAAGATGTTGAACTCTCAGCTCCTCCTGTTTCATGTCTGCCTAGATGCTGCCATACTCCTACTTTGATGATAATGGACTAAACCTCTCTGAACCTGTAAGCCAGCCCCAATTAAATGTTGTCCTCATAAAAGCTGCCTTGGTCATAATGTCTGTTCACAGCAGTAAAACCCTAAGACAATAGATGACTGTGGAGTGCCCACCTCCCAATGGAAACACTGTAGAAGAGGACTCCGAAAGATAGTAAGAACCAGAATACCAGAATATGCTACAAAAAAATGTCTTCTGGGCTGGGCAGTAATGGCACACACTTTAATCCCAGCACTTGGGAGGCAGAGGCAGGCAGATTTCTGAATTCAAGGCCAGTCTGGTCTACAGAGTGAGTTCCAGGACAGCCAGGGTTACACAGAAAAACCAAGCCCTGTCTCAAAAGAGCAAAACAAACTATATATATAATATATAAGATATATATACATATATACATATAAACATTTTATATATATACACATATATATAAACAAACCAAATATATATAAATACACACACACTTATTGTGTAGATGGTAGAAATGTGGTCGTTTTCAATAAGAATGGCCCCCCGTAGGTTCATATATATGAATGCATGGTCATCAGGAAGTGACACTACTTGAGAGGGATTAGGAGATGTAGCCTTGCTGGGGGAAGTGTGTCACTGGAGTGGTCTTTAGGGCTTCCAAAAGCCCAAGGTGAACTGCTCTTCTGACTGCCTATATCTAGACGTAGACCTCTCAGCTACTTCTCCAGCACCATGTCTGCCTGTGTTCAGCCATGCTTCCTGCCACGATGACAATGGACTGCACCTCTGAGACTGTAGGCCAGCCCCAGTCAAATGCTTTCTTTTGCCATGGTCGTGCTGTCTCTTCACAGCAGTAGAACACTGACCAAGAAGGGATGTAGGGAGAACATGGGACAAGTTTGAGGGGAAAGGGAGAAATAAACATAAAATTCATTATGCTGATGTACAAAACACTCAAAATATAAAAATGTAAAGGAATTGTCTCACCTGGGCAGAGCCTTAGAGTGGGCATGAAGCTGAACGAGAGCAGTGGAAAGTACTGCTATGGCAGCTCTAGTGCCTTCCCTTTTCTCAAATCTACTACAGTGGTCACCTCCTACTTTGGACAGTATGTCAGGCAGGGCCTGAACCTAGACCAGGAGAAAAACCACCTAGAGATTAAACAAGGTTAGAATTTCTTGAAATTTCTAAATGTGACATGATTGGTTTTGCAGGTATTATCTGCTCTTAGCTAGTACCTATGGCTGCCCCCTAATGCTGCCAGATAAACAACATACCCTCAAGATCTTCTGTTCTTTCTGGTCAATGTGGGCTCCACCTTTATACTTTCATATACTTGACCCAGGAAGTTAGCTATGCCATTCCCACACCGCTGAATGGAGTCAGAGTAGGGCTGGCTTCCTAAAAGTATCCCAGAACACCGGAGTCAGTAGATACGCACCTAAGGCTCTCTGTTCCCCCTGGCCAATCCACACTCCCTAGGGAATTCTTTCTCCATGGCTTCATGCCAACTTGAAAGCTGGCATCGGCAATCCCATTTCTCTTGACATTTTTATGTATTTTCTATTTCATCCTGTATCACCACGGTGGCAACTGGGATTACTTCCAGGCTTCAGGGGTCATACCAAAGCATTGCTATGTGCGGATAGCTACCAGTTGAAGTTTTTGTGGGAATGAATAGAGTGTGGGACCTTGCTGCAATCATTCTGTAACCCAGCCATAAATTAGGCTCAACGCAAATGTAAGATCTAATGGCCCCTGCATTTGGAAAAGAGTAATAGCATTAAGCCATCCATTTTCTACGGACATCAAACCATATGCAATAAGGAATATAGTGTTTTTTCTTTTTGGTTTTTCGAGACGGGGTTTCTCTGAGTAGCCCTAGCTGTCCTGGAACTTACTCTGTAGACCAGGCTGGCCTTGAACTCAGAAATCTGCCTGCCTCTGCCTCCCAAGTGCTGGGATTAAAGGCATGTGTCACCACTGCCCAGCTATAGTATTTTTCAAGAAAGATACTTGAAATTTTTCCTCTGTGCTTTTGCCTACTAAGTCAGGTAAGTTAGAGTGGGTTCTTTTAAAACTGTGAAGTTGGTACCAAATGTAGCAACCATTTCTGTTACATTCTTCTGCTAACTCCTTGGGTCTTAGAGCCACAAGCCTCTGTGACAGATTTGGATTTATAGACCTGTTCCTTGTGATTTAACTTTCTTGGGGAACAAGTATAGAGAAAACAGTCAGAAAATATGCATAATTTAGAAGATGAATTTGCAGTCTGCTCTAAGGGTCAATATGCTGGCTTTGTGCCAAACCAAGGCAGATGGAGAATTCCACAATGTGGGTCTGTGTGGGGCAGTGGGCTGTTCTGACAGCCAGGGTCCAGTAGAGCTGCCACCTCAGAACCCCGGAGACCCACTGAGCAGAGTAAATTTGTTCACAAGGGACGGTAGGAGTTCGGTGATAACTCCTGAGACGATGGCTCACATTTCAGCCCAAAACTCCCCCACAAGGGCCCCAACAGGAGAGGTGTGTACTATTGGTCAAGCCCTCTTACATTCAAATAAATATTCTCAGCCCAAATCAATGAGAGATAACTGCTGCCGAAATCTGAATGACCCCCAAAACTACACACACACACACATACACACACACACACACACACAC
>NW_022196905.1:182197898-182199249 GCF_008632895.1 Mastomys coucha | reverse complement strand
CACACACACACACACACATACATATATATATGTATGGTATCCAGGGAAGTAAAGAACGTGAAAGATCTACTCCATGGTCTGAGTCTTTTGTTCTTAGAGTTATAACACTTGGGAAGAGATTTGCTCTCCCAAAAAACGTGGCCTGAAGCTTCTCCGCACTCCTCACTGGTTAGTCGGCCTATCGGCCCACCCCGACCCAACTCAATACAGGGCAGCACAGAGAAACAGAGCGGCCTGGAAGGCACAGCAGAGACAGCCCCATCCATGCTTGCTCGATTCCTTTCGCAAGGGTTCCTTCACCAAGCTGGGCCAGAGATCTCCATGGGAAGCCTCCGGCATTCAGGCCCACAGATCTGAGGAGCCACATGCTAGTAAAATAAGTATAAGGATGGTTATGTGGAAAAATTACAGATAATCTTAAAAGTTATCTGCAGTTAAACACAAAATGACAAAGTTTGTGTTAACCGATTTTAGGTCCCTATGTTATAATCTTGTCAGTGTATGTTTCTGCTACCTTAGAAGGAACACAGTGCTGAATTTGAACACTGGATCCACTTAATCATCCAGTGATGTCTGAAGATCACTTGTAACTGGTAAAGGAAAATTGATTATGCTGATATAAGCATGTTGAATGTGTATATTTCAAAATGTGACTCTGATGTGAGGAATGATTGACAGTTGATTGCTTCTAAGGGAGGGAAACTCAGTTTTTGTGAAGCACATAGGCCCTAGTAGTAGGCCAACCCTGCTCCAGGGGATGACATCAAACCCAGGGATATATGGGCAGCACAAATTGTAATCATTGAACTATTTTGAAAACTGAGGACAAAACAAGTTGGGAGGAGTGTGTAGTGGAGGTAAACCTGGGAGGGTTTAGGAAGAGTAATGGGGATGTATATGATCAAAATACACTTTATACATGTGTAACTCTCTCAGAAAATGACTTGTAATTGTATTAAGGGGATGAAGAGATGGGTCAGTGATTAAGCATATTTGCTGTTTTTCCAGAGAACCCAGGTTTGGTTCCCACATGGTGGCTGACACTCATCCATAACTCGGTTCCAAAGGATCTCACAGCCTCTTCTGGCCTCTTGGGTTACAAGTCCTGCACATGATCACATGGTATATATACGGCCATACAGGCAACCACTTATCAAATAAAAGTAAGACTTTTAAAATTATACTTTAATTTTTTAATGTGATTCAAAGCAGACAAACGGTAGTTTTTAATGTGGGGTGGGGTATGTTCAAGACAGGGTTTCTCTGTGTAGCCCTGGCTTCCCGGAACTCACTCTGTAGACCAGGCTGGCCTCAAACTCAGAAATCAGCCTGCCTCTGCCTCCCAAGTGCT
>NW_022196905.1:182194920-182197778 GCF_008632895.1 Mastomys coucha | reverse complement strand
CTGCCCGGTAGTAGCTGCTTTCTTCCTTCCTTCCTTTCTTTCTTTCTTTCTTTTTTCTTTCTTTCTTTTTTTTTAACTTTTCTTTCTTTTTTTTTTACTAGATATTTTCTTTATTTACATTTCAAAATTTATCCCCTTTCCTGGTTTCCCCTCCGAAAACCTCCTACCCCCACTCCCCCCTCCCTGCTCACCAACCCACACACTCTCCCTTCCAGGCCCTGGCGCTCCCTTACAACGGGACATAGAGCCTTCACAGGACCAAGGGCCTCTCCTCCCATTGATGACCAACAAGGCCATCCTCTGCTATATATACAGCTGAGCCATGAGTCCCACCATGTGTACTTCTTGGTTGAATCCCTGGAAGCACTGGGGGTACTGGTTAGTTCATATTGTTGTTCCTCCTATGGAGCTCCAAACCCCTTCAGTTCCTTGGGTCCTTTCTCTAGCTACTCCATTGGGGACCCTGTGCTCACTCCAATGGTTGGCTATGAGCATCCACCTCAGTATTTGTCAGGCATTGGTAAAGCCTCTCAGGAGTCAGCTATAACAGGCTTCTATCAACCAGCACTTGTTGGGATCCACAATAGTCTCTGGGATGATGACTGTATATGGAATGAATCCCCAGGTGGGGCAGACTCTGGATGGTCATTCCTTCAGTCTCTACTCCATACTTTGTCTCGGCAACTCCTTCCATGGGTATTTTGTTCATACCACACTTTGGTATTCCTTCTTCTTGAGTTTCATGTGATTGTGAATTTTATCATGGGTATTCCAAGCTTTCTGGGCTAATATCCACTTATCAGTGACTGTATACCAGGTGTGATCTTTTGTGATTGGGTTACCTCACTCAGGATGATATTTTCGAGTTCCATCCATTTGCCTAAGAATTTCATAAATTCATTGTTTTTAATAGTTGAGTAGTACTCCATTGTGTACATGTACCACATTTTCTGTATCCTTTCCTCTGTTGAGGGACATCTGGGTTTTTTCCAGCTGCTGGCTATTGTAAATGTAACTACTATGAACATAGTGGAGCATGTGTCCTTATTACATGTTGAAGCATCTTCTGGGTATATGTCCAGGAGTGGTATTGCTGGGTCCTCAGGTAGCACTATGTCCATTTTTCTGAGAAGCCACCAAACTGATTTTCAGAGTGGTTGTACCACCTTGCAATCCCACCAGCAATGGAGAAGTGTTCCTCTTTCTCCACATCCTCACCAGCATCTGCTGTCACCTGAGTTTTTGATCTTAGCTATTCTGACTGGTGTGAGGTGGAATCTCAGGGTTGTTTTGATTTGCATTTCCTTGATGACTACGGATGTTGAACATCTCATTAGGTGCTTCTTAGCCATTCGGTATTCCACAGTTGAGAATTCTTTGTTTAGCTCTGTACCCCATTTTTAACCCATTTTAGGGTTACTTGGTTCTCTAGAGTCTAACTTTTTAAGTTCTTTGTATATATTGGATATTAGCCCTCTATTGGATATAGGATTGGTAAAGATCTTTTCCCAATCTGTTGGTTGCCATTTTGTCCTATTGACAGTGTCCTTTGCCTTACAGAAGCTTTGTAATTTTATGAGGTCCCATTTGTCAATTCTTGATCTTAAAGCATGACCTTTTGGTGTTCTGTTCAGGAAATTTCCCCCTGTGCCTATATGCTCAAGGCTCTTCCCCACTTTCTTTTCTATTAGTTTGAATGTATCTGATTTTATGTGGAGGTCCTTGATCCACTTGGACTTGAGCTTTGTACAGGGAGATAAGAATGGATCGATTTGCATTCTTATACATGCTAACCACCAGTTGAGCCAGTACCATATGATAAAAATGCTGTCTTTTTCCCACTGGATG
This sequence comes from Mastomys coucha, assembly GCF_008632895.1. Taxonomy (NCBI): domain Eukaryota; kingdom Metazoa; phylum Chordata; class Mammalia; order Rodentia; family Muridae; genus Mastomys; species Mastomys coucha. The sequence continues at coordinate 182,195,930 of NW_022196905.1, read as the reverse complement.
ATTTTAGCTCCTTTGTCAAAGAACAAGTGACGACAGGTGTGTGGGTTCATTTCTGGGTCTTCAATTCTATTCCACTGATCTACCTGCCAGTCACTGTACCAATACCATGCAGTTTTTATCATAATTGCTCTATAGTATACCTTAAGGTCAGGGATGGTGATTCCACCAGAAGTTCTTTTATTGTTGAGAATAGTTTTTGATATCCTAGGTTTTTTGTTATTCCAAATGAATTTGCAAATTTCCAACTCTGTGAAGAATTGACTTAGAATTTTGACAGGGATTATATTGAATCTATAGATTACTTTCAGTAAGATGGCCATTTTTACTATATTAATCCTGCCGATCATGAGCAAAGGAGATCTTTCCACCATCTGAGATCTTCTTCGATTTCTCTCTTCAAAGACTTGAAGTTCTTGTCATACCGATCTTTCACTTGCTTAGTTAGAGTCACACCAAGGTATTTTATATTATTTGTGGCTACTGTGAAGGTGTCATTTCCCTAATTTCTTTCTCAGCCTGTTTATCCTTTGTGTAGAGGGAGGCCACTGATATATTTTAGTTAATTTTATATCCAGCAACTTTGCTGAAGTTGTTTATCAGGTTTAGGAGTTCTCGGGTGGAAATTTTGGGGTCACTTATACTATCTTATTATCTGAAAATAGTGATATTTTGACTTCTTTCTTTCCAATTTGTATCCCTTTGATCTCCTTTTGTTGTCTAATTGCTCTGGCTAGGACTTCGAGTACTATATTGAATATGTAGGGAGAGAGTAGGCAGCCTTGTCTAGTTCCTGATTTTAGTGGGATTGCTTCAAGTTTCTCTCTATTTAGTTTGATATTGGCTACTGATTTCCTGTATATTGCCTTGAATTACAGATCTTTCCAAGACTTTTATCCTGAAGGGGTGTTGGGTTTTGTCAAATGCTTTCTAACATCTAATGAAATGATCATATGGTTTTTTTCTTTGAGTTTGTTTATATAGTGGATTATGTTGATGGATTTCCATATATT
>NW_022196905.1:182184625-182194872 GCF_008632895.1 Mastomys coucha | reverse complement strand
CCCTGCATCCCTGGGATGAAGCCTACTTGATCATGATGGATGATCATTTTGATGTGTTCTTGGGTTCAATTTGCAAGAATTTTCTTGAGTATTCTTGCATCAATACTCATAAGGGAAATTGGTCTGAAGCTCTCTTTCTTTGTTGGGTCTTTGTGTGGATTTAGGTATCAGAGTAATTGTGGCTTCATAGAACGAATTGGGTAGAGTACCTTCTGTTTCTATTTAGTGGAATAGTTTGAGGAGTATTGATATTAGGTCTTCTTTGAAGGTCTGATAGAACTCTGCACTAAACCCATCTGGTCCTGGGCTTCTTTTGGTTGGGAGACTATTAATGGCTGTTTCTGTTTCTTTAAGGGATATGGGATTGTTTAGATCTGATCCTGATTTAACTTTGGTACCTGGTATCTTTCTAGAAAATTGTTCATTTCATCCAGATTTTCCAGGTCTGATGAGTATAGGCTTTTGTAGTAGGGTCTGATGATTTTTTGGATTTCCTCATTTTCTGTTGTTATGTCTCCCTTTCCATTTCTGATTTTGTTAATTAGGATACTGTCTCTGTGCCTTCTAGTTAATCTGGCTAAGGGTTTATCTGTTTTGTTGATTTTCTCAAAGAACCAGCTCCTGGTTTGGTTGATTCTTTGTATAGTTCTTTTAGTTTCCATTTGGTTGATTTCAGCCCTAAGTTTGATTGTTTCCTGCCATCTATGCCTCTTGGGTGTATTTATTTTTTCTTGTTCTAGAGCTTTCAGATGTGTTGTCAAATTGCTAGTGTATGCTCTCTCCAGTTTCTTTTTGGAGGCACTCAGAGCTATGAGCTTTTCTCTTAGGACTGTTTTCATTGTGTCCCATAAGTTTGGATATGTTGTGGCTTCATTTACATTAAACTCTAAAAAGTCTTTAATTTCTTTATTTCTTCCTTGACCAAGTTGCCATTGAGTAAAGTGTTATTCAGTTTCCATGTGTATGTGGGCTTTCTATTGTTTATGTTGTTATTGAGGAGCAGCCTTAGTCTATGGTGATCTGATAGGATGCATGGGATTATCTTAATCCTCTTGTATGTGTTTAGGCCTCTTTTATGACCAATTATATGGTCAGTTTTGGAGAAGGTACCATAAGGTACTGAGAAGAAGGTATATTATTTTGTTTTAGGATAAAATGTTCTATAGATATCTATTAAATCCATTTGGTTCATAACTTCTGTTAGTCTCACTGTGTCTCTGTTTAATTTCTGTTTCCATGATCTGTCCATTGCTGAAAGTGGGGTGTTGAAGTCTCCCACTATTATTGTGTGCAGTACAATGTGTGCTTTGAGCTTCAGCAAAGTTTCTTTTATGAATGCGGGTGCCCTTGCATTAGGAGCATAGATGTCAGAATAGAGTTCTTCTTGGTAGATTTTTCCTTTGATTAATATAACATATCCTTCCTTATCTTTTTTGATAACTTTAGGTTGAAAGTCAATTTTATTTGATATTAGAATGGCTACTCCAGCTTGTTTCTTGGGACCATTTGCTTGGAGAATTGTCTTCCAGCCTTTTACTCTGAGGTAGTATACAGATGGCAGACAAGAAGGATCTTCTGGTAGCTGTTTTCTTAATGCTATGACACTCAAGACAATCTAACAGGATATCTACTTAAGTAAAAATTATTGAAACAACTTATCCAATATTCTGACCCTGTTACAAAAATAATTTGAAAAATCTATGTTTTTATTTTTGTGTACATCCATGTACTTATAAGTCTAAAAACATATCTTCACTCAATGAAGAATGTTATGCTAATGGCTAAAGAAAAGACAAAAATGTGTGCTTGCTGTCTAATGGGACATGTAATCTAGAGGAAAAACTGGATGATGAAAATCATATAAATACATGCATTTTACTTCATAATCTGTGAATAAATGCAGCAGAAGCTAAACAAAGCACAAATGGAGGATAAAAGAAATTGAGATCCAACCAAGAGTCATAGCTTAGGAACTTCATGGATGTAGGCTAGAGCATGGAAAGGCCACTAGAATGCAACCGTTTATGACGCCTGCCAGATCAGTGGCAGTTATTCAAGTAAAACGCAGGTGAAAGAGTTTGCCAAACAAAGGAATTGGTGTTTATGAAATCCCTGAGTCAGACACAGCTTGTCCTAGTTCAGTGAGCTTTTAAAAAGGTCAGTGGAAACAACAGAAGCAACTCTAGCAAGCAGGAGAAGATCAATAGTCATAAGGAGCCAAACTAATGATCTTTGATTTTTATACTAATTATAAGAAAGGATTATTTGATTTGTAATGTCTTTCATCTTACTTCCAGGCTTGTCCCTGAAAACACTTGGGTCTTATTTTCTCTGGTCTGTGTTAGCTCTCACAGGTTCATCTGCTTACTCATGCAATTGATTCCTAGGGCCTCCATGACAAAGAACCTCAATACAGCAGAAATCCATTCTCTTATGATCTAGAAGGCAGAAGTCTGAGATACACATTCAGAAACTCGGGGGGAAGCTGCCTGATGCCCCTCTCCTGGCTGCTGCTGCTTGCTGGTCATTTCTAGAATTCCTAACAGGTGACTCTGACCTCTGATTTCATTATACACACTCTCCCCATTAATCTGTGTCTTAATTTGAATGCCTCCCTTTGGCTTGGATGGTTGGTTGGTTTTGCTTCTTTTCTCTCTTCAGTCTCTACAGAGACTGTCAAACAGGGCCAGTGCAGACTATATTGCAAATCATCATGGTGGGGTATTGGGAAAGTTTTCAATTAGCAATAATCACACCGTGGATAAACCTCACTGGCTATGATTTTTCAAGACAGGGTTTCTCTGTGTAACCCTAGCTGTCCTGGAACTCACTCTGTAGACCAGGCTTGGCCTTCTAAATGCTGGGATTAAAGGGATGCAACACCACTGCCCAGCTGAAATGTCTCTGTCATAAAATCCCTATTATGGGATTAGGACCCAGTTTACTCCAGGAGAGTCTCATTTTACCTTGACTACATCTGTAGAAACTCTATTTCCTAAAAGTTCCCATTCATAGACACCCCAAATGATATAAAAAGAATATTAATATTCTTTATGGCATTATGGCAATAGTTATTCCTTAACCAGCTCATTCCCTAAATAACCACATCAGAGGCCATTTAATATTTCAAGCCTTGGGCCTTAGCTCGGCAGACTCTTCCTAGCTCATCTAAGTTAACCTAATACCTAACCCCATTCAGTCACATGGCTAGTTATACTACCAAGCCCTGAATAACTGTCATGGTCCTCTCCTGTCCCCTGGTAACTTCTCTCTCCCAGGAAGTCCTGCCTTCCTCTCTCTATTGCAGAATTACAGGCTTTAGCTCTTTTGTTAACCAATTAACTGGGAAGCCTGGTTTGCACAACAAAAGCTGGTGAATGTGAGAATTAGCTCCTCTGGTGGCAACCAGATCTTGGGGTCCATAATTTAGCATTTGAATACATAGCAGCCCCAGACCAACCCCAACAGTAGATAGCCACCAAGAGGACATGAACTGGTGTTTTTGAGGCATGCAAACGAGGTCATAACAAGAAGCTACTAGGCGGAGTTAGGGGTGGAGTGATACAATTATATTTGTTTTTAACATCATATTGGATGGGAAATGTGTTGGAAAAGAGTAAAATCAACTGTATATTTCATTTTCATAATATTGTAGATGTTATACAAAGTTCTCTGCATATAAAATATACATAAATATTGAATAACTATTTATTAATCATTTAAATATGCATCTGAGCTAAAGACAATATAATTGATTATAATGAGGGAAAAACTGTGTACTGGGCAAAAATAGAAAAGGAGACTTAAATCCAGATTTATAAGCTGCCACTGTAGCTATAATATGACTACCTACTACCCAGTTCTCCATGTCTCTCCTTTGACTTTTTTGACCTGTAAACCCACAGGCCAGTACATTTCAGACTCCAAAACTCTCCATTGATTTTCTTCACAATTGCCTTTACAATTTAAACAATTGAGACTTTATTCTTTCTTTAAAAAGTCTATTTGTTTCCCTGAAAAGTTTATGGAATAAATTGAAGGTGTTTGGTAAGTAACTGCCCAGGCATGCAGGGACGTGCCTCCCTGCTCCTTGGCTGATGAGAGCATGCGCATTACCTCCAGGACAACTGAGGAGAAAGTTGCTATGCTTCTACAGAGATGAACTCAGCTCCAAGACAGGAAAAGGAGGTGCTTCTGTTGCCCAGCCCCTGATAAGCCTTAGTATCCCCCAAAGCAGTGGGGAAGCTGCTTTCTCAAAAACCCACACAGGACTGAAACAAAGCAGACAGGGAAGAAATGAAGCAGCCTGGTGCCGTGTGCATCTAAATATGCAATGAAAAAAAAAAATCTCCATTCACGTGGCATTTCTGTTTCAATGGTGAAGCATTTGCACAGTGAACAAGGTTTTAAATTTTTGGTAAGATTATTAAATTAATTAGAATTAGAATCTTTTCCTTAATTCTGTATAGTTTGATTCCCGTGTTTATTTTGGTTTTTGCCTGCCTCTCTAGTTGGTGAGCTGTCTATCACACAGCTTATCTACATGTGTCTCAATAGATGTATAGAGAGCAAAATGTTAAGACCAGAGGCTGGAGAGGTGGCTAAGTGGTTAAACTGCCTAGTGCTCTTACCTAGCACGGACATGGGGTCACGAATATCTGTAATAGCTCCAGAAGATTCCCTGAAGTCTTTTAACCTCTGAGGGCACCTCCAACTCATATACGCATACCACACATACATATAACTAATAACAAAATTAACTATTTTTAAAACGTTTGGCCTTTCCCCTCATTGGGCATCTGAAGGCAAGCATTTTTACTAGATTGCCTCGTCTGCTTAAACCACCATGGTTTGATAAGAAAGACCAACTGAGCATGTAAGGGTGGTATTTCAGTTGGTACCCAAATGGCATAGGCTTCATTAAGTTGGATTAAGCAACCTTTCTTGGATAGTAGATTATTCAAGATCATCTATCTACCCAGTGAAAGCAATCATGCAAATCTTTGCACATTAAAAAACAAAAACAAAAACAAAACACTTGTGAGTGATCTTAAAAATATTTCAGGGGCTAGAGACCTAGCTCAGTGGTTAAGAGCATTTCTTGCTCTTGTAAAAGATCTGAGTTTGGTCCCCAGCATCCACATGGCAGCTCACAACTGTCTTGACTTCTGTCTTAGTTAGGGTTTTACCGCTGTAAACAAATACCATGACCAAGACAACTCTTATAAAGGGCAAGATTTAATTGGGGCTAGCTTACAGGTTCAAAGATTGAGTCCAGTATCATCAAGGTGGGAGCATGGCAGTGTCCAGGCAGGCATGGTACAGGAGATGCTGAGAGTTCTCATCTTCATCTGAAGGCTGCTAGAGAATACTGGCTCCCAGGCAGCTAGGACAAGGGTATTAAAGCTCACACCCACAAGACCACACCTACTCCAACAAGGCCATACCTCCCAACAGTGCCACTCCCTGGGCCAAGCATATACAAACCATCACATTCCATTCATTGGCCCCCAAAAGCTTGTTTAAACACATCAGTCTATGGAGGCAATCTCTGGCCATAACATAATTTAAAAAGTACATTTAGTCCAACTTTCAAAGTCCTCATAGTCTATAGCAGTATCAACAACATTAAAAGTCCAAAGTTCAAAGTCTCTTCTGAGATCCATCCAATCATTTAACTGTAATCCCCCAATCAAGGTAGGAAATCAGTTGGGCAAACTCTAAACTCTGCATCTCCATATCTGATGTCAAAGCAGTTTTCAGAGAATATATAAACCATTGCAGCCTCCATGGCTACTGCATGCACATGGTATCCAAACCTATGTGTACCAATACATTATTGACTTTATAGTCAAATAATTTCTAAAATATATTTGTTAAGGCCTAGGTAAAATGTTAAGTCCTAGATAACTGTGGCCTATCTACCGAGCCATTTTGAGCTGTCACTAATGTCATAAAGAAACTTTCTCATGCTTGAGTTGATTACATATCCTGTTACGTTCTGTTTCTCAGTGTTCTTAGAAACCCAGTCACAATAGAAGCCAGCTAGAACTGCTTTGACTAGTTAGCCATAATAAGCTTGGACCCAACGCAACCGCCAGGCAGGACTTCTCACACCTATATATAAGCTTTTATGGGTTTTGCTTTTATAAGCTGCCCTGTGCTAGAGCCCAACCTAAGAAAACACCTGCACCAACTTGGAGTTAAGACTTCCATTTTGAGTAGAGGTTGAGGAAAGTTTAAGTTCCCATGACCTCCCTGGGAACCGACATCCTGCTTGGTAGAAAGAGACATGTATGTGGGTAACGGACATCCTGGTTGACAAGACATGAATGTTAGGCAAAGAGAAGTCCCCTGCCACCATGAAATACTCCAACCAATTGGAGCAGGATAAATGTACAACAAAGACATGTTCCCAAGGAAATCCCCATCCCTAAGTCTTTATTGGTGAAATAACTTGGCACAGATGTTTGTGGATCTCAGGCTTAAAAAGCTCTATAGGATACTAGTTAGAGGTCGAAGCTCAGCTCCTGAGTCTAGGTGTGTCCCTGGTTGATCACTTTGACTGAGATGAGTGTCTGAGTGGTTTGTGTGGCAATCCACAGATCCCAAAAATATTTTAGATATTTGTTTTCATCTTTTCTATTGAATTAGTTTGAAGAAAAAAACAAGAGAGTCATGCATATTATAGAACATTTGGGAAACCTGTAAAAGTGTTAATTAAAAGTGATAATTCTGATTCTACTACATTTTAGAGTCCCTTAATCAGGATCGGTTTGAAAATGAATTAAATCTTTGTTTTCATTCTTTCTTTCTTTCTTTCCTTTTTTTTTTTTTTTTTTTTTTTTGGTTTTTCAAGACAGGGTTTCTCTGTGAAGCCCCAGCTGTTTTGGAACTCACTCTGTAGACCAGGCAGGCCTCGAACTCAGAAATCCACCTGCCTCTGCCTCCCAAGTGCTGGGATTAAAGGTGTGCACCACCACTATCCAGCTTTTCTTTCTTTTTTTAAATGGTTTCTCTCTGTGTAACCCTAACTGTCCTGGAACTTGCTCTATAGACCAGACTTGGCCTTGAACTCAGAGATCTGCCTCCCAAGTGCTCGGATTAAAGGTAGGTGCCACCACCACCACCCAGCTAAATCTTTTGTTTTCTTATGTGGAGTGTTTTCTGTGTTGTGAACAATTCCTCAGCGTGGGAGGGGGAAGGGATGGTATTCCACCAGTCAGAGAAGGAATGGTGGTGCGCTGAACTGGAGATAAAAATAAAAATAAATGAAGAAATATGAGAAGTATTAAAGATAAAGTGGTCAGGACAAAGTGATGGACTTGATGCATGTTTTAAAATAGCTTCCAAATTCCTTGTTTTATTTCCACAAATGTAAAGGTCTCACATAATTTTGTCATAAATCCTACACACAGAACACAAAATGCAACATCTTCAGCAGAGGTGCATGCGGAATTCTTGCAAAGCCAATTTAGAAATGCCAGTTCCCCTGCCAACAGAGTCACCTAAAATATCAAAGGGAAGGTTTGCTTGTCCTATCTTCTAATAGTTTTAACATGATAGTACAAACTGAGTGTGTTCCATTCTCAGTATCAGATAAAAACAATGGGATCTAAAATAATATAAGAGAGACTTCTGTGGAATATTCCTGTCTTTGCTGTGAAGATGGTGAAGTCTATAAAAAAAAAATCCAAAACCACAACAGAGTCATCTCCAGCCCCCACACTTCTACAATAATGGTGTATGGAGGGCCTCTGCTACGTATTTGAAATATGTTCTATTTTCAAAGCTAACTGGCTGATTTATGAAGAAACACACATGTGTTTTTTTGCTTCCCATAAGCACATTTGGATATTATTAAACTGAGAAGATAAAATATTGCATGGTGCTGAAGAATTAATTTCCAAATGTTTTTTTAAGATAAACAGCGTATCAACTATATCTTGAATGTCATCACTTTGGATGACCAACTAGACAGATTTATAGACAACTGCTTTGCTAAAAAGGAATTGTTTTGGTCTATCTGTCATAGACTATTATGTCCAAGAATGTGGTCATTGCCCCATCTACCCTAATGTGAGGAATCTGCACTGTGCAAGCAGAAGATCTCTGAAAATCTGTCCTTATCAATGGAACTGATAACAAGAGAGAATACATTCTACATCACACATAATTCTCTAGAGAATCTTCTCATCTTAACATTGGCTCAGAAATGATATATTAAAGGGGAGAAATAGAACCCTTGCACTCGCAGCTAAGAAAGAAGGTCCTGTCAGCATCTTCTCTGGTCAGTAATTCAGAGCCAGTACGCAAGCCACATGCTGGTGTGATCTCAAATCTGCTTTCTTAGCTTTTCTTTGCACATTCCAACCCATCTTCACATACTCAGAGGTTTTTTATGATGAGACACAAATTCTAAAATATCATCCTTCCCTGATCCTTTATCCTTTGCTGACCACGTCTGTAGCATTTAAAAAAGGAAAGCATGAGGGTGAGAAGTTTTTGAGTCTTAGAAAGGTTTCTATACCTGGTGAGTGACCTGCCCAATAGCCATACAGCCCTGAGAAGGGTTGCCCTGGTGCCTGCCATTTCTCTGCCAGAATCGATGCAGCAGAACTAGAAACTTTGAGTTCTCAACTGTAATCCCTTGAAGGAAGTTGGAAATCTAGCAACCTGGGGCAGAGTTATGTTCCCTCAGTTATGTAGCCTGGAGGAAAGTGGGACAAGATCCTCCTAGACTAGGAATGGAAGGGCAGTGGTGCCACACCCTGGTAATATTTCTCTCTATGTAAAAGTCTATGGAGGTCCAGCACTGAATGAACATGATTAACTTCATTAGTTACTGGAAGCTACTTTGTACTACACACAATGTTACTGTGAGAACAGAGCCAGTTAATAACAGGCAAAAAGAAAACCTCTCATCCTGTTTACATCCCATAAGCTAAAAGCCTTCTTCCACCAAAAAGAACCCAGAATGGAGAATGTATTTCATCCTCAGCAGCATCAAAAAGGGGCAGTGGTCCACTCTACAACAGATTGATCCTGGAGAGAAGCAACTGAAGCTCCGACACTAACCAAAAACACAGGCTGCTGCTGTGCAAGGTCAGGTTCCTTCTCCAGCCCTAATTTCTTCAGTCTTGAGAAGCGCTTTATTTTTTTTTTAAATGGTGTCACTATGTATGTAACAAGTTAGCCTCCAGCACCCTATGTAGACCAGGCTGGCTTCACACATTCAGTCATCCTCCTGCCTCTGTCTTCCCAGTGCAGCCCTCACAGCACCCTGCTCCTAGTCTTAGTAAATTCATAGCTACATTTTTCTTAGAAAAACAAAGAAGAAAACAGAAGATGAATAATTTAGTCCCTCAGAACTAAACGTAAATAATCGCATCCCTTAGAACTAAATGTGAACATATTTACCTTCTGTTCTTAAAGGTAGACATATTTACCTTATGCTTAACTAGTCTGTTTATTGAGAGGGATTACCTTGTGTTATTACCTTAGAGAACAAAAAAGAAAAACACTGTGTCGCAGATGTTGGGAAAGCATTTTTGTTAGGAATAGAAAACCACAGTAATGTGGGGAGTCATTCTCAAAAAGACACTAAATCCCCTCTCACCTTCTAGCACATGGGAGACCAGGAGACCTTTAAAATATCTAGGAGAAAGATGGGTAATATCTCTTAGCACCACGGCTCTCCAAGGAACTCAGGATAAAAAGTTGGTTCTGGGATCCTATCTTTCAGCAGTTTCTAATCATTTGTAGGAAAACAATGCTTTCTTTCTCGTGTGAGCAATAAGCCCCTTTATCCATTCTGGCTGAATTAATCCTGATATCTGGTGAGGGATAGAGACAACAAAGGCAAATTTGAAAGACAGACTGTTTCATCTCATAAGCTTGAGCTGAATATCAGCTTTACATTCAAACTGACTGAATCTGAGAATGTGTTTATAATACAATAAAATCATAGCAAGGAAGGACAAGTTTTGAATTTTTTCCTAATTCCAAGGCTCCCTGGGAAAATCAGTATGAGGAAAACTTTTTCATGGAATTAGATCTCATTCCCCTGCCAAAAAAACTAACAGTGACACATGAACAGTAAGAATTTTAATTTCCCACTTTGATTTATTTTGTTCTCTCTGTCTCTGTCTCCCTGTCTCTGTCTCTGTCTCTCTCTGTCTCTCTCGCTCTTTCTCTTTCTCTCTCTCTCTCTCTCTCTCTCTCTCTCTCTCTCTCTCTCTCTCTCT
>NW_022196905.1:182183228-182184615 GCF_008632895.1 Mastomys coucha | reverse complement strand
ACACACACACACACACACATACACACACCTAGCTATCTGACATCTTCTCTTTCTCTTTCTAAAAGGAAACCTCCCCTCTTGTTGTGAAACCCTGCTATTAAGGTTGCAGTCTACCATAACTGGACAGCTCCCTAAGCTCAATGTAAAATGGAGGACTCTTTTTTTTTCGGGGGGAGGCTCCCTCTTTTCTTTCTGACCTTATCTGGGGAGCAGGACCCTCACATTCTCTACCTGAGGAATGTCACATAGTTCTTAGCAAAATTACAGGTTCAACTTCTTGGAATGCCTCTCCATGTAAGTGAGGTATTCCCAGTACCTTAAGTGTCAGCCAATGAAGATTTATTCACCCTAAGAAGAACCCCTTTCCACTCTCCAAGGCCTATATAGCCCTTGTTAACCACCCCCCAAAGCGCACAACCTATTTCACCTAATACCATCTAAAAGAGCTGTTATGCTGAAATCCTTAGAGAAGACCACACACACACACACACACACACACACACATACACAGCCAGACAGACATCCTTTCCTGCAGGATAAGCAGTGACATCTGAACACCAGAACAAAGAAGCAGAATGGAGAATCACATTCTGTGTCACAAACAGATATTCCAGTACTCCTGTTAACAATCTTTTTTTTTTTTCATTTATACCTACAAAGTTCATAGCAGTAAGTGTTCATTTTTGTGATCCATAGACCTCAGTGGGCAATGTTGGTGGTTTGAATCATCAATGCCCCCAACAACCTTGGGCATTTGAAAGTCCTCATTTGATGGTAGTGTTTGGGTAGGTTTAGAGACTTGGCCTTACTGAAGAAAGTATATCACAAGAAGTGGTCTTTGGGAGTTTAACGATATATGCCAATTCTTGTTTGCTTTCTCTGCTTCCTGATTGCAGTTCAATATGGAAGCTCCCAGCTTCCAACTCCAGCTGCCATGTTGTGGGTCCGACATCATAGACTCTAACCATCTAAAATAAACTCTTTCAACAAGTTGCCTTGGTCATGGTGTTTTATCATAGCAGTAGAAAAGTAGCTAATACCATTGGTCAAATTGTGTTTGAAACAACTCATTAACCAACTAAAGATAAAATCACCTTGAAACCTTTAAAAAGAAAACACAAATCAGGCAAAAGACCATAGAAGACCATAGAAGCAATATAGATATTCAGTACCTCTATCACAATTCATAATCTGCATTCCCAGAAAGAAGGCTTTTAATAATTCCCAGGGAGCTATGTGCCTAAGATTTAAATTCCTAGACTTGACAGGCTCACTGAGACTTATCACACATAAATTCTGGATAATACCCTGATGTCTTCACCATGATATAAAAATATGATTAAGTTATGAAGAAGCACAGCAGTTGCATATATATATATATATATAT
>NW_022196905.1:182164869-182183218 GCF_008632895.1 Mastomys coucha | reverse complement strand
ATACCCTTGAACAAGAAAAAGGAGACCAAATCTCACCAGAGTAGAGACAAAGAACTTACCATATGCTTGAACTAGAAAACCTCCCCAGAGAATCTGGAGACAAGAGTGCTCCCAAATTCCCCATCAACTCCTCCTACAGATTCTTTTCCATGTTTTCGGGAGCTTCAGAAGCTCTGGACCACTGTAGTCCAATCACAAACTAAACTACTAGACACAGCACTGTAGATTCACAGGCAAGATATATTAAATAGGCCAATTACGATTAAATATAGCAGCTACTACCAATACTCCAGGGACCCCCAAACCACTCCTAAGAGCCTGCTGAGACCCACAGAGAACTTCAAGTAGAGATGTGGTAGAGGCAGAGGATGAGTCAGCGGAGTGCACAGTATCTCTGAAACAACTTTTTTAAAAGGCAGGTCTTGGCCGGGCAGTGGTGGCGCACGCCTTTAATCCCAGCACTTGGGAGGCAGAGGCAGGCGGATTTCTGAGTCCGAGGCCAGCCTGGTCTACAAAGTGAGTTCCAGGACAGCCAGAGCTACACAGAGAAACCCTATCTCGAAAAACCAAAAAATAAATAAATAAATAAATAAATAAATAAAAATTAAAAAAAATAAAAGGCAGGTCTTCTAGAAAGATGCTTTTAGGAAGTGGTATCATAAAATTTGGTGGGGGGATGGGGAGATGGTAGGGCAGAACTGTAAACGGTAGAGAGAAGCAGAGAGCAGAGGGAGTATGGGAGGCTTGAGGCAGCTCTTGCTGCTGGCCCTGCTTGATGGTGGTGTCTGGGAAGCCTGTAGGGCTGTCAGCACATAAATGAGGGAGCATGTGGCCAGGGCCAGGAGCTCTAAGGGGTCCTGCCCATCCCCCTCCCAGCTGCAAGACCACCCTAGCTCCGGGCATCAACAGGCTATCCAAGATGAGTCTCAGTGATAGTTCAGTATTTATAGTGCTTATAACAAGATTAATAAGAAACAAACACACTGGTTTGCCTATCTTCTATGACACAGCAGGCTTCATAATGAAATGGAGACCAGAGAAACGTCTTCGCTTTCAGGTTTGATGAAGAGTAGACAGACATGGAGACATATAACTGGACAAATCCAGAGTTGTAGATAATCCCAGTTGTCAGCTAAATTAGAATTAGCATAGACGCATGCCACTGGGTATATCTAAGAAAGCATTTCTGGCATAGGGGAGACTCATTGTCTATATGAGTGGCACCATTGTGTGGGGTCCCGGGCTGAATACAAAGGAGAAAAAGCACCCAACATCATCTCTCTGCTCCCTGACTGTGAACACAATGTGACCAGCCACGTCAAGTTCCTGCCGTCCATCATCTCCCCAGATAATTAATTATAATTATTTCCCCTCAGACTGTGAACAGAAGTAAACCCTTCCTCAAGATACTTCTTTCAGATATCATGGTAGAGCGAAAAGAGAAGTAACTAACACAGGGTATGTGGCCTGATGATAAATCAGGGTAGGGTTGCATTTAACAAAACCTTTTTGGTCATAATCTTCTGTATCTTCAACAAGGAAGATATTTCCTAACTCCACGGATGGAAACAGTACCTCTCATCATAGGAAGGTTGGAGCCAGCTCGAAAATGGCCTGCTCTCTCCTGTTTGCTCCAGTTCCACTGCAATCAGAAGGTGGTGTATTTTGGAGAAGCACTCCTGAACCTCACACCCACCTTCATTGTCAATGTCACTTTTATTTCCTCCAGTGAAGTGATGAGATGAGAGCCAAGCTGTGAGAATACACAGCTTGGACTGAGCTTAGAGCGTTTCCTTCTCTTTTCTAACTAGGCCTAGGTTTGGAAGCTTCTAGCCTCCTGGGGGTGGGGGCAGGGGGTTGAATATGCTTGGCCCAGGGAGTAGCACTATTAAGAGGTACGACCTTGTTGGAAGAAATGTGTCACTGCAGGGGTGGGCAACGAAACCCTCCTCCTAACCTTGTGGGAGACAGTCTTCTTCTAACTGCCTTCAAAACAAGAGGTGGAACTCTCAGCTCCTCCAGCCCCACATTGGCCTGGATGCTGCCATGCTCCCGCCGTGATGATAATGAACTGAACCTCTGAACCTGTGAGCCACCCCCAATTAAATGTTGTCCAAGAGTTGCCTTGGTCATAGTGTCTGTTCACAGCAGTAAGACCCTAACTAAGACACTTCCAGACAATCTAATCTCCAAGAGCGGCCTCGTATTAATTTTGGCAATATGTTCTCATCTTCTGGCTCCTCAGTCTCTGGTTCATTCTGTCTTCACCTGTGTTTAGTTTGTTTTCTCTGCAACCTGTCTCTGTATGACTGTCCCAGTAAAGCTCGTATATACCTGTAGGGCAAGAGGACCACGCCACCAGACAGAAAAACTGGTAAGGTTGAGCAAGCCCAAACCCTGGGAAATCTCAGAATTAAGAATGGTAGGCATAAGGTCAGCTCCCTGCCAAACTAGCTGATCTGGAACACAATATAATGACACCCCACTGAGACATGGTCACATAGCACAAAAACCTGGAGTTCTCCATGCTATTGAGGTAACTAGACAGGCTCCAAGTGTTCAGGCAAGGAACTTCCCTTCCTTCAAAAGGTATTCAACCCTTGGTTCACCCTGAGTCAGATATGCATTCACATCTGCCATAAATAAAGCAGTTTGGACCAGCAAGGACTGTCTCCTTTATCAAGGATTGCCTGGGGTAGGGGAACTTCATCGAAAAAAGCATGTCTAAATCTCTCAGACAAGGCCTTTTCTCTTCCAGCCTCTTTGATGCTCAGCACTTGGAACCAAACAGGATTCTGCTCCCATCCCAGGCTCAGCCATCTCTTTCCTGCCTGGTGCATAGAGAAAGCTCAGACCCCAGGTCCCAACTCCCCATGGTCCCCATCAATGTCTGGGTACCCAGGAGACCAGGAACCACAGCATCCATACCAGACCCTAATGTTTCTCGCTTAGGAAAACACAGGCTGGCACCCATATCATGGACAGGGTTCTGCCTCCCCTGAGTGGCTTGCTGGCAGCACTTGGGCACCCTAGCATGGAGGGCAGGGCAGACATGCAGCCCGACACACAGCCACCACATGCCACACACTACACACTACACCACCTTTCCTCTCTCTCTCTCTCTCTCTCTCTCTCTCTCTCTCTCTCTCTCTCTCTCTCTCTCTCTCTCTCTCTCTCCTCTTAAGTAGCCTCTGCCCCTCTGTTGTCCTCCTGTGAGTTATGTGTCCTATCTCTGACTCATTCTGTCAAATCTTTCTCTGATTCATCCCTTTGTCTGTCCCTCAATTAGACATCGTTTTCAAACATGGCTGCTTCCTCCTATAAACTAATCATTGTTAGAGATTAAAGGTATATACTGTGGTCATGTCTCCATTCCAGCCAGATCATACTGTAATCCAGGGCATGTCTGCATTTCAGCCAGATCATATCATTGGATGTGATCCTTGCCAAAGCAGGCATGGTGCTGGATTAAAATTCCTCTTCACTTCATCGCTTGGAATATAGTAAATGTTCAACAAAAATACCAGCAGCAGTAGATGGATAGGGACTCAAACCAGCTACTAGCTTTACAATAAACAACAAAATTCAATGAATATCATAAATGCTAATAATATTCCTTGCCTTATTCCTGTTGTTTTCAACAACTCTTAGTTTATGGCCTGGTGAATAATGATTCTGTCTCACCCACCCATATTCAGTAGTCTTAAGTAGACAGATTTTTTTTTTTATTATCTCTCTTTCCTCAAACAGCAAATGCTAATGCTACCCAAGCAAATGTTCAATGTTTCCCCCCTAAGGAAAAAAACTAAGAATTAGTCTATGGCATATAAACACAGTTTCACAAGCACATAGTCACATGACAAGCAATGACCTTAGAGAAGCAAATTGTATTTTTTTTAATGTTCGCTATTTTCAATTGGGTGAGTACATTGCCTGGTGCATATGTACACATGACTGTAGATGCCCAAGGAGGACAGAGGTGTTCAGTTCCCAGGAAGGGGGAAGCTGCAGGGAGATGTAGCCAAGAGCTGCTTGACATGGATGGTGAAAACTAAAACTAAAGGAAGCACAACTGTTAATAAAGGAGGTAGATTAATTTACCTGTGTGTATATGTATATTTGCATATGGGTGCAGACGGGCTCACATTAGATTCTCTGCATCTTTAGTGCCAGAACATATTCACTGCCACAGTTAGTGTGATGAGTAATTTACACTCCCACAAGTATGCCTCAGAAGGTATCTTTTCTTTGGCCAACAACACTGGGGTGACAGGAGATACTGAAGTATCATGTGAGGGTCTGTTATTCAGTTATTTTAGGAACGGGTTTTCATTTTTGAAGCCGTGTTTCATAAACTGACATGTCAAAGGGATACAAACAACAGTGGCAAACATTTTCAATCAGAGTCTTGCCATCAGTAGTTTCTACTTGTGGCACATCATTATCAACAGAGAAGGAACCAAAACAACTCTTAAGATGGAGAAATCGTCCAAGATCTGGCAAGTGCTGGAGTCCCCAGGACAGTGAATAGCTGCATACCATGTGGGTGAGTCTTTTTGGGGGGACTTGATTCCATAGCTCCCAAACTCCTCTTCTGTGTTATTCTGTCTTTATCCTTCTGTGTTTCTTATAAGGGATATTGACAAGTACAAGAAGTCAAAATTGTCTGTTGTGTTCTCTTAAGTTTTTTGGTGTTGGTATTGGTGGTTTGGGTTTGGTTTGATTTGGTTTTGGTTTTTCAAGACATGGTTTCTCTGTGTAATTCTGGCTGTCCTGAAATTTGTTCTGTAGACCAGGCTGTCCTAGAACTCACAGAAATGAGCCTGCCTCTGTGTCCCTTGTCCTGGGATTAAAGATGTGCGCTGCCACCAACGCCGCCACCCCCCCCCTGCCAACACCACCACCACCATCACCAAGCTGTCTGTTGTCTCTTTACAAACAGAAGATACAAGTGAAGATCCGCAGTTGAGGCATGGATAATCACTGTGCAGTGTGGGTAGGTGATCAAAAGAGGGGAGGAACTGTTGTCAGTAGCACCCACGCAAGGAAGATTCTGTAACAGTGGCATTTTTAGTTAATTTATTTCATTTTTGTTTTCTTATGTAAGCACATATTTTTCCTGTACACCTTGTGCCTTGGTATCCTAGGCCAGAAGAAAATGTTGGATCCCCAAGAACTGGAGTAACATATGGCTGTACGCCACCATGGGGGTGCTGGGAATCAAGTCCCAAGTCCTCAGGAAGAATAGGCAATGTTCTTAACTAGTCCAGCCATCTCTCCAACCCCTCCCTACAATAGAAATTTTAAGAACTGAAAACTTAGGGAAAGGAGCAAGCCTTTATCTTAGAGGTTCTCAGCCTTCCTAAGGCTGTAACCCCGAACCATGAAATTATTGTGTTGCTACTTCATATCTGTATTTTTGCTGCTGTCATGAATTGTATGTAAATATCTGATATACAGGACATCTGATATGTGATTCCGGGGGGTTGTCACCCCTAGATTGAGAACCACTGTCTTAGACTCTTAAGCCCTCCTACCAAAGGTAGCTCAGATGTTGCAAAACTGGAGTAGAGAAAGAAGACACTGATCTGTCTGCATCAAAAGCATTCCTACATTGTCCCATCTGGGAAGGCTAGGGCAGGGCACTTGCGCCACTGTGACAATTCAGGATTACTGTTCTAGGCATTCAGTTGTTAGCTGGATGAGGCCAGCCCTTGGTTGGCCATTCAGCATTTCAGTATGTGGTCGTATTTAGTCTGCTGACACCAGTAAAACTTGGACACAAAATCACTCCCTACCAATCCGTTGCAAAGGAACCTGACCATGCCTTAACATGCATTGACCCTGATCAAGATCCCTTTTCTTTTCTTTTCTTTTTTAATGTTTTTAAATGTTTATTTATATTATTTATATGAGTACATCATAGTTGTCTTCAGACAGACCAGAAGAGGGCATCAGATCCCATTACAGATGGTTGTGAGCCACCATGTGGTTGCTGGGATTTGAACTCAGGACCTTTGGAAGAGCAGTCAGTGCTCTTACCACTGAGCCACCTCTCCAGCCCCAAGATCCCTTTTCAGCTGCTGTTCTCCACTCCTTAAAATGAAGCAAATCAATGAGCTTTTCTTTTTCGGTTAATTGTTTAAAAAAAAAAAAGTGAGTACCACACAAGGCATGCCAGGTGAATCTCATTAAGCTCTTTCGGTGCAGTTAATGCTAATTCATAAAAAAGAAAATATCCTAAATTCCAAATTCAGACTTTAATGCCGATGAAAGTTCATTGAATTCAACTCACAAGGTGGTAGACATTTCTTTTGCCACGAGCATGGTGAAAAAGATTTGGCTGGTTGAAGAAAGAAAACAGAAGGGAAGGTTAAGTAACGGCATACTAAATTTGTTCGGGGAGAGGGGAGATTTCCTACAATCCAGCAATACTTTCGAACTGACTTCTCCAATCTTTATTAATGACTGTGGGGAGGAGACGAAAGAGCATCTTAATAACCTCTGCAGGCAAATCACAATGCCCATCGGTACCTTGCCGTTAACATTCATAGCTGAGAAACGAAACCAAGTAATACAGTCAGAGTAGAAATGGAGGGAGGCAATAAAAATAAGATCCAGCCTAGTAAGCTAATATCTCTTCAGGGAATGTTATAAAGCACCTTTATGTAATTGAAAGAAGGTCCTTGTAAGGGTGTAATGGCAGAAGAGGCACGGAACTGTTGTAAGAAACTAAAACAGGATTTACTATGTGCACTGACAGCCAAAAGAGAAGCTAACCAGAATGTGTGTGGTAGAAAAAGGTGTCTAGTCTCACAGAGAAAGGACAAAGAGGCCTCAGGAAGAAATGACTGAATCCACACCACAATGCAACACCTAGCTCTCAGAACTCACGGGTGAGGGAGAAAAAAAAAAAAAAAAAACACTGGAATTAAGTGCATTGAGGAGGCAGAAAAACAATAAAAATCTGATGACTTAAAGTAATTATGGGAAGAAGAGAAAAATCAGGCCTGCATGGTTTGCCTAAATAATCACTTTGAAAAGATCAACCAGCTGCATATATTTACAGATGGGTAATACTAAACATACCAGATAAAAAAGTAGATGATATGGGGAAATTTTATGGTATATTTATTTATATTTGGACATAAGAGATAACTCTAAAATCTTATATTGAAATTCAAGGGAAAAGTAATTACAAATAAAAATAATGAATGCTTCCTTTTTCCTAAACAACTAAGGATACATGTTCCATATTCTTATTTCCTTGTTCTGAACATCCACTTATTCAACTCCTGGTTGTAAATGTGTGAGAAATACTTAAACTCCCATCTATATACACTTCAAATAGAATATTTGGGGTTGAAGATATAGTTGGTAGAGTACTTGCCTAGCATGTAAAAAACCCTGATGTGACCTCCAGAACTTCATAAATGGGGTATGCTGGTACATTCCCATGTCACAGCACTCAGGAGGCAAAGGCTGGAAGATCAGAAATTCAAGATTATCCTTGATTATGTAGTGAATTCAAGGCCAATCCAGACTACAGGAGATCCTGTATGAAGAATAAACTAGAAGAGTTGACATTTACTCCCTAATGTTTGTCAGCTAGGATTTACTCGGCTTCTAATACCAAAGCGAGGTTAATTCTGTACTCGACTTCCAAGACAGAAAAGGTTTAGCTGTTTAGAGAGTTTAAGCACAAGAGAACACTCATACTAGAGAAATAAAAGTTACAGGTTCTTTTTCTTCTTTTGATCTTATTTTAACTCAACTCTCCTGCCCAAAACCACAGGGAATGGTCTTAATCTTTGCTTCCTCATAGGCCTCCAGAGATAACTATAACAAGTCCTAATCAAGCCATTTTTACTTTGTGTTAAAAAGTTGTTGCTCTTGTTACACATACATGACCCAGTCATCTTCCTAAATAATCTGAATTCTTCTTACACATAGGGGGCACATACATAAAAGAAAAATAATACACAAGGAGCTAGTGAGACAGCTGAAAGGGGATCTGCCACCAAACCTGAGAGTTCCATCCCCCAGAAACCACCTGGTGGAAGAAGAGTGCCAACTCCTGCAAGTGGTCAAGACTGGCTCCTGTTACTTTCCGGAAGTGTTAAAGCAGAGGCCTGGATAAAGAGAGGACACTGAGCCTTTCTGGTGGCTGGTGGAAAGGCACTACAGACCAAAGGCCCTGGTGGGGAAGCACATCTGCCTGGCATCTGTGAGGGCTGCTGCATTTGCCAATGGGAGTGAGACTGGACTTCAGACCAGGGAAAGGTTGAGGGATAGAATGGCTAAGACACTGACTGGCCTTTACTTTGATCCGGAAAAACATTGAAAAGTTTTAAGCAAATGAAAAACATCATCTGTCTCATGTGTGTTTGTTTTTAAACCATAACGTGGCTACTCAGTGAAGAATACGTTTTGGGGAGCTGAGTTGATTAAATGGGGGGTGAGCTAAGAAATTATCCAGGAAAGGAATTTGTGGAAATGGGAAGAGTGAGATGAATACGGCAAGAAGAGGTGGTGTTTAAATAGCCTCCACCACCACATGTTAATGTGGAGTGTAAGAAACAGGATCTATAGCGAGTTTTCTGGTTTGTCAGCCTATAGGTTCACTGCAGCCGCTGTTTCTTGAGATGAGGAAGAGTCGAGGGAGGACAGGAATAGAACTGGAGGATGGGAAGTGAAAGATTCAGAAACCCATTGTGGAGTCATCCCCAGCCCTGAAGCAGACTACTTGAAGGTCCCTCTCCTCCCTCCCTCTCTCCCTCCCTCTCTCCCTCCCTCTCTTCCTCCCTCCCTCCCTCCCTCTCTCCATTCCCTGGGGACTCCTCCAAATCTTGGAGCGGACCCAGTTTTCCTCCCTCCTCCCATCCCTTTGTGTCAGCCAGGGACTCCCAGTAGCCACACTAGACCTAGACTCAGGTAGATGATCTTCACTTTCCTTCCTGTCCTCCATTACTGCATCTCCAGGCTCATCCCCACCTGGTAGCAGACTGTTAGTCTTAATATATCTGTTATTTGAATATAGGATAGCTACTGATTTTCCTGTGTACATTTTGGTAATTTTATTTTGTATCATACTTTTTCACTGAAAGAGTCTAACAGCTGTAGAAGTTTTCTGATGGAGTTTTTAGGCCCTTTTATGTATACTATAATATCAACTGCAAATAAAAATACTTTAAAGTGCTTCTTTTCCTATTTGCAGCCCCTTGATCTCTTTCAGTTGTTCCTTTCATTAATATTTTTGTGGAGTAATTTGAGTAATATTGACATTAATGCTTCTTTGGAGGTCTGGTAGAATTTTGTGATGCATCCACTTTTTTTGATTACTGCTTCAATTTTACTAGGTGTTATAGATCTGTTTAAATTGCTTATCCGATATTGATTTAGCTTTGGTAGGTAATATATTTCAAGAATTTTATCCATTTCTTTTAGGTTTTTCAGTTTGGTGAAGTACACATCTTAAAGTATGTCCTCACTGTACTCTTGATTTGCTTGGTGTCTGTTGTGATGTCCCCTTTCATCTCTAATTATCTTGATTTAGATCTTCTCTGCATGTCTTTTAGTTCATTTGGATAAGAGTTTTTCGATATTATTGACTTTCTCAAAGAACAAACTCTTTGTTTCATTAATTCTATGTATAGTTTTCTTGTTGTTTATATCTTATATTTCAGTACTGGGTTGATTCCTTCTTGTGCTCTATTCCCTTTGGCGTGTTATTTATTCTTTGTAGTCTAGAGCTTTCATATATGCCATTAAGTTGCTAATATGAGATATCTCTTAAGTTTTTTTTAATGTAGCCACTTAGTATTATGAACTTGCCTCTTAGAACCACCTTCATTGTGTCCCAGAAGTTTGGGTGTGTTGTGTTTTCATTTTCATTCAATTCAAAAAAATTTAATTTCCTTCTTAATTTCTGTCCTTACCCATGTTCCATTCAGTAATGAGTTGTTCTATTTCCATGAGGTTGTGCACTTTCTATTGTTGGTATCCAGCTGTAATACATGGTGGTCAGATAGAATGCAAGGAGCTATTTCAGTTTTCTTGTATCTGTTAAGACTTGTTTTGTCCAAGTATATGGTCAATTTTGGAGAAAGTTCCATGAGCTTACTGAGAAGAAGGTATATTCTTTTCTGTTTGGGTGAAATGTTCTATAAATATCTAATAAGTTCACTTGATTTGTGACATTATTTAACTCTAGAATTTCTGTTTAGTTTTTATCTGGATTACCTATGGGCAATAGTTAGGTATTAAAAATCAGCCACTACCACTGTATCAAGGTCAATATATAATTTTAGCTATAGTGGTGTTTCTTTTATGAATTTGAGTATCCTTGGGTTTGAAGCATTTCTCCTTCTTCTAATTTACTGGTTAGGATTATTTCCTTGTGTTTTCTTGTGTATGGGTAAACTCTTCAGGTTGACAATTCCTTCTAGTACTTTTGGTAGAGATGAATTCGTTGCTAGATACTGCTTATCATGGAATGTTTTATCATAGAATGTTTTTCTTTGTCTACTATGATTATTAGTTTTACTGAAAACAGTAGTTGACACTGATGTCTATGGTCTCTTAGAGTCTATAGAACATCTGTCCAGACCTCTCAGACTTTTACAGTCTCCATTGAAAAGTCAAGTTCTATTATAATAGGTGTATTTTTATATGTTAATTGGTCCTTTTCTATTGCAGCTTTTAATATCCGTTCTTTGTTCTGGATGTTTAGTGTTTTTATTATTATATGTTATTGGGAATTTCTGTTTTGGTTCTGTCTATGATTCTTGTATCTTGATAGGCATCTCCTTCTTAGGTTAGTGTGATGGTTTGTATATGCTTGGCCCAGAGAGTGGCACTATTAGAAGGTGTGGCTCTGTTGGAATAGGTGTGTCACTGTGGTTGTGGGTTTTAAGACCCTCATCCTAGCTGACTGGAAGCAAGTGTTCCACTAGCAATCTTCAGATGAAGATGTAAAACTCTCAGATCTTCCTGCACCATGCATCCCTGGATGCTGCCATGTTCTTCTCTTGATGATAATGGACTGAACCTCTGAATGTGTAAACCAGTCCCAATTAAATGTTGTCCATATAAGAGTTGCCTTAAAAAAAAAAAAAGAGTTGCCTTGGTCATGGTGTCTGTTCATAGGAGTAACCCTTACTAAGACAGTTAGGGAATTTTTTTTCCTTATGATTTTACTGACAATACTTTCTGTTCCTTTGACCTGGGTTTCTTCTCCTCCTTTTCTTCCTATTATTTGTAGGTCTTTTCATAGGACACAAGATTTCCTGGATGTTTTGCCCCTGAGTTTTGTTACATTTAACATTTTCTTTGACTGAGATATTGATTTCTTCAACTTTGTCTGCAATGCTTGGGATTCTGTCTTTTGTATCTTGTACTCTGTTGGTGAGGCTTACCACCAGAGATTATAAGGTTTTTGCTTGACTTCCCAAGCATTTCATTTCTAGTTTTATCTCAGTTGGAGTTTTCTTTAGTGAGTCTATTTCTATTTCCATATCTTGAGCTCTTCTCATTATTTCATTCCACTACTTATATTTTCACATACTTCATGAAGGTATTTATTCACACCCTCTTTAATGTCCTTAAACATATTCACAAATGCCATTTTGAAATCTTTGTCTTATGCTTCATATATATTGCGTTTGTTAGGGCCTACTATAGTGGGGTCACTGGGTTATGGTGGAGGCATATTACCTTGTTGTTAATGTTTGTGTTTTGTGCTGGTTTTTAGACATCTGAGACAGGGATACTTGTGACTTCTAGGTGTTGCTATCTGATTTTGTCTTCAATGGGTGGTTGTTTTGTTCCTTGGATTCTGTTGTCCTCTTTGGGCTTTAAGGAAGTGGGTTGCCTGGTAGAGGATGCTTCTACACACTGGTATGTAACCAAGACAAATAGAATTGGGTTAGGAGGTAAGGTTGAGAGGGCATTCAGGAAAGAGCTAAGGGCATCCTATCCAAACCAAGAGGTAGGGTTCTAAAAGAGTTGGAGGTACGCTAGGAAAGGAGAAGCCTGAAAGTAGGTTTCAGTAAAACAAATAATCTGAAGACCTTGGGATGAAAGGCCTATGGGGACCCAGAGTCTGAACCATGAGTTAGAGCCAATGAATGAAGGTGGACTAGGAGGAGAGGTGCCTGTTAGCCAGTCGTTACCAGGTTAAGGGAAAGGATGATAAGATCATAATGAAAGATAGGAAGGATAGTCCCTGCCAGATGTCATCACTAAGGATCCTAGGTAGAGAATATTTCCAAGTATTATACTTGCAGCTGACACGAAGAAGTGAGAATAGTCAAAAAAAGGGATGGCTGAGGAGGCTCACAGGAAAGAGGAAAACTGGGTCTATGCCAAGGTCTAGGAGTCCCAAGAGACTGGAGGAGAGGTACCTACCATCAGTCTTGTACAATGCTCAGGAAGAGATTGTAATGGATGACAGGAAGGAAAGCAAGAACACCCCACTTCATAAACAATCATTTAGATGGCAATTTGACAGGAACATCATGTTCATTTAGCAGAACAATAGCAGTAGCTTCCTCACAGTGACATCTCCAACTTTCACTAAATTTACAGTGCCAGACATGAATTCCCTGCTATGGAAATGGGGCACCAAATTCAAACAGAAAGCACTTGGTTATCCCTATGACGGGGATATGCCACTATTGTTCCAGTAGGCTCATCTTGTCTGACCAGTCAATATTTTTGCATGTAGTAAAACTATTGATGAAGATTCTCCTAAAGAAGCTTGCATGGCACGTTTTAGCACTGCAATGGCTCATCAGCAGAGAAGAAACATCCAGTCCAGTTCCATATTGATTTTTCTGTCTAATGACAAAGACATGTGCCATCTTTAGTAATAGAATCTGACCAACTGGCTCTGGTGGGCCACCAAGAGTAATGGCAATTACCCATATTGTTCCCAGTTTAAGATAATCTAGTACATCAAACTAATAAAAGCCAGAAAGGATGAAATTGGGCTTTAAAGTTCCAGAAAATTGTTTGTCCCTTTAGAAAAGGTGAGTCAATGTTTCCCATGGTTTTAAATAATCCTTTAGGATGATGGGCTATGAGACAAATGGGCTTCTATTTATCTACCAGCACTTAAACCAATTAAAAATGCAACAAAATCTCCCCACATTTCTAGGACACTAGCACACTCACTTGTGAATCCACCTAAAAGTATAAATCAAAGAAATTTAAAAAAAAAAATTCTATATGCTTTGTGGTAGCATCACAATTTAAACACACATGCTTTCTATAGTCATCCAACATTTTATACATTGTGTACCTGTAGTTACAAATACTAACAATATTAGAAGTGTGTGTGGTGCCACATACTAGTACTCCCAGCCTTTAGAGGCCAAGGCAGGGAAGATCCACATGGGTTACACAGTGGGAATCTGTCTCATAAACCAAAACACAAACAATAAGGACAAATGTGTTTTAGGCCTTGGTTTACGAAACATTTTCATTTTACCACCATTTTTAAGCTACCTCTTAATGTAATGGATGATCCTCTGATCTGGCGCATTGTTACTTGGCTTAAAGTTATTTCAGAGAGGACATTTATTAGAACAAATCACAGCTTAAATACACCTGACTTCTGTTGCAGGATTTGGCCTTGGTTGTAAATTGTAATTTGGTCTGGAAATCATAGAAGGCAGGCTACCCCTCCTGGATGCAATGGGCTGCTGCTCTATGGTTCTGGCTCCCACACTGGAGATAAAGGGTTATAATCTATTTCAATCGTGTATTTGCTAGGAAACTCCACTGAGCTTCATCTCACATTGTTAGGGAGAGAAAATGAAATAGAAATTCCAATTGGTGTTAGGTAGAAAATGTAACCTTAATAAAATGTCTCTCATAGCTGCATAATAAAATTCTATTCCTTCTCTGCAGGTTATTCAGCTAACACCTCCTCTATTACGCCTTGTATTTGCCCATCAGATGTGCTTGGTGATATTATTCTCCTCCCACTCCGAAAGTACAGTGCCTTCTCGGAGGTGAGATACTTTATGCTCAAGCAGAAATTGAGGTCATGTGGACAGGAAGTTCCCAATCCATTTTTTTTCTTATTTTCTTCTTTCTATTTTTGAGATTATAATATAATTTTTCACATTTCTCCCTTATGTTTCCTGCCTCCAAATCTTCCAATAATATTCTTCCTTTTTTTTAAATTTATGATCTCAATTTTATTAACTTAATACATGGAGATGTAGATATAAAGATGTACATTTTTCAATGCAACCAGTGCAGTCTGTATACTATTGATTGAATGTGTGTTTTCAGGAATAACTATTTGGTTTCGAATAACCAATCAGCATGTTGTTCCCTGGAAAAGACCATTTCTCCCACTCTCGGCATTCCTTAGTTGCCTGTAGTTCTTTGTGAAGGGATGAGGCCTCATGGGCTCTTCCCAGTCTGTTTTGGAATGTCTATTAGAATCATGTTCGTGAGATTTAGCTAGAGGAGAGGGTCACTTTTCTTCAGGTATGTAGCCATTAGTAAGTTTCCCATGATCCCTTGCTATTCCTCCGACCCACCTCACTTTTCTCACAGGCATTCCAGTATCCTCCAGATCACGGTTGCCATCCTCTGATTTCTTAAAATCCATATGTAACTCCTCACTCTCAAATATAGAACTTGATTGTACATCTAAATTCTGATAAATCAAACCTCAAAGATACCCCTTGGGAGGAACTCTGAGACAGAAAGGAGGAAAGGGGGGTGGGGAGGAGGAAGTTACTACACTAGGTTTGTACACAGTTGTGGATTCCTTCAACAGCCTAGACATGAGGTATGTGTGGTCCAGATCCTGAAGCTCAGGGAGATTAAGTAAGCTTTCCAAGACTTCACACATACATGAGATTTTGAACACGTGTGAGATTCTCAGATTCATACTGCACATAAAGGATGCTAAAACATAGCTCTAAACCAACACAACCAAGCTCCCCTTAGGGCACAACATTGTCCCCAAGGGTGGTTCCAATGAAGCAACTTTCAAGCTGTTTTATGAGCAGAAGGAACAATCATCATGAGAAAGGATGCATACATTCCCAGGTCCCCCATTTAGACACATTTAAGTTGTACACAAGTATAAACAATAAAGATCAAAACAGGAGAAAAGAAGCAAAGAGGGGCTGAGGCTTACATGAGTTGACCAGAATAGACAGGCAACACTTGGGACTTTTTTTTTTTCAAACAAATTCAATAAAGATGTGTGCTTTTGTTATCTAAAATCAACATGAAAGATTTGCCCCTCCCACCTCCAGGGCCTTTGTATGGAGCCCATAATTGAACTTTATTTCCTCTGGCAAAGATTTCCTTGGATGTTTTTGTAATATTCAAAGTAAGCTTTATTTCATCCTTAGCAATCATAAGCAGAACTTCAACAATTCTCTACATATTTGCAATTTTAGAGGGAAAATGCCAGGAGATGCTAACGGCCTTGATTATTAGAGGGATGAAAGATTCACTCTTTGCTCTGATGGAGCAAAGCCTTGGCAGAGTGAGAGCCACCTTCAGAGTACAGCAGTGAAGTTTCCACTCTGCCGTATCAGATGAATGGCTTTCATTTTACTGTTTGCTTATCCTCAGTAAGGATGCCAGATTGATTCAAGTTATTTGTAATGCCTTGAAGGCATGGGATGCTGTAGCATTGAGAGTCCTCACAACACACTATTGCTTTTCTAAGGGAGGATCTTTCATAGTAACATAAATGTCAACAGAAAATATTCTGTTTCTCTTCACATATTAATATTGTTTGCGAATAAGTAAACGTAGCAATCAGAAATGCCAGTGTAAAGTTGATGCTAGGATGCATTTTCTTTTAAGATTTTTATTTTTATTTATACATATGTGTGTCATGTATGTCTGTATACATGAGGGCAGTGCCAGCAGAAGCCAGAAGAGGATGTCAAAAACCCTGGACATCGAGTTATAGGCAGTGGGTCCTGAGAACTCTTTGTTCTCTGGAAGATCATCAAGGTTTTGTAACCACTGAGATATCTCTCCAGCTCCCTTTCATGTGTTTCCTAACCTGCAGGTAAACAACAAGACCTTTTTTCATTCCTAATTCCAAGTCAGACTACAGCAGTAAAGTATCAAAAAAATATACTCACAATTTGGAGTCAAGAATGCCAATAAAAATTCTATTTTCTCCGTAATCATAAAATAGCACCAAGGAAAGTCTCTTGGCATTGACTGTATACATCATTGGAAAAAAAAAAAAAAAGATTCTTCTATTACATAACAGTTGGGAAACTGAGTGACTCACTGGTCTACACAGTGAGTTCCAAGACAGCCAGAGCTACACAGAGAAACCCTGCCTATTATATAAACAGTTGGGAAACTGAGCAAAAGTTCTTTCATGTCCCACCACACAACTTTCCTCAGAGTCAGCAGAAAAAGTATAGCATTGCATAGAGCTTTAAAGCTTTGATGAGTTTTAATACAGACACCCAAGACTACTTTTCCTCAATAATCAGAAGGTCAAGTCATCAAATCCCATATGGAATAAAATGCACCTAGCAGTATATGGCCTCCTTACACCCTATAAATCCCAACTCTCTCATGACTCTGTCCAGACTCAGTTATATTAGCATACAAAGAGCCTCTTTTCTAAAAGTTAAGTGTTCTTCCCTCTCCTATTCCTTGTTCATATAAAAAAAGGAAAGAAAGGAAAGAAGAAAGAAAGAAAGAGAGAGAGAGAGAAAAGGAAGGGAAGGAAGGAAGGGGAAGGAGGGAAGGAAGGAAGAAAGAAGCAAAGAAAAAAGAAAGCCACAGATAGTTGAGAGCATTTGTCCCTTTCTCCATAATTTTGATTCTTAAGAAATGAAATATGATGCCTGGCAGTGGTGGCGCACGCCTTTAATCCCAGCACTTGGGCGACAGAGGCAGGCGGATTTCTGAGTTCGAGGCCAGCCTGGTCTACAGAATGAGTTCCAGGACAGTCAGAGCTACACAGAGAAACCCTGTCTCAAAAAAAAAAAAAAAGAAAGAAAGAAAGAAAGAAAGAAATGAAATGAGAGAGACAAAAAAGCAGACACTTACTGTCTGTTCATCCTATGCAGAGCTCTATGCTGAGTTACAGACATGAGAGGGCTGAAATGTTTCTTTGCTTTAGGAGTTTATAAAGTCAAAAGCAAGTATAACATATCTGTATATCCTAAAGCAATGGCTCTCAACCTTCCTAAGGCTGCAACCCTCTAATATAGTCCCTCATACTGTAGGGACCCTCAACCACAAAATTATTCCATTTTTATTTCATAACTGTAGTATCATCACTGTTATGAATCATAATGTAAATATCTGATATGTACCTCCCAAAAGGGTCAAGATCCACAGGTTGAGAACCACTGTTCTAAAGAAAGCTCAAAATACAGGAGGAAGTACTAGAAATATGGGCATGAACAGACTTGTCAATGAGAACAAAGTAACGCTGCCTTGGGTGATTATAGGGACATCCTCGCCCCTCTAGATGTCTGCCATGTGGTCCTCTCTCATCACCTGAGAATGTTCTATGTCAAGTCAGCCTCTTTCCCCAGAACTGATTGATTGAATCGAAACATATATTTATTGTAGCTGATCATGATGGCGTACACCAGAGCTCAGGAAGCAGAGGCAGGCAAATCTCTGAGAGTTTGATGCCAGCCTGGTCTACCTACCAAGATCCAAGCCAGTCAAAGCCCACATAGCTAGACCCTATCTCAAAAAAAGTGGAAAAATATGTATGTCTACATTATATACATATACATTGTCTTCATTGGGGTTTTAGGGCTGTGAACAGAAATCATGATCAATGCAACTCTGTTGGGAATTGGTTCTAATGCTTTGTCTTAATTCAACTCCCAAAAGCCATACTTCTAGATGCTGAAGGTCCCTGCCCCCAGCAGGCTTCAATTGGTAATAAAAATTTCCCTACAGCCAGTAACTGGGCAGGAGATGGAGGTAGGACTTTTAGATTGCACAGACAAGGGACTGAGGAAAGAGGGAGGAGAATGGGAGGATCGCCATGACTCGAAGGGAGAGGGATCAGATCTAAGAGATACAGGAGAAAACTTATCCAGCAATGTAGATAGAAAGGGATAGCGGCCCTTGGGGGGGGGGGGGGCGTTGTGGGGAGTCTGCACAGAAGGTAACAGGACAGCAAAGATAAAATAGAGATTTAAAAAATGTGAAGCAAGGAAGACTGGAGGGAGGTGTATGCTAGCTGCAGGGAGGTAGAAAGTGTCCCGCTATTAAACTAGCTAACTATTCGCTGATACACAGCTCTTATAAGGACAACATTTAATTGGGGCTGGCTTACAGGTTCAGAGGTTCAGTCCATTATCAT
>NW_022196905.1:182164017-182164768 GCF_008632895.1 Mastomys coucha | reverse complement strand
AGGCAGGCATGGTGCAGGAGGAGCTGAGAGTTCTACATCTTCATCTGAAAGCTGCTAGGAGAAGACTGACTTCCACTTGGTTAGAAGGAGGGTTTCATTGCCCACAGTGACATACCTCCTCCAACAAGGCCACATCTACTCCAACAAGACCCTACCTCCTAATAGTGTCACTCCCTGGGCCAAGCACATTCAAACCACCACATGCATACACACACATATACATGTACATACACATATACGTCATAGACATATACATACATGTATGTGTACAAGTACATATACCTTACTATGATCTAGGCAGATGTAATTAAACTAATGATAATGAGGTGGGAAGAGCATCGTATAGTATCCAGGTGGGTACAATGTAATGATAAAAGTGCTAATAAAAGAAATAAGCTGACAAAAAAATGCTAGAGGTAGGAAACATGAAGACAGAAATTGCCATGGCACAGCTGCTGGCTGGACTGAAACCACAAGTCAAAAACCGAGGGCATTGTCTCAATCTGGGAAAGATAAGGAAATAGATCCCACCTCATACAGTGTGTGCTCATTTAAGCTATTGAGTTTGGGTTGCTGGTGACAGTAGCCATAGGAAACTAATACAGAAAGCTTCGTTGGGATAGTGAGATTTGAGCAAACACTCAAAAGAAGTGAGGGAGCTCTGCAGAGTATCTAGGGAAGATTACTGGCTGATTTTGTGTGTCAACTTGACACAGGCTGGAGTTATCACAGAGAAGGGAGCTTCAGTTGG
>NW_022196905.1:182152262-182162131 GCF_008632895.1 Mastomys coucha | reverse complement strand
ACTTGCTTCTTGGTCATGATGTTGTGCAGGAATAGAAACCCTGACTAAGACAATTACCTAAAGGAAGAAATGATAGATGGGGATTGGGGGAGGAGAGAGTGATAGCTCATTAGTCAAGAGCACTTGTTCTTGCAGAAGACATAAACTGTGTTCCTAGTACCCATATGGTGATTTATGACCATTTGTAACTCTGGTTCCCAGGGCTCTGACACACTTCTCCAAACCCCATGAGCACCAGGCATGCATGTGATACACATACATGCATGCAGGAAAAACACTCATACATATAAAATAAAATAAATAGATCTTAAAAATAATTTTAAACCTTGAAAAGAAAAGGCAAACAACAGGCCAAATGTCCTGGGTGTGACCAATATAGCAGAATGACAACAGAAATCAGAAGAATAGGATGTAGGAGGGAGGAAGACTTCTAAATGTTTATGAGAAGAACAACCCAATGAATTAATAAGCTGCCTGTCTAGATAAAGAGAAAAAAGCCTAGAATTTTAGTATTTGTTGAATTCTATCACATAAACATTCCCATTACAGTTAATTTTAGGTTATCCAGGAATTGACAGCTTCTTCACAAAATTCGTGAATTTTCAAGTGCTGCCTGCAACAATGTGAGCTCCCATTGGCCAACTCCACACTGCCTCCCATCTAGGCTGAGCAGGTTGGAAGCTGAGTGCTGACAAAAATGTATTTTTAAGTCTCACTAAAAATCAGTGAGGAGATATTTATGTTTGACAGATGTGAGGTTCCAGAATTCTTTTCTCTTTGCCTGCCTCACTTGGTGACTAAACAGAGGTTTGAAAAACGCACTTTGGAGCCAAGGTGGGCGGCAGTGAAGCATGACTTTAATCCCAATACTCAGGAGGCAAAGACAGGCAGCAGATCTCTGAGTCTGAGGCCAGCCTGGTCTACAGAGTGAGTTTCAGGAGAGTCCTGTCTCAAAAATTAATTAATTAATTAGTAATTGATTCAATTTTAAAATAAAAAGTAAAAAGTACTTTTGTGGTAAGGAAGATTGTTGTCAGTAAAATCCTGCCATGCAAGTATAGGGACACAAACTTAAATTTCTAACATCCATATTAAAAGAGCATGACAGATGGCATGAGCCTATAGCCACCATGTTTGGAGACAGAGGACAGAGTCAGGCAAATCCCTGGAGCTTGCTGACCAGCCAGTCTAGCCAATCCATGATTCCCAGTTACAGTGAGAGACCCCGTCTCAAACTACAAAACAAAAAACCAGGTGGAAAGAAATAATGGAAGACTGTCTCAGTCAGTGTTTTATTACTGTAAAGAGATACCATAACCATGACAAACTCTTATAAAAGAAAGCTTTTAGCTGGGGCTTGCTTACAGTTTCAGAGGTTTGTCCATTAACATCATGACAGGGTGGCACACAGACCCACATGGTAGCTGAGAATTCTAGATTGGAGTCCAAAAGGCAGGCGGAAGAAAAACCTCTGGGCCTGGCCTGGGCTTCTGAAACCTGAAAATCCGTCCCTAGTGACACAATTCCTCCAACAAAGACACACCTACTCTAAGAAGGCCACACCTCCTAACCCTTTCAAATTGTGCCACTCCCTAGTGATTAAGCATTCAAATCTAAGAGCCTACTAGGGTCATTTTTATTCAAAGCATCACAAAAACCCTTGAAGTCGTCTTCTGGCCTCCACATGACCTTACCTATAGAGGTATGTGAGACTGAAGGTACAGCTCAGTAGCAAAATGAGGCCCTGAGCTGGTGCCTCAACACTGGGAAATAAATGGGAATACATGATAGAAGCTGGATTTGGATTAAAAATGAATTATATTTTAGACCAATAAAAAAGAAGTCAACTTTGGTCAAGCCAAAGCAAATGAGCCAATTATGGAGGCACTATGGGAAAAATGAGCTTTGCCATAAAAGAACACAATAATAGAGCAAGGGGTCAGGAAGAATGTTTGTTCAAAATATTTGACACAAGAGGAAGTGAAACGTGCATCCACAGAAACATGTGTAGATTGTGTCTTGGGAAGTCCTAGTCAAGGTGGCACATGATGACTTCTCCATTAAAGGCATACTCGTCTCCTTTTTCTAGTGTTGGAAACCAGGGTGCACATAGTCAGGACCGCTGAAATATTGAAATCTGATGCAGATCAGCGCTCTCACAGAAGTCACGGAAGTCACATTCTTTTGATAAAGGAGCTATGAGGAAAGTAAATAGAACTAGGCACAGCTCAGGACCCAGGACCACAGGGGCAGCCACAATGGGTAAAGGAAAGACAAGAAATGGTGGGTAATGAAGGAAGAACGGGGACCCTGGTCTTCCCCTTGTTGATCCCAGCCTCTACGTGAATGGAATTTATCTTTTTCCTAGTCAGAATTTCACTATTTCCTCAGAACATTGAGTGGCTCAACCCCTAGGCAAGACATTTATATCACCCCATCCAAGACTCAGGGAATATCATAGGAAAAGAGGCAAAAGTACGAAAGAACCAGAAGATAGCAGGAAGGGTAGGGAGACACTGTCTTCTGGGCTTGGCACAGCCACTGCAACCATAAACTCACTAGAGCTGTGGTTGCCTGAATTAGGACTGGATGTGACTGGAATTGTCAACAGCCAGAAATGTCAACACCTATGGAGCAGGTGCTCATGGGGTCCTTCCCCTCTCTGCTGGCTAGTGAAAGATCCAGGACAGGAATAGAGAGGTCCCCACAGCTTCCCTGAGCTGTGGGGAGTGCACCTCAGTTGTGGATGTGCCTGGTACTGTTTGTATTTCGATGCTAATTCGGCTCTCCTGGGAGGGGTTGCAGACAAGGAGTGAATCGCGTGTCACGCGCTCAGGTGACTTCTTGTGAACCAATCCCCTAATGAATAAAGGAGCCAATGGCCAGGGGAGTAAATGGGACTTCCAGGTTGGATGGAGGAAGAGAAGGAGAGGGTTAGAGGCCTTTTGGAACTCAGATATCCAAAGGGCAAGATGTTGCTGCTAGAGTTTCCCGGTATCTTGGCGGATCCAGTAGGATTCGCCACTGGAAGAAGGAAATTTAATAAGGCTTACAAGATTAGGTTTTAGTTGTTGCACCCAGAGATTGAGTTACCATTGTTTCTGAGCTAAGCTTGTGAGGTGTTTTTCTTCTTGCGGTGATTTGATTGGGTTCCAGAGAAAAAGGTACAACCACAAATTGTGGGTTCGCCTGAGGTGCGCCACAAAGGACGTGGGGGCTTTGAAGCATGGGGCTGGCATGGTAGCAACCCACCAGTGGAAACTTAGCGAGCTGGGTAGAGAGATTTGGGAGTTCTGAGTCAGAGTCTCCCACGAGATAGTAACAGGTCCTCCGTTGCCTGCCAGTACATGGTCGGCCAGCCCCACGGGGCAGAGAGTTCCTGGACTCAAGCGCCCATATGTGCTGATTCTTTTTTAACATTTCCTGCAACACACCTCAAGTTTGATTCCCTTAAAAAAAAGGGGGGGTGGGGTTAGGGTTAGAGGATCAGGGTTAGAGTTAGTGTTAGAGAGAGAGCCTGGGAGGAAGAGTAATTTTCTTCTAATGTGTATGGAATGGTGAGCCCAGCAAGATAGATTAGGAATCTCTGTACCCATGATTACACAGACAACCCTTCTTAAACTTAGAGTGTCGAAAAAGAAATAAAACCATATGCACTTTGGAAAGGGACTAGTAGAGGGGAGGAGGGCTTGTTCACCAGGATGGAAGAAGAGAAGAGAAGGTGGAAGTGAGAGTATTCAAAATGCATTTTTTATGTGTAAGAAATTGTCAGACATCCAATTCAATCAATAAAAAATAAAGAGATAGTTATTGAAGTGTTTGGTAATGTACCATAAATTTTAAGTCATCTTGATTTCATCAATACATAGCTGAGTTTGAGGTATAGAAGAATAAAGGAAGACGACAGACTGGCTTAGATGCACGGGACCATTGATTGTTAAAAAGAAGAGGATCTGAGAAGGCCCCTGAGACAAGCAGCCCAAAAGTGCTGTCCAGCTTTCACAGGGCAACACTGAGACCCGAGGCACTGACTGACTATGTGACACTGATGTCTAGGTCCCACTCCAGACCAATAATACATCAGGGTATCTGATGGGAGTCAGAGTGCCAAGTCTGTGTTTGTGTGTTTAGCCAGAGGTAAGCACTTAGTGTTATGGCATTAAGTACATTCACTATGTTATACAGCCATCACCACTGTGGATTTCCAGATGTTATTCACATTCAGTCAGAAGCTCAGTACCCATGCCTGCCTCCCTCAGCCCAGGCAGCCCCTCAGCTGCTTTCTATCTCTGAATTTACTGGTTCTAGATGCTCCATACGAACAGAATCGAGCATTTGTTTTTCTCTCTGGCTCATTTCACTTGAAATGTTTTCAAAGCCCATCTGGGTTGTAGAAAGTATGACGATAACCTGGATGTGCTGGCATATAGTCCTTTACTCTCTGTGCTTGGGAGACAGAGGCAGAAGGATCTCTATGAGTTTGAAGTCAGCCTGGTCTACATAATGAGTTCGAGCACAGCCAGGGCCATCTGGAAAGACCCTATCTCAAAAGAAAAAAAATAATAATAACAATCACCTTCCTTTTTGAAGCTGAATAATAATCTACACATTGAATAGCACACTTGTTTAGCCATCATTTAGCCATTTTACCCATGAGTGAATTTCTTCTCGGTTCTGTTCAACCACAGAGAGTAATGTCACTATTGAGCTTTCACAGAGACACGTGATTAGCTGAGTCCTGGCTTGAAACTCTTTGAGGGATAAATATAGACGTGAACTAAGTATAAATATGCACGCAGAAATCATATGGTAATTCCCCCACTTAGCTTTGGGGAGGAGGTGCCGTTCCATTTCCCACAGCTGTGGCACCCCTCTGCAGCCCACCAGTAATATTCATGGGTTGCAATTTCTGCACACTCTTGCCAGCGCTTGTTATGCTTTATATATAGCAGCTATCCTTATTGGTTTCGCAGTGTCTTTTTAAATGCTACGCCAGTGATTCTGGGTAAAAAGAAAGCCTCCTGAAGAAATAAATGGTGGTGGAATGAGTGTCCCATGGAAGGCAACCAGCTACTCTCAGCCCTTCTCTTGTTCCCTTGAGTCTTTACGGATGTCCAAAGTAAGTGTGGGGGATGTTAAGCCATGGAGTTGGGACACAGAGCTGGCTTGAACTTCTGACTAGCTTTACCTCTAGAGCTTGCAGCAGATGTCAAATGTGTCCTCTGTTAATGTCTAAATGGCACTACACCTGCATTCTACTTTCCCTCACATTTACTACTCTGCACTGCTATTATTAAACCAACAAGGGGAAGCTGTAATGCTCAGGGATCCTCAAGGAATGGGTGAGACTGTGTGTACAACTATATCTCTGCCAGTGTTTACTTTACTGAATAATTCCAAGGGTTTTGGTTTTTTATTTTTAGTTAACTTGATAAAATGCCTTGATAGCCACAAAATAATTGATAACAGATAAAAATTCTGAAATACTTGATAATAGAGGCATCAGAATCATTGGCAAACAGAATAAGCCTATGATGCCTTAGAAGTGCTTTCAGAGACAAATCTAAGAAGCACTTGCACATTTTCTTTCGAATCACAGTCATAAGCCCTGACTTAGTTCATCATCTAAATCCTTACATGTTGTCAGTAAAATGTTGGGTGTCTGCAATGATTACTGCCCTCTAACAATCCATAGATGACCCAAGGAACCACAAACCAATCAGTCCATAGTGCAATGTCTAAGTGTTAGTAGCAACAAAACACTGAACTTGTAACAAAACAGGAGTCAAACCACATTAAAGAATTGTTGCTCTTGTTGGACAATCTAAAATACACCCCACAACACGGATCAATGACATATTGGAAAACCCAAACCAATTGTGGCTCACTGCTGTGTATCTGTCCTATGGCATCGTGGTGTGGCAAATTAAAACTAACCACCTGGAAAAGCTGGTTTTTCAGAAGGAACTCAAAAAATATTTCTGAAATCAAGCACATCTTGCAGTTTTCAATTGGCTTTAGTCAAACTATTCACAAACATCATATGCTCCTCTGTACAACTGAAATTTTTTGATACCTTTAGGATTAGGTATCTAATCCTAAAACCACTTGTGATTGTAGATGTCGCTACCCTGTTTGGGCTTTGCTCCCTTTCTGAGCATCCCAGATTCTGTGATTAAACCCAGTATGTAATTTTATGTGTATTGGTCAATGGGGAACGTTCTCTCTAAAGGACTGCCAAGTAGGCTGAGCTCTATAGCAAAGCATCATAAACATAAAAATATACATGGATCAGTTGAGTTCCTAAGTAAAATACCGATTCTGGGTCACTATGGCCTCAGTTCTAACACACTCCCAGAGATGCCCATGCTGCCAGCCTACTACTCAGGGGAGCAAGAATGCACATGGATGCTAAGCAACAACTAAAAAAAAAAAAAAAAAAAAAAAAAAAAAAAAAAAAAAAAAAAAAAGTAAATGCAGTTGTGAATTGGGTAAACTCAAGAACCCAAGAAAATGGCAACATTGCTGAGATATACAAGTACCAATTTATTTGAAATATTTAGAGGACCTGCTTGGAGTCCCATAAAGAATGTGTTGGGGGTGGGGGGTCTAGAGAGATGGCTCAGCAATTAAAAGCCACTGCTGCCCTTCCATATGACCCAAGTTTGGATGCCAAAACCCATGTCAGTCAATTTACATGTGACTCCAGCTCCAGAGGATCTGACACTTCCTTCTGGCCTCCACCAGAACACACATGTACATGCAAATAAATTTAAAAATAAATATCTTTTAAGTATGTATTAGGTCCAGTGATTATATAATATAGTTATCTGTACTCTAGGATTTGGGAGGCTGATGTAGGAGATTCACAAGCTTGGTCAGCCTGTTCTACATAGTGTCTGTCTGAAAGAGGAGGAGGAAGAAGAGGAAAAGGAGAAAAGGAGACAAAGAAAAGGAAGAGAAGGAGAAAAGGAGGAAAAGAAAAGGAAGGGGGAGGAAGCAGAGATGGGGAGGGGAGGAGGGAGGGTGGGAGGGGGTACAGAAGAAGAAGAGGAGAAGAAGGAGAAGAAGGAGAGGAGGAAGAAGAAGAGGTATGTATTGAAGGAGCACAGAAGTAGAAAGAATTTACATTAGTATATAGGGTGAAACCTAATGATGGGAAAAGCAAGGGTGGACATATGTTGGAGACAACATTTAAGACTTTGACTGCAGGAATGATGATGGTAGAGGAGCATAGAAGTGACTAGGTAAGCTGAGGTAGATTTTATAAAGAATAAAAAGGCTAGAAAAGAAATAACTGGGAAAGAATGAAGCAAGAAAAGACATAGATTTGGGACTAGCAACTGTGAAAATCTACGTTGAAATCTCAAGACGTCAGGGCTGAAGAGATGGTTCAGCGGGTAAAAGCACCGACTGTTCTTCCAAAGGTTGTGAGTCAAATCCCAGCAACCACATGGTGGCTCACAACCACCCATAATGAAATCTGACACCCTCTTCTGTGTACTCATTTATAATAATAAATAAATCTTAAAAAAAAAAACTCAAGACATCACTCAGACACAAAACCTTGAGTTGAAGCTGTTTTGGGCCAATCTGTAGTACAGTTATACATTCGGGGGTCATCAACATGTAAAAGGTATTTATGATCATTGCAAGTTTTAAAATATTGTCTAGAGTCTATGTATAGTACAAAACAGAAAAGGAGGTGAATTGTGTCTCCCCCAAAATGTACTGGGGAGGGAGAGGGAAAGAGGGCCTCTAATGATACTAATTAAGGTAGTTACAAGGACGAATCCAGATCCAGCATGACTGATGTCTTTATAAGAGACTGGGACACAGACAATCAAGACCAGGAAAACTCCATGAGGAAACAGCAAGAAAGAAATCACAACTAACCCGGCAGTGGTGGCGCACACCTTTAATCCCAGTACTAAGGAAGCAGAGACAGGTAGACCTATGAGTTTCAAGGTCAGCTTGGTCTACAGTGTGAGTTCCAGGACAGCTAGGACCTGTTTTTAAAAACAAGTAAGTAAAACAAAGGAGGAGGAGGAGGAGGAGGAGGAGGAGGAAGAGGAGAAGGAGGAGGAAAGAGAAAGAAAGAAAGAGAGAGAGAGAGAGAGAAGGAAGGAGGAGAAGAAGAAGAGGGGGAGGGGGAGAAGCCATAACTACCATACCTCATCTTGGCCTTCCAGCCCATTTCTTAGAGAAAATAAACCATTTGATTTGTAGCATTGCTTTGTTGCTCTACAACACTAATACAAAAAACTTAGCCAGCCAAGTGTGGTGATGTACCACTTCTAACCCAATAACTTGAAAAGCAGAGATGGGCAGATGAGTCTACACAGCAAGTTTCAGGCTAGCCAGGCTGTATAGTGAGAACCTCAGCTCAAGAACAAAAATCTTAGCAAAAGAAAAGTAGTTGAATTAATGGTCTTAGTCAAAGTGGGAACCATCTTGGCCTGAGTAAAGAGAAAAGGGAAATGCGGGTAAAGACATAGTGAGTGCAGAAAGCTCCTGAGGGAGACATGGCCATGAAAGAAGGAATAGTTCGTGGGGGTGATAGATAGATGAGAGAGAGGTTTACAGAACTATGGGAAGAGTTTCTCCCGGTTGCAAGGTAAGTTTCATAAAAATGAAAGATTTGTGCCTACCTGCTAACAGAAAGCATCAAGAGAGAGCTGCCAAAAAGAAACAGAGAAGCAGTGAAGAGCCAGGAAAAGAAGGGACCAGGATATTATGAGACCCTGTCACTTTAAGAGGAAAGACTCCATGTGCTTCCTAGGACAGGAGAAGCTTGTCAGTGTGCCCAGGTGAAAGCTTCGTGTTCCTCCAGGCACTTTGTTGTACATGATGTAATGCAGTCACCTTACGTGAGAAGTGGGGCAAAGTTATCCACATTTCACATAGGAGAAAAACGCAGAAGAGAGACCTCACTCTGTGGGCATGAGGACACACAGAGGGATTCTATTCTGTCCACATCATATCCCCGGTCTTCAAACTTAACCCACTGGAACTGGAGAAAAAATTTAACAACATGCCAGATAATGCATTTTTAAATCCTGAAAATATGAATATCATTCGTTACTATTTTTTCTTTTTTTAAAAAGATTTATTTATTATGCATTTATTATAAGTACACTGTAGCTGTCTTCAGACACACCAGAAGAGGGCATCAGATCTCATTACGGGTGGTTGCTGGGATTTGAACTCAGGACCTTCGGAAGAGAAATCGGTGCTCTTACCCACTGAACCATCTCACCTGCCCCAGTTACTATTTTTTTAAATCCATCAACAGGCACGAATCATGAGGTTAGCAGCACAGTATTTTGTTGTATAAATCCTTAGCCGTGTTAGAGAAAGAGAGAGACCTCTATTTTTTTCTTCTGTTTATTTTCAAGAGTTAAACTGCCTGGTTCAAATTATTAAATGAAACTAAACTAAAGGAAGGTGTTGGGAAGTCAGGAGATTAGAGGATGTACTACAGATGTAGTTCTAGTTCAGTGAAAGATGACCAGGTGCTTAGTAAAAAGATTTTACCTTCAGGCGTCTGAGACTTGGGGGAAAGGAAGTGGCTAAAATGATTCAAAACCAAAGGGGAAGCCAGGCATGGTGGTCCATGCCTTTAGTCCCAGTACTGCAAAGGCAGAGGTAGGTAGATCTCTGCATTTGAGTGCAGTGTGGCCTCCAGAGTGAGTTCTAGGAAAGCCAGGGCTACATAGAAGAACCCTATACTAAGAAACAAGGAGGGGGAAAAAATGTAATATCCCAAAGGGGAAGACTAAGAAGCTTCATTATAGAGCTTCGAATTCAAATGCACTGTTCAAATTACTGAATCTCTGAGGCTAGACTTCAATCAGAGAAAAGCTTGG
>NW_022196905.1:182146084-182152233 GCF_008632895.1 Mastomys coucha | reverse complement strand
AAAAAAAAAAAAAAAAAAAAAAAAAAAGGCTTTTAGTTTTATGGCTAGGGAGGTGGCAATAAAACAAATGAACTTCCTGCCTGTGACTCTTTTTCAAACCCTGCCAATTCTTGTGTCTGGGGAAGCTATAAAGAATGTCCAGCCTCCTGTCAAAAGAACTGCTGTGCATCTCCAGCTTGCCTTCAGACAAGCATCCAAGCATCCATAAGCCCGGGATAGAGGAACAAGCTGGGCCATTCCTTTCTGCCCTGCTGCAGTTATACTAGCTATGCCTCAGTATGAACAGGGCCCTGAGCCATAGATGCTAGAGAAATGC
Organism: Mastomys coucha; assembly: GCF_008632895.1. NCBI lineage: Eukaryota > Metazoa > Chordata > Mammalia > Rodentia > Muridae > Mastomys > Mastomys coucha. The sequence continues at coordinate 182,151,917 of NW_022196905.1, read as the reverse complement.
ATTGAGCAGTATGAACAGCTAATGAAAAGCAGAATCTTTTCTCTTTGGCAGCAATACCGATAGCATGAAGCACGTCTCCTTTGGAGCTTTCCAAACCACTTCAAAAGCATGTTTTCTGGTGTGGATCAACAAAACTAAGCAAATTGCCCCTGAGCGAATAGCCACCAGCCAAGATATTGATGAGTGTGGGCAGCTCGGAATCATGCACAGCCTTCAGCAGGGTCCTTTTCGAAGTTCTGTTTAGCTCCAGCAAGTGTGGACAGCACTGGAAGAAAGCAGGACTTGTTTTTGTGATCTTCAGCCAAGCTAAAGGGGGCTAAGCGCTTACTTCCTCATGATGGCCTGCCCGGGCTCACTGTCCCAGACTTGACTTTTGCTCCTCTCAAAACCTACTAGTTTGACTGGCAAGATGGCTCAGTGGGTAAATGGGTTTGCTGCCAAGCCTGAGGACCTATTTAGTCCCTCTGGGTACTATCTACCCATGTGATAGAAAGAATGAACTGACTTCTAAAGTTGCCCTCTGTCCACCCATAAGTGCTGGCAGGCTGATGCTTGACCACACACACACACACACACACACACACACACACACACACACATGATAGATAGATAGATAGATAGATAGATAGATAGATAGATAGATAGATAGATAGATGCATAGATGTATAGATGCATAGATACATAGATACATAGATACATAGATACATATAGATACATAGATAGATACATAGATACATAGATGGGTGCTGGAGATGTGGTTCAACAAGTAAGAGCACTTGCTAATGAGGAGAATTCAAGTTCCATCCCCAATGGACTCAGGGCAGCTCACAACTGTCTGTAACTCCAGTTTCAGGGGTCCAACACTATTTTTTTTTTACCTCCACAGGTGCCAGACATGCATATGATGCAATACACACCTGCAAGCAAGGTGTCCACTTAAAATACAAATAAAAACAAATCTTTTGGGTTTTTTTTTCCCATAGCTGACTAAGCCCAGGACCTTGACCATTGAGCTAAATCAACAAACCCAATAAAATATTTTTAGGAAGGGGACCTGGAGAGATGGCTCAGCATTAAGGACACTGCCTGCTCTTCCAGAGGTCCTGAGCAACCACATGGTAGCTCACAACCATCTGTAATGGGATCTGATGCCCTCTTCTGGTGTGTCTGAAGCTACAGTGTACTCATATAAATAAAAATAAATAGATCATTAAAAAAAAATAAGCAAAGCCAGAAAAAATAAAGAGAGTGGTTCCACCTTTAGAGGAACTCTGAGAGACCCATGGAGACTCCCAACAGTGACAGGGCAGAGCTAAAAAGTAGCTCCTGAACAGCCAAAAGATAAAATTAAATTAAATTAAATTAAATAAGAAGAGAGAGTTTTGAACACAGGAACTTTTATAAATTTAATACATTTGTGCACTGTGAAATGAACATGAGACTTTAAGGATCCAGGGTTCAATGTTCTGGTTTAAAGTGGTATGTTAGGTGTCAAAGGGTGGACATGCAAGAGTTAATCTTGGTTGTCAACTTGACTGGATTTTGCATCACCTATGAGATACATCTCATCTCTGGCGTGTCTGTAAAGATGTTTCCATAGAGGTCTAACTAAAAAGGAAAAGTAACCCCCAGTGTGTGGGGCACCACTCTATAGAAATGGGTTCTGGAGTAGTGGACAGTGGAATAAGTTAAGCATAAGTGTTCATCTCTCTCTGTGTCTTGAATAGGAAAGCGATGAAATCAGTCATTTCATAGTCCCATCTCCATGCCTCACCACCATGGTGGCCTACATCCCATCTTTAAACTGTCCGTCAAAATATATCCTCTTTCTTTTAATCTGCTTCTGTCGGATACTTTGTTACAGCAATGAAAAGAGTTAGTAACTGATACAGAATAATTGGCATAGAAATCAGGGAGGACTGAATGTGAAATAGTCCATGTGTCCAGTAGTTCGCAAGGTGCTAGGCAGGGACTCGAGAAGTAAAGGTAGCCTTTCCAGGTTCACACCTCCAGATACTGTGATTTCTAGATGGTCATTAACAAGGAATCCTATGCAACAGTCATAAATAGATAGATAGATAGATAGATAGATAGATAGATAGATAGATAGGTAGATAGATAGATAGATGATAATCTTCCTACAAACCAAACAATTTTGCCTTGGATCTGGTCACTCCTCTTATAAGGCTAGAAGAACAAGAAGGAAGTAATCCATGTCCCTAGGAAGACCCTATAGACTACCTCATGATTCAACTCTCTCCATACTTGCTCATTGGATCTTTGTTTAAAATTTAATTCAGCAAGGAAAGTAAACTTTGTGATAATGGGGGCAATTAAGATGGTGTTATCTAGGAACATATTTCCCCATTGTGTCCGTGGGGGAAAAAAAAATGTGTATGCCAAAAATAAGATTTGGTTAAAAAAAAAATAAATGCTTTATTCCAACCTGGAGATTTTTCCCAAACTCATAGTGAACTCTATTGAGCGGAGTCAGAATCCTATCACTAACTCAGCCTGATGCCAAAGCAAGACAGAGACCACCTCCACCCCAAACCAGCTTCTGCTATTTCTCTCTACCCCAGCCCTATGTCTTACATCTGGTCACTCCCGTAAGAAAGAGCTAGACTACCCGGCAGACAGGGAAGCAGTGGAAAGCAGCTGGCCACAGAGAACGCTTACTGACATCAAGAGAGATTGTTGAAGATTTAGTACGCTCTTCTTATTTGATTTGGGGTGTGTTGTCTGTAAGGGTGGCTAGGAAGTCTCCTGCCAGGGATTATTCTTCAGGCTGGAGCAACAAGATCCCAAAGGAAGAGAGAAAACGACTAGCCTTCCTGCCAAAAGGAGAAGCCCCAGCCTTCTGGAACTCTACAGCTCACCCAAGAAAATCCTCTTAGAGTTGAGGAAAGCCGCTTCTTTGACTGCCACCCTCAAAAGCGCCCTAACCTTGGCTAACTGTAGCATCCCTAGAGAGAGACACAGAAGAGGGTGTGAGTAGAATCCTGACGTCTACTGTCCAAGTCTCCAGGCCAGCATGTCATTTTATTGAGCCCATATGCAGAAAGCCTCAAAATAGTGTTTGCTGACAACATATATAGATGATATATGATATATAATATTTACTGAACCTCAATATATATATATATATGATATATATACATATATCACAGAGAGGTTTCTTATCCTACTGTCAAGATAAAATACTCTGATAAAACAACTTAAGGGAGAGTTTCAGCCCTTTCAGTTCTGGTTATGATCCATCATGAAGTTCCAGGGTACAGCCCATCGCGGCTGGGAGGTCAGAGTAGCAGGAGCTTGAAGCAACCGGTCTCATTCTGTCTGCATTTGGAAGAAGAGAGCAAAGGGTGTGGGTTGCTGCTCAGTTTCCTTCCTCCCAATTTACACAGTCCAGAATCATCCGCATAGGGAATAATCCCACCCACAATTAAGATGTGTCTTCTCATAACAATTAGCATAATCAAGATAATCCATCACAGGCATTCCAAGAGGCCTAGGTGATTCTAAATTTTTGTTGGGTTGACAGCACCAAAACCATCCCACCCACCGCATATCCTGAGGATTTCCGGTACGTCTTCTTAGCAGGATTAGGTCCTTCCGGCGAGGACCTAACAGCGCAGTACTACTCAGAAAGAAGTGGGGTTTCTAAAGAAATGTTAGCATCCCTGGGACTTAGAAAGCAATGTAGGAGAATGGTACTTAGATCCCAGGAGTCAGATGGATTGGGACTCAGGATCTCAGGGGCTGTAAGTTCACATTCTACACAAGCTCTGACGAAAGGATGTTTCTAGAAAGTGGGGCCATTGGGAGGTGACCAGGCTTCAAAGAGAGCAGAGCCTCAGGATGAGATTGTTGCTCCCTGAAAAGAGAACGACAGAGCAGTAGATCTTTCTTTCTGCCACTCGAGGGTATGGTGAGAAGCCAGCCAACCGCTCAAAGAGGCTCTTCACCGGCCACCAGGTGGGCCTTGACCTTGGACTTGCTAGCTTCTGGAGTCGTGAGGGATAATTCCATGGTAGTCTGTGAGAAACCCAAGCACATGTGGGTTCGCTTTTGTTCAGGAATCTCGAAGAGTCGCAAGCACCGGAACCCCTGAACTCCTGGTTTCCCTCTGTGCCGGGGTTGGGGTAGGGATGGGGTGGGGTGCTTCTGTCCAACTCAAACATCAGGGAATGTTTGCTAAATGGATTCCAATAGCTTGCAGAGCTCATTGACAGTACCTGCACGGCACACCTAGGTGGGTTCTGTCTGACTTGGATTTCTAAGGCTACTTGAAGGCCCTTTAGAAGTACAGACTCTGGTGTCAACCCTGCACTCGGAACGTGCACTGACAGCTCAGTCAGCACTGAACCCAGTACACTTAGCCATTCCTTGTGACCAGGACTCTCCATCCCTCGTGCAGTTACTAGCCTAGCTCACAGGCAGTTTGTGTCAGGCCTGCTTTGGCCACCCGTAGCTTAGTCAAAATTGGAATATAGGTCTACTGGGCTTCCAACCCAGGACTCTCCTCAACTTAGAGGTGCAAATAAATTTAAAACTAAGAAACCGAGCCTGCTTTATTTTCATTTTCTCATTTTATTACTTCTTAGAAATCCCTGTTTAGAGAATCTTGACCTCCAACGTCCCATAATCCTTTCGGAAATGATACAGCAAATAGGATGCATGTGCAGAGCAAAGCGTCGCTGACTTCGTTTTTTTCTGTCACCTAAAAAGCATAGAAGGTAATTTCTAAACCAGCAGTAAAATCTATTTATAAGGAATGCTGATTTGTTTTTCAGCACTTCACAGCACAGAGGTTTAACTCATTTCCTTACCATTAAAACTGAGGAGGAAGAGAGAACTATTATTTTTTTAAAAACAATCATAGTCAGTACATTTTATAAATGTTTTAATTTAAAAGAAAAAAAAAACTTGTAAATTGGAAAGCTTCCCTAAAATGTCTCCAGTTTATACCCTGTTTGCTGGTTGGTGAGCTTGCTATTCTTCAAAGAGAAATATTTCATAGCCACTGATTATATATTATAAAGTTGTTTTTATAAAGCAGTTGATTATCACTAAATCAATAAATTAAGTTACAGGGCTTAAAAGGGACATCTTTATTCAGACAAATGCCAAAGTATGAACTAACTCATTACCAAAAATCATGTTTTTACAAGAAAAACACTATACATTCTCTTTGTGAAATAACTCTAACACCATAGTGAAATTTTAATAACTCTGCTGCAGGAACTAAGGTGATTTTTACAGTACATTGTGTTCTCTGGAGCGCCTGCTGTGAGTTATTAGAGAGGAAACACCACCACCTAGTGGACAAATGAGAAAGTAGGTGGGCTTTGCTCAAAACCATCAAAGTGTGCTAGAGGTCATGAAACTTAAAGAGAACAAGGGGTGATATGGGAGGTCTGGGGGCATTAAGGGGGAGGGGGAGCTATGTAATTATATTATAATTTCAAAAGTAAAATAAAAATATTTAATAAAGAAATAAAAAAGTTTGTATCACCCTCTCCAAGGGTAGTGATATCATACGTACATTTAGTTAACAGGGAGGGGTCTAAGAACATAGCTCAGTTGGTAGAGTTCTTGCCTAGCATCTAATCCTTGAGTTCCAAACCCAGAAGCCCATAAACTGAATATGGTGTCCAATGCCTGTAATTGCAGCACTCTGGAAAAGCGGCAGGATTATCTTGTGTTTACAGAACTAGATAGTACTTGCAGTGCTGTACAAATGATACAAAAATTTCTTCAGGGTTTGATTATTTCCTGCCTTTGAGTCCTCTTGGGTGAATTTGCTTCTTTTTGTTCTAGCACCTTAAGG
>NW_022196905.1:182138564-182144633 GCF_008632895.1 Mastomys coucha | reverse complement strand
GAGGGGAAACTGGGAATGGAGAAATTCGCATGTAAATAAAGAAAATATCTAAAATTTAAAAAAAAAAATGTCTTCAGGGGATACGTCATTCAAATATGGCTAGTGAACTCTTTCTAAATTCCAAGTTTAGGTGGGGAAGGAATAAGGTTTTTAGAATGTACCACAACTCAGAAGGGCAGATTAAACAAGACTAGCCACGTAACTCCGCTCTTACCATTTCTAACTTAAAGGAGATCCAGGCAACAAGAGCCGGAAGGGGAAGTGAAGGGGGAGAAACGGAACTGATACTTCCACATCCCCAACCCTCCTCCAGCACCACTCAACAGGGCTCGCTGCCACAGCTCTCTCTCCTGCGCATGCCTTTTCCTCCTACTCCATAAACGTGCTGTGCAAGGAACCCTGGGAGGTCTCTGCAGCCCTTCTGCAAAAAATCGAAAATTTGTTTTTTTAATAATTCGCGAATGCTACTGTGTTTTTCATGCCTCTTCTCTCAGCTACCACAAGAAATTAGATGTAAAGGCAAATGAAGGAATCAATCGCTCTTCTATGGAGCGAGGCATTAGGATGCATGCAAGGGTATAAAACAAAGCTGTTCTTCTCATCAAATCTATTCCTCTGAAGAAATAGCTTTCAGTAAAAGTAGAGTGTAATAAGCGGGAACTGGAGAGATGGCTCAGCTGGAAGAGGGGGCACTGCTCTCGCAGAGGACGGGAGTTCGGCTCCCAGCACCCACATAGGGTGACTCGCAGCTGCCTGTAACTCCATCTCTAGAGATTCTGCCTCCCTGAAGTCGCCTCTGAGGGCTCTACACTTAGAAGCACATACACACACTCAAATACGAACGAGAATAAAGTAAATCTGAAAAGAACAGGTATATTTTTTAATATTTTAAGCTTTCCATGTTAATTTGAATACATTAACTGCGGGTATAAGCCACACAAACAAGCATGTTTGAGCATCCCCGTTAACTTGTAAGAGTCTTAAAGCCAATAGGCTTGAGAACTGCTCCTGCTTCTGGAGCTCCCACCATTTCTTAAAAACAACACTGGGTCAACCAACACCCCATGCCTTTAAACCTGACCTGCCTCACCTACTGTGGAATTCTAAGTGTGGTAGGTGTTAGATGGTAGCGTCCTCGTTATTTAACAGCATCGTTGAGATATCACTGACCAAAAAACTTCAAGTTGCATTCCTTCATATTTAGGTGTATATGAACATTGTGAAAAGGTGGTATCAAGCCATTAAACACCTATCATCTCTACATAACTGGCATTTTGTGCAGAGGTGTGTGCGTGGGTGTGCATGGGTGTGTGGGTGTTGGAAAGTGCTCAGCACATCTGTCCTTTTAGCATGCTACAAGTGTACAACACAGCACTATCCAATTGGACCTACATTTTCCGACCATTATCTTATCCCCAGACTAAAGGAACAGGCCTGCAGCAACACCACAAACTTGGGTTATGTACTGGCTGGTTTTGTGTGTCAACTTGACACAAGCTGAAGCTATCACAGAGAAAGGAGCCTCCCTTGAGGAAATGCCTCCATGAGATCCAGCTGTAAGGCATTTTTCTCAACGAGTGATCAGGGGGAGGGCCCAGGCCCGTTGTGGGTGGAGCCATCCCTTGCCTGGTAGTCCTGGGTTCTGTAAGAAAGCAAGCTGAGCAAGCCAGGAAAAGCAAGGCAGTAAGGAACATCCCTCCATGGCCTCTGCATCAGCACCTGCTTCCTGACCTGCTTGAGTTCCAGTCCTGACTTCCTCTGGTGATGAACAGCCATGTGGAGGCATAAGATGAATAAACTCTTTCCTCCCCAACTTGCTTCTTGGTCATGATGTTTGTGCAGGAATAGAAGCCCTGACTAAGACAGGTTGTCTTTCCATTTATTTATCTACCTTAATTTCTTTTCAGTGCATAACTCTTTCTCCTTCTTGGTTCAGTTTATTTCTAAGCATTTTAGTCTTTTTGGTACTATTACAAATGGAAGTTTATTTGTTTGGGATAAATCCACGGCAATTACAAGTGCCACTGCTGCTGAGGTGGGTTTTGTATCTTATACCTTTGCCGCATATATAGTTCTAATAGTTGTATTACTGTCAGGTGTTTCACTTTATGCAGTTTTTAGGGTTGCCTAGCGAGGCATCACTTCATCTTCAGCCCGGGGACCTATGCTCCTTCTCTTCTGCTTGGGAATGCTTTAGTTGTTTCTTGTCCAATTATGTTGAATTAACTGCCGGCTCCATCTTGAATAGAGGTGATGAATGAGCCCTTCTGACTCGTTCTGGATCTTAGAGGAGCAGATTTCAGCTTTTCACTAATGTGTTAGAGATGGCTTGTCCCTATGCGGTAGTTACTTTGTTGAGGTGTCTGTCATATCCAGTCTATTCAATGCTTTTGTCATGAGATGCTGTTGAATTTTGTCAAACGTCTTTTTTGTTTACTGAGGTGCTTGCCAATTCTCTGTCTTTTATAATATGGTTGTATAGTGTTGATTGGCCTGCGTGTGCATTGAACCAAATGAATTCAAATTCTACTTTGTCATGATGATGCTCAATGCCATTTGCTAATATTTTGTTCAGGACTTTTTGTGTTTATCCTATTTTGTTGTCTAATTTTCAGAAATAGTGCCTTATCTGAGCACTGTATCTACACATACACCTGCAGGCCAGATGGAAGAGGGCATTAGATCACATTATAAAAGGTTGTGAGCCGCCATGTGGTTACTGGGATTAAACTCATGACCTATGGATGAGCAGCCAGTGCTCTTGATTCGTGAGCCATCTCTCTAGCCCCAAGAGTACCCTATTTGGAGGTGAAGTTTGGGTATGTATTCATGCAGGTGTGTGTTCATGTGTGTATATACACATGGAAGCTGGCCATCAACTGTGGATGTAACCACTCAGGAACATCCACCTCCACCTTAGTTTTTGAGGTAGCATCTCTCATTGGGATCTTCTGGTCAGCAAACTCAAGAAAGCCTCCTCTCTCTGCCTTCCCCACAACCACCATGCCCAACACGTTTTCTTTTGTTTTGTTTTGTTTTGTTAGATTTATTTTAGGTGTAAGAATGTTTTGCCTAAATGTCTGTATGTGTGTTCCTGGTACCTGTGGTATTCAGAAGAGAGTGTCGGATCTCCTGGAACTGGAGTTAGGAGTGGTCTTGAACCAACATGTTGGGGCTGGAAGTACAACTGGGTCCTCTGCAAGAACAACGAGGGGTTCTAAGCTCTGAGCCAGCTCTCCAGTCTCTCAGACAGAACCTTTTGCCTGTATACTGGGGCTCACACTCAAGTCTTCTTGGTTACATGGCGAGCACTTCTCTACAGCTGTCTCCCCAGGTCCTGTGTTTGCCTGTGGCAATGCCAATGAAGACAATTTTAAATTCAACTCTCACCTTTAGCTTTTGATTTGCTTTCTATTTACTCACATGGAATGTGATTTGAGATCACAGACTCACCTGAAGCCATCTGGAGGTTACACCTCATGGATGATCATTTTCCTTCTCTCCCGAGTTAAAGGCAAATTACATTTTATTACTGCCCCTTTGAGATTTATGTCTCACCCAATACATTGGAAGTATAGATCTTCATCTATATAAAGAGCCCCCTTCTAAAAGAGTTCAGCCTCTGACTGCTTTTATCTTAGGCACTCCACAAAGCAGAAGGTCTACATCCCCAGGATTTGGTAGCCTCTTGGTTAAGAGCTAGCCTTACTCATCCAAGTGTTCCTGCTTCCTCATTGTTCAGCTTCTATAGGATCTTTCTTTGTACCAAATGACCAGTGCTTTAAAAATATCTTGTCCAGTGGAATGAGGTTTTTAATATTTACTAAATATTCAATAAATTATTACAACTTTCTTAGGCACAGTCATGGCACACATATATACACACATGCATGCAAAATACTCATACCAATAAAAATAAATAAAACAATTTTTTAAAACTTCATTCTAAAGAGCTCATAAATAAGACATCATGCAGTGCAATTAATCAATTCCATTGTTTCTCATTCCATTCATCATCTGTTAAGTTCATATTTCAGTGAACTTCTAAATCATTAGAGCCATTCTGAAGCGGTGGAACTTCACATTGGATTTTACATTTTCACTATCAGATACATTTTAAGTGTTTATCCACACCAAAAAGATGAAGAAAAATCATTGACAGAGTTAAAACTAGAAAAATGATTATCCTCTATTGCTGGGTTTTCAGAGGGAGCTTGCTAGAGGTTTAATAATAGAGATGCAGAGATATCTTTATCGTTTAAAGCTGTTGGTCTTTGGCTGGAGAAGTAACAAACACAATATCCAGCTAGCCTGGCCCGCCCAGCCGTTAACAATGCAGGGACATACTTTTTCATAGTCAGTAAATAACAGTATTTGTGAGCCAATCCAACCATCCACTTTCACAAATATTTATTTTTAAATAAGAAAGATCCTTCAGAGTATCTGCTATCCTGTTGAGAATGGAAGTGTAAAAATATTTAATAACAAGATAAGAAAGCAGGGAATAATGGTGACTCAAACATTAGAGATAATAAAGAATAAGAACTTCAAATTGTAAGCTTAAACTATCGTACTGTTTCTATGTGACTGACTACAGATACGGTCACAGTCACAGCCAAACCAGAGTTGTCAGGAGGCAAATGGTGACTCTAATGTTAAGAGCCACCAGGCCTACTTATGTTTACATTTTCCTGTACTTTCTTTTCTGTGTTCTCATACTTTATGTGTCCACTCTGTAGCCAATAAACAGACTTAGGGAAGTTCATGCTAGAAAAACAAATACACAAACAAAAGAGAATGGCTAAGCAAAGGAAACCTCTGCAGTCTGGTTTGTGAGTCCCCATTAGACTTTGAAAATACAAGTTTGGTTTTTATGAGCTATGACCAGTGTTGAACACCAGGCTACATGAAAGGAAGGTGCATATTGGCTCTGTCATAGTATATTAGACCAGTAGAATTTAAGATCAGTCTCCCACGGGCATAAGAACCTACTAAACAGAGTCAGCGATTTCATTTCAGTATAGAATACACAAGAAATATCCAAGGGAAAAGCGCTGTTATTGCTTTCAAGTTCTTTAATTTTGCTTGTTTCGGTTTGGTTTTTTGAGACAGACTTTCTCTGTGTAGCCCTAGCTATTCTAGAGCTCACTCTGTAAACCAGGCTGGCCTTGAACTCAGAGATCTGCCTGCCTCTGCCTCCCAAGTCTTGGGATTAAATGAGTGTGCCACCACCACATGGCAAATGTTCTTTTTTTTTTTAAGTCTGGAAAGAGATGGAAGAGGAAAGGGCCAATAAAGGTATGCAAGTGTTCTTTTTATTTCACTTCTAATATTTCCACTAGATGAGATGGATTTCATATTTACAGCCCCATGGTATATTGGAGCTTATCTGCACTGAACTACACTGAACTGGACAGTGCTGACTCTGATGACGTCACAAAAGAACACTACCATAAAACACTACCATCTATATCATTATAATTTGGTAATAAACTATAGGGCTGGGCTAAAATGTTCTTTTTTTTTTTTATTTCTTCATTTATGTATTTTCTTAAATGTAGGAGTACTCTGTCTGTAAGTACACTTACATGCCAGGAGAGGGCATCAGATCCCTTTATGTGTAAGCCAACATGTTGAGAATTGAACTGAGGACCTCTGGAAGAGTTGCTAGTGTTCTTAACTGTTGTGCCATCTCCCCAGCCCTCTGATATCTTTTAAGTTGTAAAATACAGGGGAAAAAAAAGCTGGACATGGTGGGGCACACCTTTAATCCCAGCACACAGGAGGCAGGAGACAGGATCTCTGTGAGTTTTAGGTCATCCTGATCTACAGATTGAGTTCCAGGACAGCAAGAGCTACCCAGAGAAAACCTGTCTCAAAAAACAACAATGACAATAATGATATAGAAAAATTAGAATAACCCAATAAATGTAATTCTTTCAATGCAGAGTTGCAGATGAGCATAGACTGCCTAGAGTCTCAAAGCTGACCCACAAATCCACCCTTCAAAGAGCAATAAATGAAAAACTCCAACACAAGAAGGGGAACTACATCCCTGAAAAAGCAAAA
>NW_022196905.1:182123213-182133427 GCF_008632895.1 Mastomys coucha | reverse complement strand
AAAGGACCAATGGAGCTGAGGGGTTTGCAGTCCCTTAGGACAAACAACAATATGAACTAACTAGTACCTTCAGAGTTCCCAGTGACTAAACCACCAACCAAAGAGTACACATGGTGAGACTGATTGCTCTGGCAGCATACGTATAGTAGATGATGGCCAAGTTGGTCATCAATTGGAGGAGAGGCTCTTGGCCCTGTGAAAGTTCTGTGCCCCAGTGAAGGGGAATGCCAGGGCCAAGAAGTGGGAGAGGGTGGGGTGGCAGGCATGGGGATGGGGCAGGCAACAGGGGTTTGTTTTTGTTGTTTTTGTTTGTTTCTTTGTTTTTTGGAGGGGAAACTGGGAATGGAGAAATTTACATGTAAATAAAGAAAATATCTAATAAAAAAATTAAAATAAAAAAATATTGAAACTATCTAATTTGAAAAATATGAACAATCAGAATATATTAGTAATCTCCAAGGATTACTTTTATGTCATCTTGTATTTTTGTTTTTGAATTTTTATTATTTTAATAATATTTTCCTAGTTCTTTTAGAATGTATACAACTTGATCATATTCATTCCTCTTCTCCAACTCCTCCCAGCTCCACTCCCACCTCCCAGTCCACCCAACTCTGTGTTCTCTTTTCTAAAAATCCATTGAGTTCTACCCAAACACTCTTGGATGTGGATAATCTTATTTGTGATAAAGTCACTATTACAGACTAAGCTAGGAGAGATTTAGCCAGAATGTATCTTTATGTCATTACTGCTTTAAACAGAATTTTTCCACATACAAGGCAGAAAATGTAGACCACATGGGGATATTTACACATATTTATTTTTCACCTGCTAGACTCCCAATCTGACAGCAGTGGTGCTTGCTGATAGAAGCCTAATACAGCTGTCTCCTGAGAGGCTCTGAGAGATCCTGTCCAATACAGATGCAGATATACACAGCCAAACATTGGACAGAGCATGGAGTCCCCAATGAGGTTGTTAGGGCAAGGACTGTAAGAGCTGAAGGGGTTTGTAACCCCATAGAAAGAACAACAATATCAACCAACCAGACCCCCCTAAAGTTCCCAGGGACTAAACCACCAACCAAAATAATATACAGGGGGTATCCATGGCTCCAGCTGGACATGTAGCAGAGGATTGCCTTATCTGGCATCACTGGGAGGGGAGCCCCTTGGTCCCATGGAGGCTTGATGACCCAGGATAGGGGAACACTAGGCAGCTGAGACAGAACTGGGTAGGTAGGGAGGGGGACACCTTCATAGAGGCAGGGGGAGGTAGGACCGGAGAGGGGGCTTGTGGAGGGGAAACTGGGAAGGGGGATAGCATTTGAAATGTAAATAAATAAAATAACCAATTTTTAAAAAAGAAAAAAAGAAGCTGGGCAGTGGTGGCACACACCTTTAATCCCAGCACTTGGGAGGCAGAGGCAGGCAGATTTCTGAGTTCAAGGCCAGCCTGGTCTACAGAGTGAGTTCCAGGACAGCCAGGGCTACGAAAAACCAAAAAGAAAAAAAAGAAAAGAAAAGAAAGCATGATGAGGTAGGTATAGTAATGCATACTTTTAATCTAGGCACTCCAGAGGCAAAGGCAGGTAGATTTCCATAAATTCAAGTCCAGCCTAATCTACATGGAGAGTTCCAGGGCACCCATGATAAGACTCAATCTCTCCACTGTTGTAAGCTGCCTGCCTGTCTGAGAGAGCAAATGCATCATTGTAGATGCTTTTCTTTGGAGACTGGGTCTCACTATGTAGCCCTGGCTGTCTTGGAACTCCAAACTCAAATCAATCAGCCCCCACCCCCAGACTCCAAAGGCTAGGCTTAAAGATGTGCCTCTTCATATCCATCGCCACACCCAGCTTAATGCCAATTTTTAATGAGTATCATTCCATCAGGATCTGAGTTAATTTTGCACGCTGGGATAAAGGCAGGAAATAGGGAACTACTAAGGCTGCATGAGGTAACAAGGAAACCTGGACACATTCTACATGCAAAGCCATGCAAGAAGGCGGTATATTTGTTGCAGTAAATGCAGTCATCTGGCAGATTGTCTCACAAACCAAGCCAGTGTTTTGTGCTGAAGTCACCCACCATCAATCACTTTGGGCAGTGTTTGTCAGAGGATAATTGAATGAAGACTTCTTATAATTGGTTATTAATAAAATTAACTCATAAGAAGACTGTTGTCTTTTACATGCTCAAGTCAGGAGCAGAATTTCATCCTTAACTAATCTGTGTACCCTGCACAATCCATATGGATATCTTAAGGGTGCTAAGATATCCTTTTTTTTTTTCCATTCTGAGAGATGCTGAACCGACCTTCTTCGGCCTCTGCTTCCAGTTGCTGCAGAAACAGTTCTGGAGACTGCCGCAGATTCCAGTCATCTTGTCTCATTCAGCCTTTCAGATGGATCTAGTCAGAACTTCAACCTTTCCGATGGATCTAGTCAGAACTTCAGCCTTTCAGATGGATCTAGTCAGAACTTCAGCCTTTCAGATGGATCTAGTCAGAACTTCAGCCTTTCAGATGGATCTAGTCAGAACTTCAACCTTTCAGATGGATCTAGTCAGAACTTCAGCCTTTCAGATGGATCTAGTCAGAACTTCAGGCAAGTCTTTCCTGAGCCTTCTAGGCATACAGAGACTGGATAACAGATGCTAAAGCTCACTTTCTTGAGTCTAACCAAATTTTCTAATTTTCCTACACCTCCCCACCTTTTTAAAGAATTTTTCATCACCGTGTTCAGCAGGAAGAAGTTTTGTAGAGCTGTCAGCCTAATTACCTGGGCTCGGGGGTCTAGTAATAAATATTTTACAAATTATGAAAAAGTTGTCATTTTAAGGGATAATTTGTGAATGGTTATAATTTTGAACAAGGGAGAAAATAGGTGGGATGGATTGTGTAGCCATAATCTTAATTGGTAGCAATCTTTATAATTGATGCAAAGTTCAAGTTATTTCTTACATTGGTACAGAATTTATTTTGATACAGATTTAAGGTTTTCATTGGTATGAATTTCTTAGATTTATACAAAATCTGAGATTAATATTGTTACTCTTAGATAGGCATTGTGCCTATGCAACTCATTTAAGAATACAAAGCTTAGACCCAGTCCTTCTAATAACTGCTATTACAAACTGTTTTTAGATAATTAAGCAATGCGAGTTAAGGACCAGATAGCAAATTCATGGATATGTTAGATTCCGATTTAATTATAAAAAGGTGTTTTCTATATATTTCAATTAGAAATAGCTAAGACTAGTGAAGGTTTGACAATTCAGACCTTATATATGGTCTTCAAAAACACCAGATATCCACACCAATTGACAATAAGACATGTCTGCTCCTGACAGCACCCCCTTCTAGGTTCAAAGAAGAAATTGAGCATCTTCACCTCCAATCAAGGTTGCTTTCCATGGCAGGGTGGCCACTGGGGAGAAATTGCCTATTTCATCTGCAGACAAAATACTGTCCACAAAAGAACAAATTATGCAGAATAGTCTACTAATAAGTTAGGAATGATGGTAGAGTACTTTATCTAATTGACAAATATGGACTGGATGTCATTTGTATATCATACTGTGTAATTCGCATGATTATTATGGTCTTGTTCAATCTATGTCTGGGAGAAGAGGGTTTTTTTGTTATTTTTTTATTTTTTTTTATTGGACATAAAAGGTGAGGTGTAGGGGTGGTTCTGATGCTGTCCCGTTCCCCAGTTGGTCTTTGATCTGTCAGTAAAGAAGCCATGGACCAATGGCTGGGCAGAAGGACGAGGTGGGACTTCTGGGTCCTTGGAGAAAAAGAAACAAACACAGGGAGGAGAGGGGAGTTTTGCCATGCTTCTGATGGAGGAAAGTTGGCCAGCCATGTGAGGTCACCCACAGGCTGCTCCTATAGCAGGGTGGTCACGGAAGTCTAACAGGGGCCAGATGTGACTGAACCACTGAAGTCTAGTGCAGGTGCAAGGTGTGGAGATAAGAATATTGATAAGGACACACACGTTTCCAGGTGGGAGATAGTAGTGCCCAACAACTGGGTCCAAAGGCAAGTTGAAACTGAACAACTGTGACTGTGTCTTTTATCCCGTGCATTCAAGGGAAGCTGGGTGGGGGCTGGTAGCATGACCTGTTCTTAGAGCTTCGTCAGGGCAGCCAAGGCTACATGCAGCAGATAATTCCTATCACTTTCTTCAGAATTACCTAGAGCACTCAGGACAGTGAAAATTATGAGCCCAAGTCCTTGGCCTGCTAAGATTCCATCTCTAAGGCTGGATCGATTTAAAAAAAAAAGATATATTTATTTATTTAATGTATATGAGTACACTGTAGCTGTACAGATGGTTGTAAGCCTTCCTGTGGTTGTTGGGAATTGAGTTTTTTAGGACCTCCGCTAGTTCCAGTCAACCCTGCTCGCTCCAGGTCGTCAGATCTCATTACGGGTGGTTGTGAGCCATCATGTGGTTGCTGGGATTTGAACTCAGGACCTTCGGAAAAGAAGTCAGTGCTCTTGCCCGCTGAGCCATCTCACCAGCCCAAGGCTGGATCTTGGAAATCTTCACTGAGAATATTCAAGGGCCCTGGTAATTTTGACACACGGGAATACAAACTACTTACTGTTTGTTCTGGCAGAATGAGAGCTGGCAAAAGAAAGTCTGGGGTAGAGCCCAAAGGCAAGTTTCACACCCTTGGCACTATGGGGCAATTCTTCAAGTTTTTTTTTTTTCATACGATAAAGCATCTAGACATTTTGAAATGTACCTTAGGAAGTGAAGGGGTCCCCAGAACACAAGGAGAACCACTGCTTTGGGAAGTTGGAAGAAAAAGAAGGTTGCCAGCTCAAGAACTAGAAGGCAAAGCAAGATGGAGGAGCTTCCAATATTGGAACTGCCAATATTGGAACTGGCTAGACTCGGACCTCAGCAAGAGTGTCTGCATAAGCTTTCAGTTCATTGTTTGTAGGTGGCCTGTTTAATATTAGATTAGTAACAGACAGACCAGAAAGGCTAGAACTGTACAAGGTTTAACAGAACAGGCCAGACCTGTATTGTCATGGTGTATCAAATTTAACATCAGATTTTAAAAACTTTGTTGACCCACAGCCAATTTTAGTCCTGAATCATATTTGGTTTTTACATTTCTTTTTTTTTTTAATTTATACACACATAAACACATGTGACAGCACACATGTGGAGGGCAGAGGACAACTTTCAAGACAGCTCTCTCCTTCCATCATGTGGGTCTGGAGGACTGAACACAGGCCATCAGGATTCGTAGCAAGCATCTTTACGCGGGGCGTAAGCTCTCCTGCCCCTGAACCAGAATTTCCAGTGATGAATCCTAGCATCTGATGCAAAGCCTGGATATGGTACACTCACTAAAATGAACATGAATCGAAGTCTGGAACTCAGCCACGATGGGTTTGAGCAATGCAGACTTCAGACACTCTTAGTGTCTGAACCTCTGGCAGCTCTCACTCCATGCTACAAGTGAGGATAGTAGCCAAATCTGTGGGTCCCAACCAAGGAATTTCTCCAGTGTTACCCCACTACCTTCTTTCTAAGTGGATATTTGCTCTTCTGTATTGCCCCCTCTGCTTCTAAGACAATTCTTTTCTGTCAGTCCATCCCCCATGTTCTGATAGTTATTTGAATTGCCTGTGATTTGGGAACAATTAAAGCAAGAATCAGTTTTCTAATTAATTGATGGGTTAAGAGTTCCTAACTTCCTTCTAAAGCACCTTTACAAGGCCGAGCATCAGTTGTAGCAATAGAGAGGGTGAAGCCTGAGGTAAAAGAGATGCCACATGCAACATAGGAAGTAGCAGTTCTTAGAGTAGCATTTTGTGCTTTATGCCATACTTCATACACACACTCTCTCCCACACACATACACTCACTCTCACATATACACACACCTAACAAACACATACAGATAAATTCACACAATGCACTCATACACCGACACACACATATACACACATACACATACACTCACACACATGCACATACACACATATACACACACATACACATACAGTCACACACACATGCACACCTATACACACATTTACACACATATAAACATATACAGATAAATTCACACAATGCACTCACACACAGACACTCACACACACACAGTCACACGCACATACACACCTACACACACATTTACACACATATAAACACATACATACACTCACACACACACATATACTCACACACATATACACACAGGCTCTCACAAATATACACTCACACACATCCACATGCAGATACACCCTCACACACAAATATATACATACACACATCAACATACACATGCATAGACACACACACACACACACACATACACCAACAGCCAGAAAGGAAGGGATTTAAAAAAATTAGTTACACAGGACTGACCTATCCTCCTGCTAATCCTCCAATAATTGAGTGCTTTATGAGCCACAGCATGAAATGGCTCCGTCCTCTGGAGATGCTTGCCCATTCTTGTGTGGCATGTACTCCTTAGGGTTGGTCGTCCTGACCCACTCCTGGCTGCCTGGAGGAAAGTTGGCTCCAGAAAGCCATGATCTTGAGCAACTTTACCAGGTATTTCACTTACACAATTGTTTTTTTGTATTGTCTCACTGAGGAGACATGAGTAATGAGCAGAAAACCATTATGTAAAAATATAAAATATAATTAAATAGCACTTTGAGCCATAGATATCACAAGTGCTTATAGTAATTTTGTTGGCAATTGACGTTTAATTTATTCAGTCTTTCCGCACAGGGTGTGGCCTGAATAAAATATGTCAGAAACATACATGAACATATTTGTGTCTTTCCACAATGTTAGAATTCATGTGGAATAACAAATTCATAAGCTGTAATAGTTTCATTGCCAGCGATTTGCTGGAGAAATGGATCACCAGTTAAGAACATTGGCTACTGTGATGGTTTGTATGTGCTTGGCCCAGGGAATAGCACTATTAGGAGGTGTGACCCTGTTGAAGTAGATGTGTCACTGTGGGCATGGGCTTAAGACCCTCACCCTAGCTGCCTGTAAGTCAGTATTCTTCTAGAAGCCTTCAGATGAAGATGTAGAACTCTCAGGTCCTCCTGCACCGTGCCTGCCTGGATGCCGCCATGTTCCTGCCTTGATGACAATGGACTGAACCTCTGAACCTGTAAGCCAGACCCAATTATATGTTGTTCTCATAAGAGTTGCCGTAGTCATGGTGTCTGTTCACAGCGGTAACACCCTAACTAAGGCAGCTACTCTTCCAGAGGACCCAAGTTTGATTCCAAGCACTCTCATGGCAACTTACAACTCCCTGTAGCTCCAGATCCAGGGACCCAATGTCCTCCCTAAGCACAAGGCACATGACGAACGTACATGTAGGCAAACCACCTCTACACACAAAGGCATTCTTTAAATATTAGAAGGTCACAATAGTTACTAACTAATAATAGAATTTTCCTCCTGTGTCTGGCCAAGGAAAAGAGCTGCCTTATATAAATAAGGAGGAGAATGTCAGTCTAGGGGGGGAAAAAGGAAATAAAGATTCTCAGAGCATTTACAGAGCCAAGTGTGGGTGTTCTCAAGGAGGCTGAGGCAAGGGGCAACTTTTAAACACAGGAATAAAGAGGACAGAAGCTTAGATTTATCTCTCTAGCGTAACAGAAGCTTTGGGATGCAGTCCAGTGGGTTCCATAAGTTACAGGGAACACTGAGGCATCTTCCCAGGATTCTTCATCTCTGTGATAAAACCAATTGAAGAATGAGCTTAAACAGAAGCTCAAGGACAATTCTATTAATGTTCAAAAGAAAAACCCCAGAGCAAGAAGCATTACATTTCTTCATGCATAATAGCATTGTCTCAGGGGAAGAGAGAAAACTGTTGTTTGTGAGCAAACAGTATGGTGGAAGTGGGGTTGGTTTTAGAGAAAAGAAAAGAAAGGAAAAGAAGCCCAGAGTGCCCAAGGAAACTTACTCAGGGTGAGCTGAAAAAGATGGACAAAAGGAAAAGTTACCTTTTTCTCAGACATAACTCAGAAAAGTCAAGCTGTCCTCCGAATAGCCTCAGTTGAAGCTCTATTAGCCAACAGCGCCAATGGTGAGGTTTACGAGAAAGGAGAGTGCGTCATCTCACTACAGGGATAAGGATTTCTCTCGTCTGGTAATTGTTTATCCAAGGCTTAAGGTAAATCAGCCTTTCTTTGTGCAGGAATGCTCTCTACCAGGCGAATGATAAGCCCAGCTGTATTAACTCATAATTTTGGTGAACTAGAATGTTCGGTTTCACTGGGCGATGGTGGGCATGCACTTTTTAATCTTAGCAGAGGTAGTCAGATCTCTTTAGGATTTGAGGCCAGCCTGGTCTGCAGAGCAAGTTCCAGAACAGCCAAGGATACCCAGATATCCCCTGTTTTGAAGAGAAGGAAAAAATAAAAAAGATTTTAGGTCTCTACCTAAGAACAGAGATTCTATCTTATTTTCCAAAGGAAAGTGTCTCTTCCTAATGGGGACTCTATAGAGCTTTGAGTAAGACTACTGTGGTATTTGCCTCCCTTAAGCCATAACCTTAGCATCATTTAGGGGATGGGCTAAAATTGGGGATGAGAGAAAACCTATTTCACCATGAAATCCAAAGATCCAGTTCCAGAAGAGATTAGTGTCTTGAGCTTTGGTCACGCCTCAGGATCGTGTCCAGGCAAGGATGCTCTTTTAGGAAGTTCTAAGACACCAAGCTCCCTTCTGGAATTCTTGGGGAAACCAAGGGCCTTGCTCTAACTGCATGTTCTGTTCCTATCTCCCCTTTTCTTCACAAAATCAGGTCCCCAGCACCAGAAGACAAGGCAAAGATAGAGTTAAATCAAATACTTTTAAGCAATCATCATTGGCTGAGCTATTAATAGCAGACCCCATATTTACTTGCTGGATAGGGAGAAGTCCTTGCAGAAGTGTGTTGTGTACAAGGTTGTGGGCAGCCTCTGTGCAAGGTTGGGGTTCAGGCAGTGTCAGGAGTAATCACCATCTCAGAGGCTTGCTGCTGAATAATCTCACCCTTTCTACCTCTTTCTAAATTCTGGCTGGCTGGTTCAGCTTATCTGTTCTGGCTCAAACTCCTCTCCAAGCAAACTGATTTTATCTGGCTTCTCTCAGTGTCTCCTGAATTGCTCTGCTTGGCCTCAAACTAACTCTGGCAATCTGTTCTAATCTTCTGGCTCCTCACTCTCTGGCTTTAACCTCCTCTGCTGACATGCATTGAACGGCAGGAGCTCGTGAATGAATTCAACTCCACTGCACTGCACACTCTGCTCTGTCTCCCCACCGACTGAAAAGAACTCAAGACTGAACTGACTCCACTGAGGTAAACAGCTTCTCTCTCCTGTGCTATTCAGATAAGGGTTGAGCATATTCTGTCAAGTCTTCCTCGGATTCATCACTTGTCTGACCCTCAATTAGACGTTGTTGTTTGGGATTAAAGGTGTGTGCTAAGTGTGTGTCTGGATTCCAGCCAGAGGGTTTAAAGGTGTATGGCTCATCCTTATTCTAGCCAGAACACACAGACTTGGAATATCTTTGGATGTGATCCCTTGCCAGAGTAGCCAGGTTAGTGTATTCAAATTTCTCTACAATAGTTACTTGCAAGCAACAACAGGTAAGAATAATTCCTTCAGACTAAAATGTGGACATTTCATTCCTTCTTAAAAAGAGGGAACAAAATACCCGCAGAAGGAGTTGCAGAGACTAACTATGGAGCAGAGACTGAAAGAAGGGCAATCCAGCCTGATAGAGCTGTCTCCCAAGAGGCTCTGACAGTACCTGACTAATACAGAAGTAGAGGCTCACAGCCATCCATTGAACTGAGTACAGGGTCCCCAATGAAGGAGTTAGAGAAAGGAGCAAAGGAGCTGAAGGGTTTGGTTTACAGCCCCTTAGGATGAACAACAATATGAACTAACTAGTACCCTCAGAGCTCTCAGGGACCAACCAAGGAGTACACATGGTGGGACTGATGGCTCTGGCAGCATGTGTAGAGGATTGCAAAGTCGGTCATCAATGGGAGGAGAGGCCCTTGGCCCTGTGAAGGTTCTGTGCCCCAGTGTAGGGGAATGCCAGGGCCAATAAGTGGGAGAAGGTTGAGGTAGCAAGCAGGGGGAGGGGGGGAGGCAACAGAGGTTTGTTCTTGTTGTTTTTTCTTTTTTTGGGTTTTTTTTTTTTTT
>NW_022196905.1:182117573-182123144 GCF_008632895.1 Mastomys coucha | reverse complement strand
AAGAAAATATCTAATAAAAAAATAAAAAAATAAAAAAGAATCATTCCTTCATAAGTGTTTTGTATTTGTCAAGGGTTGACAAAGCCATTCCATTTTTGATTCTAACAACATTCATGTTTCTTTCACAGGCCTAAAAGAGGTTTGGTTTAAAAAAAAAAAAAACAAAAAACAAACAAAGATCACACAGAACCTATATCAGCGGGGCATGGTATGTAATGGAAGGGAGTTATAACATTGTGGGAAAGATTGGAGAAGGCAAAAGAAATACACACTTGGCTGGATCAAGACAGGGAAAAACAGACTCCATGTCAAGACCAAAGTCTCTTCAGCACTTCTTAGCACTTCAGCTTATCTGTTACTTAGCAACTATACGTTATATCATTCCTCACTTGCTTCTTGTGCATTACTCATGCACAGTACACGAGTAAAACACATACAGCACAACTAACAACTCTGGAGCTGAACTTGTTGATAAAGTTGCCCGAGGCCAAGGCTCTGACCCATGCCTCCACAAAACAGAAATCTCGATTACTCTGTGCAAGCCCAGCCTGGCTGGCTGCCCGGAACTAGGTGTACTGTCCGCTGGAGAGTGGGTAGACAGATCTGATCGTTTCAACATCTGGCTCATCAAATCCAGTTCTGCTCTTTGCAACCTCAAGCCCTAGGAAACTGTTAGATACCTTCGCGTCCACCAGGGGACATCTCTATGCGTTTGGCCTGTTTGGGGGGCGGGGGAGGGCGGAAACAAAAACCAAAAAACAAAAGCCCGCCAACATCCGGGACTTCGCCGCAGGATCGCTGGCGTGGTTGGACCCTCCCGGGCCGCCGTAGCGACTCGCCAGCAGTAAACAGGAAATAGGAGATTCGTAGCCTTGGGTTGGAGAAGGCGGAGGATTCTTGAACAGTTTTCTCTGCTCTCGCCGTTAGAGCCTCTTCCACCTCGCCGACTGACAGGAGCTCTGCCAGCGGCTGCCACTTCAGCGTGCCGAACCATGGCCGAATATTCCTATGTAAAGTCCACCAAACTCGTGCTCAAGGGCACGAAAGTCAAGAGGTGAGGCAGCGCTCGGGCGGGAGTCGCGGTTCTCGGTGCATCCATCCCCGGGGCCAGGGCCGGGGTAGCCTTCCCACCGGGGGCACCTAGGGTCCGAGCTGCGTGGACAGCCTCCCCATACTTCCTAGCGGACGCTGCGTGACAGGGGAGCCCCCGAAACAGAGGGGCCGTGAGTCCTACTTTTGGGACCCCAGAGGCCTCCCTGCCTGCCATGATAAGTTGCTTTAAGGAAAGTATTTTTCATCCTTCTCTCCTGCAAATGGGAAAAAAAAAGCAAGCCAACCAACAAAAAACCGCCCTGATTCTATGCAGGGTAATATGTAGGGGGCAGGCAGGCTGCATCAACAGCGTGAGTCGGGACCTTGATATATGTGTGGGCTCAAATGTGATTCGCACCCGCGATGGTTGATGGTTCCTGTGCTCATTTATTAGAAGCTCGGATGTTTTTAATGTTTCTTGTTTCTCAAGACTATAAAAAATATGAGAACTGAATAAGACAGCCAGGTTGGGGGTATGCGGGTGTGATTGATAGTTAGCCCTATTGAGAAAGATACCTGCCCGGTCCTATCTCCGTCCTCTTCAAAGATTTGGCCTAAGTTGAGCCCTTTCTTTCCCGGGTCACCGATGAAGCAGTTTCAGCAGGCACTTGTCAGCGAGCTTCGTGCTGAATTTATCCTGGCCGAATCTGAAACTTTTTTGAAATAGCTGCAGGGAGGACAGAATTCGCTTCTGAAAATTTTGTCGTTGAGATACAAAGAAGTTAAGACAGCCGTCATTAAAACCAGTGTAGTACTTTCCGTGTTTCAGGATTGGTTCTTTGTTTATTGAGACAAGATTTCTCTGTGTAGTACTGGAACTCACTCTGTAGAACAGGATGGCCCTGAACTCAGACACTCACCTGCCTCTGCCTCTGCTTTCAGTCTATAAGGATTTACTTACTATAAATATTTTATGTTAGTGGAATTAAATAGTACATAACCTTCTGCGTTTGGCTTTCGTTTAGGTTGCTCTTGAGACAGGATCTCGGTATGTAGCCCCGGCTGGCCTGGAACTCACAGAGATCCACCCGTGTGCTGGGGTTTGCCGCTGTGTGGTACACCTGGCTTGTTGCTCTTAGTTTTGAGGAGCATCCGTACTGTGGGCTGTGTGTTCGTTCGGTTTTGTGGCTGAAATACATACTTTGTTTTTGTATGTACTTAGTACATTCTATTCTTTCTTCTTTTGATGTTTTCTGCTAATGACAATGATGCTATCAGTATTCTGGGTTTTGTACACCTACTTTTTTTTTCATGTCTCCTAGATATCTGTGTGTGTGTGTGTGTGTAGAATCATCTAGGGTATTATTGTTGATAACTCACTTTAGCTTTTTGAGAAATGCTTTACAACGGAGGCTGTCTTTAGTTAAGGTTTCTACTGCTCTGACAAAACACCTTGACCAAAGACATGGGGAGGGGAGAGGGGTTGTTATTTCAGCTTACCTCTGTCTTGCAGTCTGTCATCCAGGAAAGTGAGGGCAGAAGCAACTTCTCAGTATTTTAAATATAACAACTGTAAATAGTAAAAGGTCACTTATGTAGCTGGAATGACTTCTCTTCTCATCTTGTAGTTTTTAACACATATACCAATATGTCCAAATCCTTGTCTATGTTTTTCCCCCTTTAGTAAAAAGAAGAAGAGCAAAGATAAGAAAAGAAAACGAGAAGAAGATGAGGAAACCCAGCTTGATATTGTGGGTAAGCCATTTCAGCTCTTTTTATTTTTTATTTTTTTTTCTCTCTAGAACCTCTTTTATTAGGGCACTAATCCCATTTTTGAGAGCTTGACCATCACAAACCAATCTCCTCTCACTGCTGCCACCTCTGACCTCCAGCACATTGGTGACAAGGTTTCAGCATGTAAAATTTGGGGATGATACGAACATCCAGACCATGGCATGACTGAAATTTGTGGTTCACGTAGTTCTTACTTGCCTTACAATATGCTTAGAATTTTTCCAAAAGTTAACAAAGTCTATAAATCCATCCTAGCTCCAAGCTGCACTGTTTATTATATGAAAGGTTAGCATCTCTTGGTGTTCTACTTGAAGTGTTTCCCTTGTCAGAACTGATGGTCTGCTTGTCAGGTCACCAGATGTCACTTTTCTCCCTTATCATAGAAACCACACAGTGGACCAGAAACTCCATTGAGTCTGATCCCTAACTCTAAAGGCTTGTCTGGCAAAAGTACTGTTTAAGTATGTTCTATGCATTATTTTCTTTGGAAGTACATAAACTGTGGTGGAAAGTCTGCAATTTCTTTGTTTCCAAAGGAAGTATAATGTAGCAAATTACTTTTATCTACCCTGAAATAAATGAAAATCCTAAACATAGCATAACATCACGGTACCCTATAAATGGTTCTGCAAGCAGATCCTTGCAAAGTCAAATATCTTTTCTTTTCTTGCCCTAAGTGTTCCTATACTTTCCATCGAATTTTTTTGTTTATTAAAACTGGGCAATCTAAATTTTGAAACTTTGGCAAAATAAAACAACAGGTAATAGTATATGTGGCCAAGCCTGGTAGCCTGATGTGGGTCCATGGATCCGAAGGGTAGAAGGAGAGAAGTGACTCTCCCAAGTTGTCCTCTGTCTGACTTGTAAACGCACAGACATACATACTGACAGACAAACACAGATGCGAATAAATCTAATAAGTCATTTAAAGACAGTAGGCAATGGTGTTATATGTAGAAAACCTCACATCACGTGAAAAATAGCAGTTCTAAAATAGTAGAACTCTATAATTAGGGTCAGGGTCAGAGGAAGGTATGTGTGTGCAGATTTGCTGTTTCTTAGCAAAGATGAGTATTTAATGGTATTAGAATGTGCCAATTTTTCTAAATGGTTTTGCTGTTTTAATGTCCTATCAAGGATAAATGAAAGTTGTCTGCTACAGGTCCTGGGTAGTAAGCAGCTTTTTCTCTCATGCTGGAGCCATTTGTTTTCTTTATAGTGCTTGTCTGATGAGCTGGTCCCTAGTTTTCCTCAAGATTGTTAATTGTTTTCTCTCATGATTCCTGCCTTTGAGATCTTTATTTAGCTTATCTCAACATCTTGGAAAACTTCTACTCTTCCTTTTGGACACATAGTTTTCATCTTTCCTAATTTTATCACTTCAGGGTGATTGTGTGTCTGAGGTAGGTCTCAGAGGTTGGGTTTTGCTTCTGTTTCTCCTGTTTATAACCAGCCCCATCCTCCTTTTGAATTGTTACCTTTTGCTATGAAATGGCTATTTAAAAATCAGTTGAGTTGCTCTCTATTGGTCTCCTTCTTGACTCCTGTTCCATTTACACATTTTCTGTTATTATGTTTGTCTCTATGATTTCATTACCTTATTCACCCCATAAGGTTTCCAGGTCCAGGAGTTGAGTGTACCTCCTTTGTGTTTCTTTAATTAAAATTCCCTATTCTGGGTGTTTATGTTCAGTTAAACTTCAGAGTCAACTTACCATTTCATCTAATAAAGTCCGTTGGGTTATCTGAGAGAGTTGTATTGCTTTTAGAATATTTGAGACATTCAGTATTTCAGTTGTATATAGCTTCTATTTCTGTGTTGGCTGTGCTCTTTGGGGTGTTAAGGTCCATCACTGTCATTGCTACTGTATTTATGTGAATGTCTGCAGTCATTTTTTTTTTTTTGACTGTAGTTTAATTCTTCCTTTCTTGTTGTGTCTTCTGTTGCTTTTACTGCTTTTCTTTTACCAGCCAGGACATTGGAAATATTGGACAGGTATGGTGAGAAGAGCCATGGTTGTTGTTTCTAGTCTTCAGCATAAAGTCCCCCATACAGGATGATTTTAGGCATAGGATCTTATTCTACCAAAATAAAAATTATAGTTGAAGATTTTTTTTTATTTTATTAGATATTTTCTTTATTTACATATCATACGATATCTCCTTTCCCAGTTTCCCCTCCAAAAAAAACCCAAAAAACAAAAAAACAAAAAACAAAACAACAACAAGGAAAAACCCCTGTCCTCCTGCTTGCCACCCTACCCTCTCCTGCTTACTGGTCCTGGGATTCCCCTACACTGGGGCATAGAACCTTCACAGGGCCAAGAGCCTCTCCTCCCATTGATGACCAACTTGGCTATCATCTACTATACATATGCTGCCAGAGCAATCAGTCTCACCATGTGTACTCTTTGGTTGGTGGCTTAGTCACTGGGAACTCTGAAGGTACTAGTTAGTTCATATTATTGTTCATTCTAAGGGGCTTGCAAACCCTTCAGCTCCTTTGGTCCTTTCCCTAACTCTTTCATTGGGGATCCTGTACTCAGTTCAATGGATGGCTGTGAGCCTGTACTTCTGTATTAGGTACTGTCAGAGCCTCTCAGGAGACAGCTATATAAGGCTGGCTTGTCCTTCCTTCAGTCTCTGCTCCATAGTTAGTCTCTGCAACTTCTTCCTCGGGTATTTTGTTCCCCCTTTTAAGAAGGAATGAAGTGTCCACATTTTGGTCTTCCTTCTTGAGTTTCT
>NW_022196905.1:182115191-182116016 GCF_008632895.1 Mastomys coucha | reverse complement strand
CCAATCCATGAGCATGGGAGATCTTTCCATCTTATGAGATCTTCTTCAATTTCCTTCTTCAGAGACTTAAAGTTCTTGTCAAACAGATCTTTGACTTGCTTAGTTAGAGTCACACGAAGGTATTTTCTGTTATTTGTAAGTATTGTGAAGGGTGTTGTTTCCCTAATTTCTTTCTCCACCTGTTTATCCTTTTTGTAGAGGAAGGCCTCTGATTTGCTTGAGTTAATTTTATATCCAGCTACTTTGTTGAATTTGTTTATCAGGTTTAGGAGCTCTCTGGTAGAATTTTTGGGGTCACTTAAGTATACTATCATATCATCAGCAAATAGTGATAATTTAACTTCTTCCTTTCCAATTCATATGCCTTTGATCTCCTTTTGTTGTCTAATTGCTCTGGCTAGGACTTTGAGTACAATATTGAATAGGTAGGGAGAAAGTGGGCAGCCACTATCTAGTCAATGATCTTAGTCAATCTAGTCACTGATTTTATTGGGATTGCTTCAAGTTTCTCTCCATTTAGTTTGATGTTGGCTACTGTTTGCTATATATTGCTTTTACTATGTGTTTAAGTATGGGCCTTGAATTCCTGACTTTCCAAGACTTTTATCATGAAGGGATATTGGATTTTGTCAAATGCTTTCTCAGCATCTAATGAGATGATCATGTGGGTTTTTTTATAATATAAACTCTAGAAAGTCTTTGAGTTTGTTTATATAGTGAATTGCGTTGATGGATTTCCATATATTGAACCATCCCTGTGAAAGACCCCTGGGGGAGACCCCCACTCAAATCTCGGGAGGACGTACACCCAAGGAATCACAAGAG
>NW_022196905.1:182099440-182114173 GCF_008632895.1 Mastomys coucha | reverse complement strand
ATATCTGTTAAATCCATCTGTTTCATAACTTCTGTTAATCTCACTGTGTCTTTGTTTAGTTTCTGTTTTCATGATCTGGCCATTGCAGAGAGTAGGGTGTTGAAGTCTCCCACTGTTACTGTGTGTAGTGCAATGTGTGCTTGAGCTTTAGTAAAGTTTCTTGTATGAATGTAGATGCCCTTTGATTTGGAGCATAGAGGTTCAGAATTGAGAGTTCATCTTGGTAGATCGTACCTTTGATGAAGTGTCCCTCCTTATCTTTTTTGATCACTTTAGGGTGAAAGTCAATTTTATTCCATATTAGAATGGCTACTCCAGCTTTTTCTTGGGACTATTGGCTTGGAAAATTGTTTTCCAGTCTTTTATTCTGAGGTAGTGTCTGTCTTTGTCACTGAGGTGGGTTTCCTGTATGCAACAAAATGTTGGGGCCTGTTTATGTACCCAATCTGATAGTCTGTCTTTTTATTGGGGAATTGAGCCCATTGATAGTAATAGATATTAAGGAAAAGTAATTGTTGCTTCCTGTTATTTTTGTTGTTAGAGTTCGAATTCCATTCATGTGTCTATCTTCTTTTAGTTTTGTTGGAAGATAACATTTTTGCTTTTTCAGGGATTTAGTTCCCCTCCTTGTGTTGGAGGTTTCCATTTATTACCCTTTGAAGGGCTGGGTTTTTGGAAATATATTGTGTGAATTTGGTTTTTTCATGGACTACTTTGGTTTCTTCATCTATGGTAGTTGAGAGTTTTGTTGGGTATAGTAGTCTGGGCTGGCATTTGTGTTCTCTTAGGGTCTGTATGACATCAGCCCAGGATCTTCTGGCTTTCATATTCTCTGGTGAGAAGTCTGGTGTAATTCTGATAGGTCTGCCTTTATAAGTTACTTGACCTTTTTCCCTTACTGCTTTTAATATTCTTTCTTTGTTTTGTGCATTTGGTGTTTTGACTATTACGTGGCGGGAGGAATTTCTTTTCTGGTTCCAGTCTATTTGGAGTTCTATAGGCTTCTTATATGTTCATGGGCATCTCTTTCTTTAGGTTAGGGACGTTTTCTTCTATAATTTTATTGAAGATATTTACTGGCCCATTCGTTACCTTGGGAGTCTTCACTCTCTTCTATACCTATTATCCTTAGGTTTTGGTCTTCTCGTGGTGTCCTGGATTTCCTGGATGTTTTGGGTTAGGGTCTTTTTGCTTTTTGCATTTTCTTTGACTGTTGTGTCAATGTTTTCTATGGTGTCCTCTGCCCCTGAGATTCTCTCTTCTGTCTCTTGTATTCTCTTGGTGATGCTTGCATCTATGACTACTTATTTCTTTCCTAGGTTTTCTATATCCAGGGTTATCTCTCTTTCTGATTTATTTATTGTTTATATTTCCATTTTTAGATTCTGGATGGTTTTATTTCCTTCACCTGTTTGATTGTACTTTCTTGTAATTCCTTAAGGGATTTTTGTGTTTCCTCTTTAAGGGCTCTACTTGTTTACTCGTGATCTGTAATTCTTTAAGGGATTTTTTTGTTTCGTCTTTAAGGGCTTGTACCTCTTTACCTGTGTTCTCCTGTATTTCTTTAAGGGAGTTATTCATGTCCTTCTTAAATTCCTCTATCACCATCGTGAGATATGATTTTTAGACCCAAATCTTGCTTTTCTGGTGTTTTGGGATATCCAGGACGTGCTGTGGTGGGAGTACTAGGTTCTGATGAAGCCAAATAGTCTCGGTTTCTGTTGGTAGGATTCTTGCGTTTGCCTTTCACCATCTGTTGATCTCTGGTGTTAGATGTTCTTGCTGTCTTTGGCTGGAGCTTGTTCCTCTTGTGGGTCTGTAAGCCTGTGTCAGCACTTCTGGGAGATCAGCTCTCCTCTGGTAAAACCTGGGTGCAGATGGCTGTGGGTCAGTCATCCCCCCGAGTCCTGGGGTCAGAGCACACCCTGGAGACACGATTTCCGCTTTTGGGAAGGGTGCAGAGAGGTCTGTGGATCTGTTGTCCCCCCTAGGTGTGGTCTCAGTTAGAAAGGATCCTGTCCTGGCTGCCCTGCCACTTGTGAGGCCTGTGCCTCCCAGCTGGTCCTGCCTTAGAAAGTCACAGGAGAGAAAATGGCGGATCTCACCGAGTCCCTGGGTTAGAGCAATCCCTGGAGGCAAGCTCTCCATTTTTAGGAAAGGGGCAGAGAGGGCTGTGCATCTACTGCTGCGGTCACTCCTAGGTGTAGAAGGATGTAGAGAGGATCCTGTCCTGGCTGCCCTCCCACTTTTGAGGCCTGTGCCTCCCAGCTGGTCCCATCTTAGACATAGTTGAAGATTTTAAAAACAATTATTAGTAAGTTGTAGAATTACTCAAAGAGCAACAAAGATTTGAACATGTACCCTACTTGCCAACTGTTCTCACATACAGAAAACACATAACTTACAACTGCAGAATATATTTTTTAACCATACGTAGAAATGCACAAAGAAAATACTGTCATAGTGTAAATGAGACTGCACAACAAAACCTTTTGAAGGTCTAAAAATAAACAACTTCATGTTCCTTCATTTGTTTGGCGTGGCTCTCAGATTCAGAGTCAGTGCCTGCAGCACTAGACTGCGCTCAGCTGTAAGTGAGGTGTTGGGTTGGATCCCCACCACCACCAAAACAAGACAAAAGTGATTGACTTAGTGGTGATGAGCAGCTTCAGTGAGTCCT
Source organism: Mastomys coucha (assembly GCF_008632895.1). Lineage (NCBI taxonomy): Eukaryota > Metazoa > Chordata > Mammalia > Rodentia > Muridae > Mastomys > Mastomys coucha. Next base: position 182,111,493 of record NW_022196905.1, on the reverse strand, counting down.
GCTCATAGTCTGCTACTTTTTGACAGCTTAGCCTGTGTGGTGATCGGGCAACCAAAACCACGGAAGCACGCGCCTGGCTTTGTGGGATAGCTTCTTGAATTCCCAAGAAGAGAGCACTTTTTCTTCTCGGCCTAACTTTTTTAGGCAGTGAAGAATTCTAAAACTGATGTATTGTTTGCTCTACTTTGGCAGAGACTGAAAATTAGGCATTGCTACTAGAAAGCATGCAGGGATGAAGTCTGTAGTCAGAGGAACTTACTGTCTTGTGTTAAGAGTGATCTTGAAGCCGGGCAGTGGTGAAGCCGGGCAGTGGTGGCTCACGCCTTTAATCCCAGCACTTGGGAGGCAAAAGCAGGCGGATTTCTGAGTTCGAGGCCAGCTTGGTCTACAGAGTGCGTTCCAGGACAGCCAGAGCTACACAGAGAAACCCTATCTTGAAACAAAATAAAACAAAACAAAAAAAGCAAAGAGTGAGTGATCTTGACTGTGATGCTAATCACAGGAATCCACATGTGTGAACAAACAAGTTCATGCAAAACTGGTAAAATATGAGTAACTCGGGTTGTGTCAGTGTCAAGCGCTGAGGACTATACAGGACATACACAAGGTGGTACAATTTGAAGTCAGTACAGTATAAACCAGATTCCTCTGCATTGATTCTTATGATGACAGGCTTTTAAAAAGTAAGTTATATTAAAAGCAACAGAACTTTTGAGTAACCCTAAAAAAAAGGGATAAACTTTGATTTTTATTTTGTAGGAATCTGGTGGACTGTATCCAACTTTGGGGAGATTTCAGGCACTATTGCCATTGAGATGGATAAAGGAGCCTATATCCACGCACTGGACAATGGACTCTTTACTCTGGGAGCTCCACACAGAGAAGGTTTGTGTGGGGACAGTGACCGGAAGGCCCTGTCAAGGAAAGCATTACAAAGTTAGTGCATGAATCTGAAGCAAGGCCACCTGAACTCCTGCACGTTTCTCTGTCCTTGTCCTTTATTAGCTGTTGACAAGTGTCTTTTTCTAGAATAGTCATTTGAAAACATTCTGACTAGTGATAGAAGAAACTCTATAGAAATAGAAAACAGCCTTAAAATCGCATGAAAAATTGCTATTGCAGCCGGGTGGATGCAGCACACGCCTTAGTCCCAGCACTCTGGATGCAGAGGCTGGCAGATCTATGAGGATAGCCAGGGCAGCACTGAGAACCCCATCTCAAAAAAACCAAAATAATTAGTAATAGTAATAGTAATAATAATAATTATAATAATAATAACAATAATTACTTTAAAAATAGGGTCGTAGTTGTAAAGAAAGAAGAAAATCTAATTGAACAGAAGTTTGAAGGGTTCTTTTGCTTTTTTGTTTGTTTGAAGTTTGTTAGAACTGGGTGTAGTTAACAGTTAGACATTTAGACATTTTCTTCTTATCCTTATCCACAAGGAAGCACCACAAGGAATGAAGTAACTGTGAAGTCAAAAGGTGTGTTTGGGCCAGAATGGATATTTCTGGAATAAATAAAAGCATTTAGTATTTCACATGCTGTTATTTATGTACTGTGTTTTTAAAAATGAGATTTTATTAGAAGTAACTAAGTTTCATGCCAAACTGTCTTACAAAATACATAAATTCATTGCATGAATTCAATAATGATATTTTGGTAGTATAGTTAGTATATTATTATAGTGTGTCCAAATATCCTAATATCCTTATATGTCATTTTAGGGAGGGAAACTAGTGTTTAAAGCACAAAATTCCTTGATATATATATATATATTTATAACAAATGTTGTGTATTTTCCATCTTTGTTTTTCGATAGTTGATGAAGGCCCCAGTCCTCCAGAGCAGTTTACTGCTGTCAAATTGTCTGATTGCAGGTAAGCCTTAGTTGGACAGTAGTTAAAGGCTTGAAAGTTCACTCTGACTTAGCCGTGCATGGTGGTGCATGCCTTTCATGCCACACAAAGGGGGAGAGGCAGGGGCTCAAGGCCATCTTGGCTATGTATTGAGTTTGGGGCCAGCCTGGGTTACACGGAACCCTGTCTCAAAAAGTAATAATTTCACTTATGTAAAAAGAACTGCAATATTAGTAAATATAAGGTCAGAGAATAATTTTAATTGAAAGACTTTAGAAAACATGTTATTTATAAATTTTGGATTTTCAATTTTGGGAATTTGGGGAATGTCTACTTATATATTAGTGAAGGTACACATATTTTTATTTACATCATATATGCATTGTCTGAAGATATTTTTATCCAATGTGTCACTGTTCCTGAATTTGACTGTGAATAATTGTAGGAGGCCAGCTGTAGTGTTATCCATATCATGTTTGGCTTAAAAATTTGAGATTTTGGAAGTTTGGGGATTAGGGATACTGAACCTGTACTCCTTATGTGGATATTCAGAGGATATGTTCTTTGTCTAGAAAACTTAAGAGCTTAAAAATGAAAAATGTTAAGAGACCAAATTAAATAGATTGAAAAGAATAGAAACATAAATCAAGATCTGCCAGTGATAATATAACATAGATTTTGCAGTCAGAAGAGACATAACAGACTTGGTGGCAGACATCGGGAAGCTCAGGAAGGAGAGGACAAGTTTAGGCCAGCTCGGAGATACAGTGATACCCTCTCTCAGGAAAAAGTCAAGAGATAGGAAGGCAAAAGAAAATTTGCTGAAAATAAACAAAGAATGTTCCTTTATTACACAAAACAATTGATAAGTTTTGTTCTTAAAGTGCAAAGATACAGAATGATATTTTGAGTAGGAGATAAAGAAATTGAGTGTCAATGTTGTAGTAATTACATCAACATAATGATTTATATATTATCTTCAGCCCCCAACTGAATATGAAGTCAATCCAGCATCCCTAGAGATTGGTTGGCAAAATAAAACTCAGAAATCATAATTTTTAAAATGACATTTAAATAATGGTTTTCATATTTCTTTGAAAGACTTAGAAGTAAATCAGATGGATAAAATGTCAATAATCTTTAAGTTAGTATGAGCAATAGAAAATGAAGAAAGTATTTACAACAAATCTGCAGAAGCAGTAAGTGGTTACTTGGTAGTATGTCTGCATAGCATTCAGAGTCCTGATGACGTCAGTAGAAGATGAACAAACACCATATAGCTTTGAGATGGAAAAGGAAATGGAAAAACATGATGTCATTCTCCCTAATGACTGTTACGCAGTTATATACAGTACAATTTTCCCATATTGAATTTTTCAGCATTTTAAAAAGTACATGTTAATTGTTTTTCTTATCAGTAAGACCTGACACAACAACTTCAGGAAAAAACAGTTTGGTTTGTGGTTTGGAGGATAAAGTTGGTCATGTCAAGGAGTGGTCACAGGGTTCATGTGTGTGTGAGCCAGGAATTCCATATCCCTTTGACAAGTGAGAGGGGAAAGCTGGTCCTCAGCTGGCTTCTTTTCCCCATTTTATATATTCTGGAACCCCAGTTTATAAGATGGCACCACTCACATTAGGGTGTGTATTGCCTCCTCACTTAAACCTCTCTGAAACCACACTCAAAGACCCAGAGGTAAATCCTCTGCATGATTCCAAACCAAATCAGCTTAACAAAGAAATGTACTTCATTTTTTTCTCCCTCCCTCCATCCTTCCCTCTTTTTCTTCTCCCTCCCTTCCTCTCTCCCTCCTTCCCTTTCTCTCTCTCTCCTTTCTTTCTTTCTTCCTTCCTTCCTTCCTTCCTTCCTTTCTCTCTCTCTCTCTCTCTCTCTCTCTCTCTTTCTTTCTTTCTTTCTTTCTTTCTTTCTTTCTTTCTTTCTTTCCTTCTTTCTTTCTTTGGTCCTTTCCTTTAAATACAGGGTTTCACTCTGTACCCTGGCTGGTCTTGAACTTTTTATGTAGACAAAGATGGCCCCTAACTCACGGAGATCCAACTGCCTTTGTGTCCTGAGTACTAAGACTAAAGGCACATGTCATTATACCCAGGGTATACATTTTCAAAAGTGCATGACTAAAATAATGTTTAGCTAGCTTCGTAGCTCAGAGCATTAGCCTAGGTGATGTTTTCAGTTCTCAGCACTGCTCTTGTGAGAAGGTAAGGTTTTATAGCTTTTTCTTGAAAACAGGTTGAAAAACTGTAAAAGTTTAACATCTGTGCACTTAATAGACTGGCCTGGTGGGATTCTGATAACCTTCAATCCAGTGCCTTCCTTTCCTAGGAAACTCTTCTAAAGATAGTAGTTGTATATATAACAGAGAAATCAGTAAGATTGTATAATAGCATAAAAGGTGACTTTTATATATCTACAGTATCCCTTCAGAAAATGATTGCTGCACACTGCAAGATACTGTATAATGATTATATTAGCAAAATGTAAGGTTACAGATAGAGAATAGTGTCTACTGTAAACATGTCTGGTCTGGATTTATTATATATGTATATACATATTTATGTATATACATACATACAGATACATAAGTATACTCAATATACTATTTATAGTTAAATTCTTACTCTCATTTTTTTTATCTTTTTTAAAACCAAAGAATTGCCCTGAAGTCTGGCTATGGAAAATACCTTGGTATAAATTCAGATGGACTTGTTGTTGGGCGTTCGGATGCAATTGGTCCCAGAGAACAATGGGAACCAGTGTTTCAAGATGTAAGTACTGTTACTTAGAAAGGTCAGACTGCCTCGTAAATGCTGGGATTAAAGGCGTGGTGACTGCCTGGTTTTTTTTATTTGCTGGTTTAAGCAACAGATTCCTAATAAAGGAAACTCACACGACTGAGAAGCAGGAGGGAACAGAGGATTGTTTTAGCTTTTGTTTTTTTTCTTTTTTTTTCTTTTGTTTTTGTTTTGTTTTGTTTTTTTGTTTGTTTGTTTGTTTGTTTTTTTAGGGGAACCTGGGAAAGGAGATATTGTAAATAAAGAAAACATCTAATTAAAAAAAAAGAAAAGAAAAATGCTCAACATCCTTGGTCATCAAGCAAATGCAAATCCAAACTGCTTTGAGCTTTCATTTTACACAGGCTAGAATAGTCAAGATCAGTAGGACAAATGACTTAGAGACCTGCTTGGTCTACAGAGCAAGTTCCAGGACAGCAAAGTCTCAAAAAGTGAAACAAAGACAGACAGAGGAGGGAGGGAAAAGAGAGAGAGAAGAGAAAAGAAAAAGAAAGAGTTTAATTGGGTTGTTTTCTTGATGTCCAGATTCTTGAGTTCTTTATGTATTTTGAATGTTGGCCCTCTATCAAATGTGTAATTGATAACATATTTTTTCCTATTCTGTAGCATGCTGCTTTGTCGAAATGACAGTGTCCTTTGCGGGGTAGAAGCTTTTCATTTTCATGAGGTCCCATTCATTAATTGTTAATCTTAGTGCCTGTGCTATTAGTTCTGTTCAGAAAGTCTTCTCTGCCAGTAAGATTTCTTCTATCAGGCTTAATGTACCTGGTTTCATGTTGAGGTCTTTGATCCATTTGGAGTTGAGTTTTGTGCAAGGTGATAAGTATGGATCTATTTGAATTCTTCTGCATATAGCTATCCAGTTTTACCAGCACCATTTTTGAAGATGGTATCTTTTTCTGGCTTCTTTATTAAAAATCAGGTATCCATACATGTGTGGATTAATATCTGGGTCTTCAGTTCTATTCCACTGATGGATAGGCCTGGTTTTGTGCCAACATCACTTTTTATAACAGGTCTGTGGCACATTTTGAGGCTGGGGTTAGTGATGCCTCCAGGAGTTCTTTTATTATTTGAAATTGTTTTAGCTATTCTGGGTTTTTGTAATTCCATATCAACTTGAAAACTTTCAGGATCTTTGAAGAATTGTATTGGAATTTTGATGGGGGTTGCATTGACTGTGTAGAGTGCTTTTGGTAGGACTGCCAGTTGTACTACATTAATCCTACAGGTCCGTGAATATGAGAGATTTTTCCATCTTCCTATATCTACAGGTTGTTTTTCCTTTAATGTCTTACTAAAGTTTTTATCATACAAGTCTTTATTTGCAAGGTTAGAGTTACCCCAAGATATTTTATATTATTTGAAGCTATCATGAAAGGTGTGTTTCCTTGATTTATTTCTTGGACTCTTTGCCATTTGTAAATAGGAGGGATTTTTCTGAATCAATTTTGTATCCTGCTACTTTGCTGAAAGTGTTTATCACCTGTGGGAGTTTCCAAATAGAATTTTTAGGGATACTGACGTATACTGTCATATCATCTGCAAATAAAGATACTTTGACTTCTATCCTTCCTACTTGTATCCTCTTGATCTTCACTATCTTGTTGCACTAGTTAAGACTTCAAGTACTAGATTGAACAGGTGTGGAGAGAGTGGACAGTCTCGTCTTGTTTGTCATTAGTGGAAATGCTTTGAGGTTCTCTCCATTTACGTTGATGTTGTCTGTGGGCTTGCTGTAAACTGTCTTTATCATGCTCAAATATCTCTCAGATCTCCACTCTCTGCTATAAACTGTCTTTATCATGTTTAGATGTCTCCCGGATGGATCCCAACTCTCTTCAATGCTTTTATCTTGAAAATCAGGTGCTGGATGTTGTCAGAGGCCTTTTCTGCATCTCAGGAGGCATCCAGTGGCTGGCTTGTATTTCTGTCTGTATGTATGGTAGATTATGTTGATCAGCTTACCTATGTTGAACCATCCCTGCATCTTGATCATTATGGATGATCTTTTTGATATGTTTTTGGATTCGGTTTGCAAGTATTTTGTTGAGAATTTTTGTATCTATGTTCATAAGAGAAATTGGTCTATAATTCTCTTTCTTTGCTGGCTCTTTATGTGGTTTAGGTATCAGGGTAAACTGGCTTCATACAAAGAATAGGGCAGAGTTCTTTTTGTTTCTATTTTGTGGAATAATGAGTATAATTGTCACTAACTCTTCTTGAAAAGACTGGTAGAAATCTGAGTTAAAACCATTTGGTCCTGGGTTTTTTGTTTTTAGTTTTGCTGGGAGACTTGTAGTGTGGCTGCATCTATTTCACTAGGATTATAGGTCTGTTTACATTGTTTATCTGATCTTAGTTTTACCTTAGTAGGTGAATATGTATTGAGAAAATTTTCATTTTTACATTTTCCAGTTTGGTGGAATACAGGTTCTTAAAGTAAGTCCTTATGGTTCTCTGGACTTCCTTGGTCTGTTGTTATATCCCTCTTTTCCTCTCTAATTTTGAAAATTTAGATATTCTCTCTTTGCCTTTTTGGTAATTTGGCTAAGGGTTTGTGAATATTAACTGATTTTCTTAGAGAACCAACTCTGTTTCATTTGTGTTTATTTGTTTCTATTGATTTCAGCTGAGTTGATGACTTTTTTCTTGCCATCCTTTTGGGTGTTATTTCTTTTTGTTCTAGAGGTTTTCAGTGTGCTGTTAAGTAAATACGAGAACTCTCCAGTTTTTGTATGTAAGCATATGAACTTGTCTCTTGAACCATCTTCATTGTGTCCTATAGGTTTGGGTATGTTGGAGAGATGCTATAAATATGCTACTAGATTCAAACATCACATTTTCTTTTATTTTTATTAGATATTTTATTTATTTACATTTCAAATGTTATCCCCCGTCCTGGTTTCCCCTCCAAAAACTCCCTATTCCCTCCCCCTTCCCCCTGCTCACCAACTTACCCACTCCCGCTTCCTGGCCCTGGCATTCCCTTACACTTAGGGCATAGAGAAAGACTAGCTTTTTAATGCTTTTAATTATGGAGAAAAGTAAATTGCACTCAAAATATTAGTATTTCAATAAATTATTATATATTATTGATAAGTTTTATTTCTTTGAAGGTAGGCTTTAGCTTAACTAATGAGTTGTATCTTTAGAGATAGGAATTAAAGGAATTAATTTTATGTAGTTAGAATTCTGTCCTCCTAGAAGAAGGAAAATGGTAGTATAATGCTCTACCACTGAGATACAGTCTCCAACCTGTAGAAAAATGCACTAAAGTGTTTATTGTGATAATGTGTGAAAATTAAGATTTATTTGGGGTGATTTTGGTTTCCCCTTTCTGTATGTTTTTGTGTTTTACAGGCTTTATCTAATTTTAATTTTAGAATGGGGGAGAAAATGTTAAATTAGCAAAATGACTTAAGATTTCTGCAAGCATTCATAGCTTTTCTTTGTTTCATTCATTTTTTTCTTTGTTTTATTTAGGGAAAGATGGCTTTACTGGCCTCAAATAGCTGCTTTATTAGATGTAATGAAGCAGGTGATATAGAAGCAAAGAATAAGACAGCAGGAGAGGAAGAAATGATAAAGGTAAACACCTATAGAGTGTAGGTGATGTCTGGGACACCTGGGATAGCCAGTACTTGTCACTTTCCAGGCCTGATCCACATGTGCTTTCATTTTCATCAAATATCCAGTGTGGTCTTACTTGCACAGTGTAATTGAGAAATGATTGGATCAAAGTTACTCTACTGTTTTTCTAATATCTATTTTTTTTTTTATTCCTTCGAGACAGGGTTTCTCTGTGTAGCCTTGGCTGTCCTGGAACTCATTCTGTAGACCAGGCTGGACTTGAACTCAGAAATCCGCCTGCCTCTGCCTGCTAAGTGCTGGGATTAAAGGCGTGTGCCACCACCGCCCGGCTCTAATATCTAATTTTTAAGATAGATAATTTGCTGCCAAAGCATGAGAGTTTTGAAGTGGAGAACTCAGAGGCTCTTAGCGCTTGCCTGCTTTGCTCAGCCATTCCCATCCCTGCCCTGGCCCTACCTTTCCCCTCTTGTTGTCTTGGTTTGGCTTTACTGCTGCTTGCTTACTTGTTTTGTCATATATAAATATCTTTTCTATAAACACCTTTTCTGCTTTTCTTTATTATTACTTTTGGAGATTCCTGTCCTTGTATGTCTGTAGCACAAGTCTTCCCCTTGTCTTTTTGTCACCTATATAGTCTTCCACGGTTCCATTGCTCCTTACTTAAGTCTCTTATAAATCGAAGTGTTTCCTGGCTTTTATCCTTAGAGGCAGTGCTGCAACACATGACTGACTCTGCAAAAGCAAAATGTTATTAACTACTTTAACACCCATGACAGTAGCCACTAAGAAACATAAAAGTCTTAGTAGATCTTTTGGGTCTTTGGCCCTAAGATTTTGCCCTCTTTGTGAATGCACGTCCTCTGTCCATGAGAAGAAGTGTGAAGCACATAAAGTAGTTGTTGGTTTTACTTTGCTGTAAGTTACTAACTGGAAGGGAAAGTCCTTCTTCCAGGCAGAGTTCCCTAATGCAACTCGTTATTTTACTTAGTTATAAAAGTTATAGATATATTCATCTGATGGTAAAGTTCTCAATAAACTCCCAAGGCTCCCAGGTAGCTAACTTCAGTCTGATGGAGCCTTGTTTCAGCTTACATATAATTCCAGGTATTTCTATAAATGATATGTGTATGAAATAAAAAACACACCACTTTTCTGAGCTTGTCTTTTCCTAAATCTAATTGTTGACTTAATTGTTTTCTTGGTTTCCATGAGAAATCACCTAGAGTGCTCTTGCTAAGCAAGTGGGGGGAGGAAGATGAATGTGTAACCTGTTGGGTTCTCTCAATATCCAGATCAGATCCTGTGCGGAAAGAGAAACCAAGAAAAAGGATGACATCCCAGAAGAAGACAAGGGAAGTGTGAAGCAGTGTGAGATCAACTATGTGTATGTACTCTCCTCTAGTCTCACTCTGACACTCAGGGCTGCTCAGGACGGGAAAGAACATGAAGGACCATAAGAGCCAATAGTGAACACTCAGGGAGATAGAGCATGGAGCTCAGTGCTTTGCTTGTGGCCTCAGTTTTCCCAGTTATTTTTCCAGTGCTTACAGCTAAAGGCACATGGGTTAGTCAGCTCTCCTTTTCTCTAATAGATTAGCTGTCATACCACCCAGGGGCCGTTCATGTTCCAGACATGAGGGCTTCAAACCACCAGCATCCCCAGGAGAAGGAGGCTTTGCAGTGCTACCCAAATTGCAGCCCTCATGATGGATCATAAAAAAAATCACCTTTGTAACAGAAAAACTATCAATTTTTTAAAGAAATACAATTAAGTTTGTTAAATATTTATTTGTTGGAAAAACTTTTTTTTTGAGACAGAGTTTCTCTGTATAGTCCTGGCTGTCCTGGAACTCACTGTGTAGACCAGGGTGGCCTTGAAATCAGAAATCTGCCTGCCTCTGCCTCCAAAGTGCTGAGATTAAGGGTATGCGCCCCCACCACCCACCACTGTGGGGGGGGGGACTTTTAATAGATTAGGAATTTGATAAGGAAACAGTAAAAGTTTCAGATTTTTTTTTCAATGAGAGATCTTTCTTTACAGAAAGAAATTTCAGAGCTTCCAAGATCACAAACTCAAAATAAGCAAAGAAGATAGTAAAATTCTTAAAAAGGCTCGGAAAGATGGATTTTTGCACGAGACACTTCTGGACAGGTAATTGTATATTTACATAATTACAGCAGTTTTCAAAAGCAATGTGTTCTTATATCACTGTTTTAGAATTGTCTTCATCTCTAATTTATGTGGTAATATTATCTAAAGAAGACATAAGTCTGGGGAAAGCATGTTGAAAACAAATTTCTAAGTTATAACTAGAATGTAAATACGTGCATTCTTTTAGCTTTTCAGGTTTCATTGAAACTTTCATAAATTTACTGAGCCACCAGGCCATTTCTTTGGTTAACAGTTACCATGTTTGCCTCACATAAATTTGCTTCCCATCATCTTCCCTTAAGAATTAGGAACAGGGCTAGAAAGTTGTTTGAGTAATATTAAGATTCTGTGTGTTCTATTAGAGTAGTAAGTAAAGCTTACAAAAACTGAGGGAAAAAAATCCATGAATTTGTAAACAGACCAAAGCTTGGTAAGGGAAATCAAACCCGTTTTAGTAAGCTGAGACTCAGCAGTGTCCAAGATACTTATCATATAGCACTTTATTGATATTTGTTCCAATTTATTTCTATTTCAGTAAATAACAGCCTACAGCTAGCACATGGAAAAGCGGGCAAGGAAGTTGGCTGCCAGCTTAACGCTGTCAGTCAGGAGATGCAAATCACTTTTAATCCTTTCCATTATCTGATAAAATAATACGTAATTGTGTACTTCCTGTTAACTGGTTTGTAGAGTTGGTAAAGGTGAAATCCGTTAATGGGAGAATATTTTTCAACCCGGAACATTAATACATTTAATTATGTGATTCTGAAAAGTCAGAAAAGGACATAAAGTATAGTCAACTGTGAACTCTAAAATAGAGTAATCTGTTAGTTTAGCAACTTTAAAAACAGTTTTTAAAAAACACCATTGCCACCCAGTAGAATCTTAGGGTAGGCTTAAACTTATTTAACTCATAAATAACTATCATTTTTCTTGTGAAGTGAAAAAGCCTTTAGGCCACCTTTGTGAAATATTACAAAATATGTTTCATAAGCCTAGAATCAGTTTTATATAAAAGGAAAATTGAAAGGTAAGGATTTAATAAAAATCTTTACTGTGAATGTTTGATACAGTTATGAAAATAGAGCAGTTTCCGAGCATGAATTTTCTGTGTGTTAGCAATTGACTCTGTATGGTGTATTTTACATCGATGCTTTTTGTCTTAAACAGGAGAGCCAAGTTGAAAGCTGACCGATACTGCAAGTGACGTGGATGTTGTGTGTTCCTTTGGGTTTTTTTTTTCTGTTTCCCTTTTCCCTGTCCTTCTTTCTCTCTTTCTGTCTTTCTTTTTTTCTTAATAAAAATATTTGATATAAGTGCTTTTATAGAGTTCTCAAGTCCTTTTGAAATAATTGCTAAATTTAGTATCTGGTTTGATCTGACTGGTCAGGGTTAACCCTGGTCCTTCATGGGATTTACTTTTCAGATAAGTGTACCCACTTGAAGGACTACAGGACACTACTCTCAGAACTCCCTGTCATGTTACTCCAGGACACATGTCCCCACGCCGTGGACTCTGACTGCTGCTGTGCTGCCTGTCTTTTCTCAGTCAGAGCTTCATCTGTACATTTAGAGGAAATTAGAAACTCTGAAGCTAAAAGTAAGTAAAGCTTTGGCAGTTTTTTCTTTTTTTTTTT